>NC_064819.1:15164015-15467045 GCF_024166365.1 Elephas maximus indicus
TTGCCCTTATAGTCACACTTCTGCCCACTTGGCTACAGACTGTGCTACCCAGCTCAACATCCCACCTCACAGCCTGCCTTGTGTTACCACTGTTTTAGAGTTTGGCTTATTGACATTTGCAGTCTCATGAGTTCCTGGAGGATAGAGTCCTAGCTTACACATCTGTGAATGTCCCATGCCTGCCAGCACAGTGGTGGCCTGTAGGATCCACTGCATAAATGTATATAGAGTAAACATGATTATTGGGAAAGAATCTTCTGAGGGAAGTCATTCCCAAGGATGGCTTAGAACCAGAAAAGGCCTTTTAGCTGGATAGGTAGGTGGGCATTGCTGAGAAGCTTAGGTGAGGGGAGTATCCCCCAGAGGCAGAAGGAAGATATATTAATTATCTATTGCTGTATAATGAAATACCCCAAAACTTAGAGGCTTAAAACAACTATTTATTTGCTCTCAATCCTGTGGGTCAGCAATTTGGGCTAGGATCAGCAATTTGGGTTGAAATCAGCTGGGTGGTTCTTCTGCTGCTCTTACTTGGGGTCAGCCATGTAGCTGCAGTCATTTGGCAGCTTGACTAAGACTGGATCTAAGATGGCTTCACATGTCTGACAGTTGCTGCTGGTTTTCAGCTGTTCCTCCTATCATCTCCTTGAGGCCTCTTAGCCACCAGTAGATTGGATTAAGTTTCTTTACACAATGGCGGATATGTTCTAAGAGAATGAGAGCAGAAGCTTCAAGACCCCTAGAAGTCACACAGCATCTCTTCTCCTGTATTCTATTGGTCAAAACAAGTCTCAGGCCAGCCCAAATTAGGGGATAGAGAAATAGACCCCACCTCTCGATAGAAGGAGTGACAAAGTCACATTATAAAGGAGCATGCGCACACGGATGGGAAGACTTGATGTGGCCATCTTTGTAAACACTACCACAGAATGACTTCCGTTTTTCTGATCCTTCCTTATGTTCAAACTACGTGTTCCCTGAGGAATTCCTACCTATGGAGATGCAACTAGAATTTGGATTTTCAGGCAGATGGTTTAATAACTACCAGCAGTTGCCATCAGGGTCCTTAAGTAAAATCATCTTTCTGGGGGTTCTGGGAAAGGTTTTCACGGGTGCTCTAAGCCTCTTCTCCAATCTTACACTAACCCCATAGGTTTGGGACACTTCGTGAGGAAGTCAGCTTGGTAGAGTGGAAAAAGCATGGACTTGGAAATTGGACCTGGGCTTAGCAAGTTCAGCTTTAGCTAACGGGCTGTGTGGCTTTTGGTAGGTTACTTGACTTCTCCAAATCTTATTTTCCTCACCCATAAAATGGGTATATCTATTTTGTGTGATTGATGTGAGGAGTCAGTCATTCAACTATGGGTGATCATATTGCAGGAATAATTAAAATCTGCTCCAAGGGCATCATGAGCTGAGGCCCCTCATTCAGAGCTCCTGTGCATCAAACCCAACCCTGTTCCCTTCAATTTATCTTGGCACGCTGGCCAAATAGGTCATGAGTTTCTGCAGGCTTTCCTGTCTTGTTCTGTCATGATTGCTGCAAGCAGGGAAGGTCAGGGTAGGTTTGCCTTGCTAATTCTGGTCCCCTGCAGGGAGGAGAGGAGCTCTGGTGACAAGTGGTGAAGAGTTTGGCTGCTAACCAATCCACCAGTTTGGGTCCGCCAGCCACTCTCTGGAAACCTTATGGGGCAGTTCTGCTCTGTCCTATAGGGTTGCTATGAGTGGGAGTTGATCTGATGGTAATGGATTTTTGGTTTGGGGCAGGGAGGAGGGATGAGGAAGTTTAAGAAAACCAACTAGAGCGTTTGCTCCAGAAGACAAAAAACTCTGCTTGAGTGCTGGATGGAGTGACCAGAAATGATGCAGAGAATTTTGTCACTGCTTAGGACAAGGGTGTGAGATTTGGATGTAGAAGACCTGGACCTGGGACCCATTCCTCCGCTTTGTTGTTAGGTGCTGTCGAGTCAGTTGTGACTCTTAGTGACATTGTGAACAGCAGAGCAAAACACTGTCTGCTCCTGCACCATCCTCACAGTTGTTGTTATGCTTGAGCCCATTGTTGCAGCTACTGTGTCAATCTGTCTTGTTAAGGGTCTTCCTCTTTTTCGCTGACCCTCTTCTTTACCAAGCATGATGTGCTTTTCCAGGGACCGATCCCTCTTGATAACATGTCTAAAATCTTTGAGATAAAGTCTCACCATCCTTGGTTTTAAGGCGCATTATGGCTATACTTCTTCTAAGACAGATTTGTTCATTCTTCTGGTAGTCCATGGTATATTCCTCTACCTCCTAGCTCTGATGTCTTGGGCAAGCTTATTAACTGCTCCGAGCTTATTTTTCCTTATCTGTAGACCGAGAATCAGAATTTTGTTTTGAAAGTTTGTTGAGAATAGGAGAAAAAAATTGCAATGAGCCTAGCAGAGTTCTCGGAACATAGTAAGTAGGTAGGTGCACAGTAAGTAGTAGCTTTGTGATTATTCTTGTCCTCTCAATGCTCCCTGTGCGCTGGGGCTTTGCTGCCCACAGGAAGTGATGGAGTAAGACTATTCCACGCCTTGAGTGACCCACCTCTGGGGGTGTGATAGCTGTATTTCTGAAAGGTTGTGTGTCACGTGAGTTTTTAAAA
Source organism: Elephas maximus indicus (assembly GCF_024166365.1). Lineage (NCBI taxonomy): Eukaryota > Metazoa > Chordata > Mammalia > Proboscidea > Elephantidae > Elephas > Elephas maximus. The sequence goes on from NC_064819.1 coordinate 15,166,645, forward strand.
GTTGAATCCTATTTCCTCACTGACTGATCTGATCAGTGATCTCCAGGAAAGAGTTTATTGGAAATCAGATACAATAGAAATGAGCAGAGCCACCCCAGGCAGCTCCCACCTCTATTGTCACTCTAGCCAGGAAACTGGGTTTACAGAGATTAAGTAAATAACTTGCCCAAGGTAATACAAGTCAATGACAGTGTTGGAGAACCCAGGCTGTCTGATCCTGAGGAAAAAAATAAGAAAAAACTGACAGCAAGAAGACTAAAAGGAAATACACAAAAAGATTACAGTTGATGTGGGGGCAATGGTATGGGGCTGAGATACTAAAAAAAACTAGGCCATTTTATTTCCTATTTCTGCTTTTCCTTATTTCCCAAATTTTGTATAATGAACACGTATTGTTTTTATAATAGCTAAAATGAATTTGATGAAGAAAAAGTCAATTTAAAAGGAGAAAGAAGATCAGAGCCGAAGCAGCGGCCTGTGTCTAGATTGTGGACATGGGTGTCCTAGACTGGAAGGGAGTGTAGTGGATACAGGGCAAACAGAATTGGGACTAGATGCTGACTGTCTCTTGGGCTTCGAGAGTAGAACTACTTTGTGCAAGGGATGCTTAGGCTGATTTGAAGTTTTGGGTGGGAATAGGAGATGTAGGAGGGTAACAAACCATTGCATTGAAGTTTCTTTTACTTATCTTTTCCCTTGGCCTCCTGGCCTAGCGATAATTAGGGGTATGGGGAGCAGGAGGGAAGGGCCAAGGTTTCCTGTTATTTTGAATAGTCACGTCTCAGGGCCAACCAGAGAGACCAGGGCAAGGCCACAGAAATCCCCAGGAGGGCAGAAATGAAGGTTCACTCTAGGAGCTTTGGAAGAAAATATGCAAAGCTTGTTATTGTTACTGTGAAATGCAAAATGCCCCGCCATTCATCATTGCCAAGGAGTTCCTGATATTTGGGTGAACTTTCTGCAGCAGTGAGGTGAGAACTTTTAAAAGTACAGCGTTTGTCCATTTTATGCCCAAGACTTACTTGCTCATCAGTCACTGTCCGTCTCCCCTCGGGATTGGGTTTTCTCTCTTGGGCCCCTGCACCAGAAATTCCCAAGTCAAGGTTCCTTCTTGTATTCAGCTGGTCCCCTCCTCCATTCCCAGATATCAAGCCATTGGGCAAGGTGCCCAGAAGTCCAGAATCACAGCTGTCTGCCTGGATAAGGGCACATATGTAGGATTCTCCACAGCTTCCTCCCTCTCCCCATGCATGTGGCCTGCTGCTGAGTCCCTGTCAGCTCCCCTCCCCCTGCAGAGCAGGCCTGACCTGACCAGATCTCCCACCAACAGAGCACATTCAGAGAAGGAGAGCTTTCCCACAGAGCGAGGAAGGGGGCAGCCTGGAGGCGGCGGAAGGTTTGCAGCTGGTGAACTCTGGGAACAGGCATGGGTCTGAGTGGAGAGAGTTGTTGCGCAGGCCTGCTCCTCAGCTGTCTGCTTTTGCTCCGTGATCACATGAAGAAAAAGTGGGGTGAGCCACACCAGGACCCCCATTTCACGCAATGGTGGGGGTGCTTCATGGTACCCTCTGGTGAATGGAGGCCTCTAATCACCTCTGCTGGCTTCTGCTTCAGACAAATGGGGACGAGATAGACCTTACCTTTAATGTGTGTCTAAGTTACAGTGATCCTCTGAAGGTGAACGTACCTTTTCGAGAAACATATACCAGTGTCTGGCTGCCAACTGGGAGTCCCTTGGTGCTGCACACGGTTAAGTGCTCAGCTGCTAACTGAAAGGCTGGTGGTTCAAACCCACCTAGAGGCACCTTGGAAGAAAGGCCTGGTGATCTGCTTCTGAAAGGTCACAACCTTGAGTGCAGTTCTACTCCGCACACATGGGATCACCATGAGTTGGGATTGACTCGACGGAACCAAACCAGTTGCTGTTGATTTGATTCCAACAACTCATGGCCACCCCAGGTGTGTCTGAGTAGAACCGCTGTATAGGGTTTTCAAGGCTGTGACCTTTCAGAAGCAGATCACCAGGCCTTTCTTTCAAGGCACTGCTGATTGGATTTGAACCACCAACCTTGCAGTTAGTAGTTGAGCCCTTAGCTGTTCACACCATCCAACTTACCTGCTTAGCCCTCATCATGTGCCTTGAAAGAAAGATGCAAACCCTGCTATTCCCATTTCAAGGGTAGGTATGGAAAGGCAAATATGGGACTTGATGCCAGGGTCCACGGAGGGCCAGGAAGGGCAGGTAGTTGGAAACCAGAGGTGGGTATTGGCCTCTGAAGGGCCTGTGTGTGGCCTCATCCACAAATAAATGGGCTTATGGCCAGAGACTCACTCACAAGGTTCTGGAGTCTGGAGGATACTCAGCTCCCCCTGTCTGTCAAAGCTCTTCTTCCTTTCTTGGTTTCAGCTCTTGTAATCCTTGGCAGGGGAAGATGTTTGGAAGATGGCCTGGATCCTATGAGCTAGCCACCATTCTCAGAACTGAGGACACAGTAAAAAAAAAAAAAAAAATTTTTTTTGAAACAGTAGCAGGATTTAAACCACAGAGGGGCTTCCTTTTATGCTCAGTCAGCCTGTGTGGAGACCTTGTGTTGTCCTCCCAAGGGAAGGGGACAGCCGGCAGGACCAATGGCCCTGGGCCAGCCTGGCTTCTGTTGCTGTGAAAACAAATGTGGAGAGTAAAGTCGTTTGTGGGGCCTTGGCAGCTGGTAGGCACAGCTCAGCTTGCATATGCAGCTGGGGGAGGCTTCAGGTCTCCGTCTTCCACGTGCTCTGTGCTGCGTATGATGAGGCACGTGGAATAACAACATGCCAATTTCCCTGCCCTCAAGATGCTTACAGAATATTAGGAACATAGGACACACACACCTGGAGGGACCAAGTGCCCAGCACTGCTGAGTGACCGGGTCTGCTCTCCAGGGCTACCATGGGTGGGGCAGCCCTGCTCACATCTTCACATTTCAACCTGTATTCTTTAGCTCTCTGCTCCGTGACCCTGTGTAAATATCCTGTCCAACATGTCTAAAATTACACTTAGTATTTTAGTGGCCAGTAGCCCAGAGTTTTCTTCTTACCCTTCCCAGTTTTCCCATAGTTGTCTAAGCATCGTATCTTAGATATGTGGCTCTTCTTTCTCAAGACTTAACAACCTTGAGTCTCTCCATGATTCCATCTCTCCCCTAGCTGCCTCATTTTAGTCTTCTGATTCAGTAGTCCTTTATAACCTCTTGCCTGCATCCTTTTTTTCCACCCATCCTCACCATTTTATGCCTCGTGCCTTCAAAAGCCTCCTGACCAGCCTTTCTGGTCCTGCCCTACTCCTTTCTAGTCCCACCAGATCAGTCTTCCTAAAACAGAAAGTATCTTTGATTGCTCTCTACCTCCTAGAGAAGTGACTTAAGCTGGGATCATATCAGGATCACCTGGAGGAAAATGGAGTGGAATGATTGGAGCTAGCCAGGGAACCCATCCTGAGGAAGGCCTCTAATAGTAACAAGTATTTGGAGGAGTGGTCATTTTTATTACTCAGTAATCTCCACATAGATTACCCACATTGTGATGCGTTTATAGTAACTTGTAAAATCCTGGACTGGCTTCTCTCTGACATCAATTGTCTGGTGTGTGTGTGCCATGATTTTGACTGTTGGGGTTACCAACTGGAACCAAATCCTCCTAAGAGGGTAAACAGCTACTGGTGCCAGAAGTCAGGGTATACGATGTCAAGGCGAAAGTGGCTTACCAGAAGAGCGGAGAGGGGTGAGCATGAGAAGCCAGAAGTCTTGGTTTTACCACTACTGCCTTATGTGCAAGGCGCTTCCCCAGTCTGGCCTCAGTTTCTTTGGAAGAAAAATAAGATCCCATTTTGTTCTAACCCTCTCCAGTTCTGTGATCTGCTCATTTGGATTATTCTACCACTGTTCCCCTCTATTTTTAAGGAAATTTGGAAGGTGACTGTATTTTCTAACCTTATAGCAGTTCTCTCCTTGCCAGAGAGATCCTCAGGCCTTGGCTAAAAGGAATAATAGAGTGTTGGTGTTAGGAAGGACCTTAGAGACCATCTGATTCAGCCTCCTGCCTGATGGGCATCCACAATATTCATAAAGTAAAGGAGACAGCAGATTGATTTTCTGTCAGACTCTTGGGGCAGAGAGGCCTGTTGGGCCCCAAGGGCTCAGAGCACTTAGTAAAGATCACCTGATCCTCCCTGAGAAGCGGAGGTGGCTTTCTCTTATTGGAGGTGGACAGAAATCCCTGGTGGGCACCACTGCCTGGGGCAGGTGTGCTAATGGGCTTCGTTTGTTCTCTCTCCCTTCCTTTCCATGGGAACTGGGGGGATGAGTAGGGGAAGTCCAGCCACCTTCATACACTCTGGACCAGGCCATTGCTTGGTGGATGCGGACTGGGACAAAGCCCTCTGTTGCCTTCCTGCATCATTTTAAACACGATGAATATCCAGAGTAACCTTGACCACTTAGTAGTCTAGTGAAAACATCAGGAATGGCAGTTAACTGGGAGCAGTAGTAGGGAGTTGAGGGTCCCAAAAGAGTCAGAGGTTTGGGATAAGATCTTAAGGAGCAGTGAGAAGGTGATTATGAAGTGCTGGCAATGGGTGGGTTTGAACTATGCTGGAGGTAATTGTATTTTAGTGGTCAGTAGCCCAGAGTTTTCTTCTTACCCTTCCCAGTTTTCCCATAGTTGTCTAAGCATCGTATCTTAGACAATAGTGCCAATCTAATCAGTGGTTACTGAGCAATAGGTGGACTTAACCGTGTCTACTCAGTAAAGATGTTACTTTAAGGACTAAGGTGCGCCTGACCTAAGCCATGGCATTTTCAATTGCCTCATATGCATGTGAAAGCTGGACAGTGAATAAGGAAGACCAGAGAAGAATTGATGCCTTTGAATTATGGTGTTGGCAAAGAATATTGAATATACCATGGACTGCCAGAAGAACAAACAAATCTGTTTTGGAAGAAGTGCAGCTAGAATGCTCATTTAGAAGCAAGGTTGGTGAGACTATATCTCACATACTTTGGACATATTATCAGGAGGGACCAGCCCCTGGAGACGGACATCATGCCTGGTAAAGTAGAGGGTCAGTGAAAAAGAGGAAGACCGTCAGTGAAATGGATCGACACAGTGGCTGCAACAGTGGGCTCAAGCATAACAATGATTGTGAGGATGGGACAGTGTTTGGTTCTGTTGTCCATAGGGTTACTATGAGTCGGAACCAACTCGAGGGCACCTAACAACAACTCAGACCAAGACAGTTAAAGTGGGAGCTGGATCACTTGTATCAGAGCCGCCTGGGAGGCTCTGTCAAAAGGTAGCCCTGGGCTCCATCCCCACTACAGGTCCAAGCTCTTGGCGTGTTTACCTGAGAAAAAAGATAAGCACACGTTTCATAGCCCTTTTGTCAGGTTCACATTATGCCTCTTTATTAAAAGGGTGATGTTTAGACAACGCTAAGCAAGCAGTAAAGGGAAAATAATTCTTGCAGAGCAAGCATTTGAAAGACGCAAATGCCCAAGATACATAGCTATACTTCCTCGTTAAGCCATCACTTCCTTTCATCTGGTTTCTCCTAACTGTAATCGTAGACACAAACCTTAATCAGGATGATGCTGAGTATGAACCCGAGCAAGGTTTGTGTTCGGCCTTTGGGGTTTGGTCTTTCTTGGTTTCATAGCCATGACTCTTTCCAGCTGCCAACCTTGCGTTTCCTCCTCTCTGCTAGGGCTGATCTGTTCCTCACCTGCTGAGGGAGACTGTAGTGGCATTTGGAAGGAGTGCCCTGGCTTTCTTTTCCTAGTGCTCCTGAATGGTTTCAGACCCAGCATCTCCAGTGCTCCTGCTCCTATCTCTAAAGGCCACAGAGTTTCCTATGGTTTGGCAGGTGTAAACTCTCTGGCTATCCAGAGTTTCTCTCCCAGTTTTCTCATGTACTTTAGCATTCCCTCCCCCAACTTTGATCAAGACAAGTGGAATACCCCCCTTTTTTCTAACCTAGGAAAAAAAAAATTGTGTGTGTGCAGGGAAGCACAAGAAGGTTCTTGCTGACTGTTCAAATTGATCTAAATTGGAGTCTTGGCCCTCCCACTTAAAAGCTATGTGACCTTCAGGAGGTCATGTAAGCTCTCTAAGAATCAGTCTTCTCTGTAAAATGGCAGGAAAAAATGGCCTACCTCATGGGCTGATTCGTGGATTCAGTATAATAACACGAGAAAGCTCTAGCTCAATGCCCCTCACATATTAGTCAATAAGTAAATCTCATTGTTTTTCTACTCCCCTCCCCTGGTTCTCTTCTCCCACACAGCCTTCTTTCTTCAAGCCCGTGTGTGTCGCTGTTTCCTCCTCTTAGCTCAGCTTGGCCCCCTTGCCCGTATTTACACATTCCCCTGTCTCTCACATCACCTCCTATGATGAACAACACCGTCCTCATTCTGTGTGCATATATGGCACCAACTTACAGGTGTAAAACTTTATTAGTAAATCCGATGTCAAAACTGACAAAAACAGAAAACACCAAGATTTATGCATAGTTGTTAAACGTTCCCAGGCTAGACCCCAAATAACCCACCACGTATCATACATTTGCAATGAAAAAAAAAAAAAAGCAGAGAACAATATTTTAATAGTAAGCCTAGCAAAACCCACAGCAAAGAGTAGCCATATTTTTTTTTTTTCTGGAAAACTGCTCATTCTGAAAAGCTGCAGGTTAAATTAGAAGATGAGGAGGTGGGAGGTAGCAGCTTTTGTAGAGACTCTGAGGTTGATTTCAGGGTGCTTTTAATGGCTTGAGAGTTGCTGGCTTTGACTCTTTATCGGCTCTAATTTATTTCAGAATGCATAACTCTCCCTTTTTCCTGTTGCAGGTGTAAATCCCTGGCACTGATCTTCCACTTATCAGCCACGATTAGGATTATTTTTGGCTCAAGAATGGAACAAAGTGGGGAGGAATAGAGGAGAGGGAGAGGGAAAGCTTTTCCTGAGGTAGTTCAGTAAGAATTAGAATAAAGAAGGGAAGCAGATGGGCTAGGATGGATGTGAAAAACATCCAATTCATAATGATCCTATAGGACAGAGTAGAACTGCCCCATAGAGTTTCCAAGGAGCGCCTGGTGGGTTCGAACTACCGACCTTTTGGTTAGCAGCCGTAGCGCTTAACTACTCTGCCACCAGTTTTATAAATGTGCTGTGAAAATGCTGTTTAAAGTAGCACAGCATCTTTCCTCTGATGGGAAAGAAAGGGGGAAGTGGAAAAGAGAAACTGAGTCAGCCACAGGTAGGACAGTAAGTGCCCCCAAGTGTTTTAGGTAGGGGGTACAGACCGTGTGGCAGATTGGGGAGGAAGACCGTGTTACCAAGCTTAAGTTTGGATATTTCCACATTGCGTGTTAGTATTCCAGGAATGCCTTTATGGTGACTGCATCTTTTGCTGTAGGACATTTTTGTTTTGCCAATGTTCATTAATTTAATATATGTTTAATAAACACCTTCTTTGTGTGAGAAACATGTTGGGGAGGAATTAGGGGCTTAAAAGACAAGAACTTGATCCTTCAGGATTTTACCACTCTATTGGTCAAGAGGGACATGATCAAATTAGAACGTAGTGATGAATGTCACAGCTACCATCTGTGTGTGCTGTGAGAACAGAGGAGAGGGCAATTGTATATACTTGGGGAAATGATGGAATGTGACAGGTGAGCAGCTTCTTATGCCTGAGGTGGAGCTCTCAGGTAGAAAGGAGGAAGGGAGTTCCATTCTAAGGACACCAACTAGACAAAGGTATGGAGGCTGGAAAAAACTTGGTCTCTTGAGTCGGCTAGACCTGGGTTTGAATCCTGGATCTACCACATAGTAGCTCCGTGACCTTGGGCAAGTCACTTAACCTCTCTGTACTTTTGTATCTTCATCTGTAAAGTGAGAATAATAGTACTAATGCCTCATAAAGTTGTTGGAGGACTGGATGAGTTAATATGAGTGAAGAGCTTCAAAGAGTATAAGTACTACCTAAGTGATGGTGTTGCTAGGTGCCGTCGAGTTGATTCCCATTCACAGCAACCCTGTGTGACAGAGTAGAACTTTCCCATAGGGTTTCTAGGCTGTAATCTTTACAGAAGCAGATCGCTAGGTCTTTCCCTTGAGGAGCTGCTGGGTGGGTTCAAACGGCCAACCTTTTGGTTAGCAAATGAGTGCTTAACCATGTGCCACCAGGGCTCCTTATATGTGTTAGGTATTATATTTATTTCTAAAATGCAAATCTTATCATCCATTATCCTATGGAATAAATTCTAAACTCCTTAGCATGGTGTTGGAAACCCTGGTGGCGTAGTGGTTAAGTGCTACGGCTGCTAACCAAAGGGTCGGCAGTTTGAATCCGCCAGGTGCTCCTTGGAAACTCTATGGGGCAGTTTTACCCTGTCCTATAGGGTCGCTATGAGTCGGAATCGACTCGACGGCACTGGGTTTGGTTAGCATGGCGTATAAGGCACTTGTGATCTAGGCTCTGCCTAGCTCCCCAGCCTCTCTCTCAGTGAGGACAGCAGTGCCCATGCCCTCACCCGTCTTGTCCCCATTCTATCCCCACTACTGAAAAATATCTGCATATTTTTCAAGACACAGGTCAGTTTGCAACTCAATGTTGAAGGCTTTCCTGACACTCCCACCCCTACTTCTAAAGCCCATCATACAGATCTCAATTGTAGCACTGAGGTTTGTATTCAGGGTCTTTTATTTGTCTGCCCTAATAAACCAGAGACACCTTGAAGGCCTGGGTTACCCTCCCCACCACCTAGTTTTGTATTCTGGCACCCAGCACATATTGTGTTATACTAGACATCCAATAAATGGTTGTTGAATGAATGAATGAACAAATAGTAAAGAGTCTTGTGTCTGACGCATAGAATTTGTGGACAAATGTGTGGGAATGAACTTGAAAGGGAGGATTCTGAAGGACAGACCGGCGTGAATTAATTTCAGTGATGAAGAGCTAGTTAGATATAGCTAGCAATCATCTTTATTTTTTCATTTATGAAGTTTTAAAAAATACTTCAACAAGCTGCCAAAACTTGCTATGCTTAAGGTCAAAACTTTTCCTGAGGATCCCAGCTTACTCTAGGACCTTTGAATTTCTCTCCCTCCCCAGTTGGGCTTCATTTCTTCCTTGCTACCTCCATGTTTCCCTCAAAGCTCTAAAGTTTCTAATGGAGAGGTTTCTGTGCCTGGTGATAATCATTGTGATCTTCCCAGACTGACAGCCTTCCTCTTTGCAAGGTCTGTCTGATGCTGGCTCTTGGGTGACTATAGTTGCCCCAGTGTTTATTCCTTCCTGTTCTGGCAGGATGCTCACCATGATACCGCCCTGGTTCGGGCAAACATGGTGCACAAACAGCACCAGTTGCCCTCTGCCGTACTCTGGAGAAGTACCTGACAAACACACAAGGCAGGCCAGGATAGGGGAGAGGAGGAGATGGGGATCCAAGAAAGACCCAAGGCTGACCCAAGGGTTGTATGTCAGCCCAGAACCCACCACCCCTGCCTCATCCCCAGCTCCCAGAATGCAGTAGTGCCCTTCCCCTGCTGTCAGCTGCCCCCTTACCTTTCCATTTTCAAGGCCACTTGTGGATTCATTTTGACCTGGTTGACAAGCATGTTCAGAGCAGCAGGGAGATGGAGGCTGACCTGTGGGATTTGCCCCTGGGCCAAGTAAACTTCCTTCTGAGTCAGGTTAGGAGTGGCAGAGGCAAAGCCTCACATCCTAGAGTCATACTTCAGTGGTGACCTAGAATGGAGTTACCTGGCTTGAGGGCCCAGCTGATTTACAATGGTGGCCTCATCAAAGGAAGAAGATTTGTTCAGTGCAGGATATTCACAAGACCCTCAGGGGCAGTTCCTAAGGAGAAGGTACGGGACTCCTTTGAGTAATAGCAATGCTGTTAGGATAATCCTGCCTCCCGAGGAGTACCCCCTTGAGGAATGTAGCATTCTTCTGGATATTTTATGTCTCTGGTCTGTTAAAGCTGTTCGCCACAGTGACTAGGCACCTGGATTCTGGAGCTAGATTTCCTAGGCTTATTTCTGGTTTTATTGCTTCCCTTCTCTATTCCTCAGTGTTCCCAGTTGTACAATGTGGGGTGGGGCAGGGAGGGGGCAGGAGGTAAAAATCGCAGCCAGCTCCTTAGAGTTGTAATGAGGATTTAGAGGAGTTAGTATTTTTAAGATGATAAGACGCATGCCTAGCAAATGAGTAATAGGTGTTATTTTAAAAGTCTTCTGAAGGTGTGAATGCCTTTTTGGTGGGTTCCGGAGGGAGAGAACTTGTCTTGTACATCCCCAAACCCATACAACCCAACCAAAGCCCGTCACAAGTAGGTGCCCAGTCATTATGAATGAAATGCTGAAGTTTTGAGATTCCCGCAGCTGATGTGTTCAGTAGGCAGGGGCTGAGGCTACTGAACATGTTCTTTATATCCTAGGACGAACATTCCCCCAGAGTTCCCTTAGAATACCTCTGCCACATGGTGACAAAGGAGCCCTGGTGGTACAATGGTTAAGCGTTGTGCTGCTAACCAAAAGGTTGGCAGTTTGAATCCACCTAGTGGCTCTGCAGGACAAAGACCTGGTGATCTGCTTCTGTAAAGATTACAGCCAGGAAAACCCTATGGAACAGTTCTGCTATGTCACATGAAGTTGCTATGAGTTGAAACCAGTACCCAATAATAACAACAGCAACAACGACACCCTCCCGCCAGCTCAGCATGGCCCAAACTTTGACCATTAAAGTCACTCATTCTTTTGGCATGTTTCCCTCACAAGGTCTTACCAAGCCTTACAATCCTGACTGTATCAGGTCCCTCCTCAGGGGGTTTTGACAGAGATGATTATGGGGAGAATACAGGGACAGTTATTTTCCTGATGGGGTGGGGCATGTGTGTGTGTGTTAGGGGCAAAAGATGGAAATGATGCTGAAAGAAATGGCTGGTGATTTATTTTAAAGAAGGATCTTGACAGCTTGGCAGTGTTGCCCAAAACTCATCTTGCTGTGGGAGAGGGGCCCTTCTGAAAGACACAGCAATTAGGAAATGGAGTGTGTGGACTGCACTGTCTTTAAAGACAAATTCTTGCTTCTAGAATGTGGAATGGAGGCTCTGTTTTACTCTCTTTGTTCCACCCCATAAAGAAGCAAATGTTTTATATTTAGTGATACCCAAGTAACTCTTGTATTAAGCTGTACTCTCAAGGCCGGGTGGGCGGGGGGAGGAAGGGTTTTCACATCAGACCTGATGAATTGAGTATCTAAATAGAGCCCTCTGCCATGCCCTAATCACACACCCAGACACTAGGGTGTGTGTGGAGAAGGAGAGGAGAGGATCTTCAGTAGCCATTCAGACTCCACTTCACTGGTGAACGCTCTAGAGCCTGTGGTGTGAGAGGGGATCTTCAAAGAGTCTTCTGTTCTCCTGGAGATTTGGGTACTGGGGGTCAGGGGCAGGAGGAGGGAGGCATGAAGAATTAGCCATGAATGACAGAGAAACTGAGTTGTTTTTGAAGATATCTTTAGCAAGACACAAAGGGATTGATGGATAGATGAACTATAAATGGACTAATTGGAGTGCCAGGGTGGACTAAAGAAAAGGAATGGGCCAATTAAGTCTACATCGTGGGGGTAGATTTCTATTGTAAGTGATCATTAGGGAATTACAAGGTGGGGATAGTTCTTAAGATTTATATTTGAAGAGCGGAAGAAATAAATGAGCTTGTGAAGGGCTGTTAAGGATTCTGGAGTAAATGAATATTGCGGAAAAGCCCCAAATGTATGCATTTTTACTTGGTTCCTGTTCCCCATAGGACAGATAGACTGTTGGGTCTCAACCCTGACTGCAAATGGAATCTTCTAGGGATGCTTAAAAAAAAAAAAAAAAAATCACGCCTGGGTCCAACCCAATTAATGATAATCTTTGGCTTTGAGCCAGGCATCATATTTCCATGTGCAGCCAGGGCTGAGCACACAGTTTTTAGAACAAATTTTAGTGTACTTAAGAATCACCCAAGGCACTTGTTTAAAATGCAGATTCCAGGGCCCCACTCCTAGAGACTCTGATTTGGTTGGCCTGGACTGGGGGCAGGAGTCTACATATTTTACAAGCTCTTAGATGATTCTGATTCTGCAGCAGAGATACCTGACTGGAGGTTGTGGACATTTAAGTCAGTGAGGAAACAGTTATGTGGGGCTGGGGCTTATGGAGGAGAAAAACTCTGTAGGGAAAAACCATTTCTGAAAAGATTCCCCTTCGGAGCAAAAGCTGCTCTAGTTAGTATCATTATCTCCTCAGCATGGCTGGTTCTGACAGAAATTGGTGTCTAGCACTCGAATTAGTCACTTAATTACATTTACCTTCAGCTTCTCCTCGCTTTTGCTGGCAGACAGTAGGGTTTGTAATCAAGGATATGAGAGAAGGAAGTACTTTGGACAGGGGCAACGAGAGAGGTGGCAGCAGGTGTTTTGAACGGAGGAGTGTAAATTCCATTACCTAGTGTCAAGAACTGTGAAGAGCCTGAGATTTTACTCTGCTTGCAAGCTAATAAGTCAACCTGCCACAGTTTCATGGATGCTGGCAGAAGATATGAGATTCCTGGGTCAGAGACAAAGGACTTAATTACAGCAAAGCAGACAGCATGAGCCTCAGCATATTTGTGTCCCACAGGGGCAAAGTGGAGGGGCCTGATTGATGCTGCACGTGAAGTGGGTTCATGTTACAGCTGAGGACCCCTGAGTTTAGGAAACCCCAGTCTTAAAGGGTCTGTAATGAAATCTGCCCAACCTTTGTCCTGAGAGAGACATTGTCTTTATTATACTGGTCAGCAAACAAATCTGTCCTTGACTCCAGAGGGAGACAGTATCTCTTTCTGTCAAGGCTGTTTGCTATACAAACATCCTTGAAAAGACAGCCTGGAACAAAGGCTACCAGGGCCTTTGCTCATAAGAGGTACAGAACCATGAGAGACCTTAGAGAATTGTCTCCCAGCACCTAAGGTCTTCCAGTGAGCAGGTGTTGTAAAGAGACTATTCTGGTTTTCTCCCTGTATGTATCACATGCTCCAGGGAAGTCTGAACACACAGGTTAGCCTTGGTCATGGGGTGGGGAGTGTTCTGACACACCATCCCAAGTATCCCAAAGTGTCAAAATCTGAAAGTGTTGATATTCTCTTGTGATGCCAGCTGATGCCCTCAGAGCATGCAAGGACTCCAGGAGCTTTGAAAGAGGGACCTGGAAGTAGGAGGTAGAAATACTCTTCTATGTGACCACCCAGTTCTTGACTCTGGAAAAGTCATATGTGCAAGATTGCATTAAAAGCAACGTAATACCTGTTGACATCCAGCTGATTCTAACTCACGGTGACTGTATGTGTTACAGAGTTTTTTTGGCTCTAATCTTTATGGAAGTAATTCACCAGGCCTTTCTTCCGCAGAGCCACTGGCTGAGTTTGGACCACTAACCTTTAGATTAGCAGCCGATCACAAAACACTTGCGCCACCCAGGCACCCAACGTACAAGCAAAGAAACGTATATAACACTTTACAACATGTAATGTATAAAAAAACAACATGTAAACAACACTTTACAGTTCAGAAAGTACTTTCCCAAGCTATTCATTTTAGCTCACCATTATTTTCCCCATTTCCGTGTATAGGCACGGAGGAAATGTAGGAAATGAGATTAATCAGAACCATGTCAGATGCTACTTACTCTAACTTTTAATCAGGGTTGGAAGGTGACAAAGGGCTGGGATGGAGAGCAGAGGGCATTTGGGCAGGTACAGAGTTTGTGTGAAAGTCCAGAAGCTGAAACAGTGTGGTTGTGGTTGGCCCTCTCCATGTCTCCTCTGAACCCTTCCAGGGCTGCTGACTTTATCTGTAGTAGAGTCATATGTGAGCATTGTCATTTCTCTTCAAGACTACCTGGCCCCCTTCCCAGCAATGTCAACTTGACATTCTTCTGTGGGCAGGTTACTTGAAGCACAATCCTACTTGAGGCATTGGGGAGGATGAGATGACCTTGGAAGACTGCCAAAACACTGGTCTGGTGCTCTGTTTATCTATTGCTGACTCCATAAGTGGCATGCAAACAACAGTTTTATAATGGTTATGATTTTGTGAGTCAAGAATTCAGGCAGAGCACAGAGGGGATGATTGCTCTGCAATCCCTGGCTTCAGCTGGGGTGGTTCCAAGAGTTGGAGATGACTGGGACAGCTGCACTGGGACCATATGTCTGGGGCTTTGGCTATGCCTGTAGCTGGATTCCTTGTTTTGTTGTTTGTTTTGTTTGTTTGCCTTTTCCCATATTGTGTCTGCTGGGTCTGGGATGCCCAAGACGGTATCTTCACAACATGTCTGATGCCTGGGCTGGAACAACTGGGGCTGGCCAGGCGTTTCCCCTCTTCATGTGGTCTCTCCACATGGCTAGCTTGGACTTCCTCACACATGGTGGTCTTGGGGTAGTTAAACTTCCTACATGGTGATTGGGTTTTTCTAGTGTAGGTGTTCTGAAAGGCCTGGGCAAAGGCTGCAAACAGGTCTTCTTAAAACCTAGTCTCAGAAGTCCCAGAATGTCCTTCCCACTGCATTCAGTTGACCAAGTGAGTCACTAAGACCCGCCCAGATTCAAGGGAAGGAGAATTAGACTCCGCCTTTTAGACAAGTAAACAATCTGTGGCCATCTTTAATCTATCACACTAGGTCTGGATAGATCAAATCTGTATCTCCAGGAGTTGGGCCTGGGAAGGTATGTGTTTAACAAATGACCCCAGGGGACTTTTGTCATCCAGAAAGTCTGAGAAACACTAATACTGAGAGTTGACTGTTAACTAGAAATTGTGTTTGCCTTGAATTAATTGTTGGTATATAAGTATAAAACTTAAGTTCTCCAGAAAATTTTCAACATGTGTACTTTTATTCTTTATTGGCTTGACCTAGAATGTGTTTGATATTTAATCTAACTTTTACCCTCTTCTTGCTGGTTCAGAAACCCTAGGGCATAGTGGTTCAGAGCTGTGGCTGCTAACCAAAAAGTCAGCAGTTCAAATGGACCAGTCACTCCTTGGAAATTCTGTAGGGCAGTTCTACTCTGTCCTTTAGGGTCGCTATGAGTCCGAATCTACTCGAAGGCAACGGGTTTGGTTTGGTTTTCATGCTGATTCTAGGCCTGTTTGCGGTCAGATCATCTTCCCCCTCTGCCTCTCCAGTTTCTCCTGCCCTGCCCCGTGTCCATGGGTACCAGTTGTTGTGGGCTGTACTCCCTGGGCTCCATGACAGCTGGCTCCCAACTGAGTTTGGCCAGTGGAAGGCACTACTAGGAGGTTGAAAGGTGAAAACGAAGGGGTAGCTGGAGTTCCTCTCCCTTCCCTGTCTGACTTGTACATTTTCTGGGTAAGAGAAACGAGGTGTAGCAATCTGGTTCCAGCTTTCATGGGGTGACTCCCTGCTAATCCCTGGGTTTTTCTTCCATTCTGTTTGGCTTCTTAGCTCTTCTGTCACCTGGGTAAACAGTTTTCTGCATTGAATCTCGTCTGGTTAATTCCCAGAGTGATTTTTGTTTTTCCGATGGGCCACAAGTGATAGACACTTCTAAGATTTTTTCCTAATTTAAGTACCATTTACACCTCTCCACTCCCACTAACTGCTGTCTACAAATAGAATCCAATTTACCATTCATCCTGGAATTTCCTTAAAGTATAATTCCTGACATTTCCAAAGAAAGATAGAAAACTAAATGACAAAATGTCAGTCTTTTATAGTCTCACCTGCCAGAGATAACCTCTCTTTAATCTCTTGGTATATTTCCTTCCAATTTCTATTTTCCTTTAGTGTATTTTGCCCAATATTTTAATACATTTTTTGCATAGTTGAACTCACATAGCATACCTGTTTTTGCATCCTGTCTTTTTTAGCATGATGTTTTATCATAAGTGTTTTCCCATTTCTTTCGACCTCTCCATAATGTCACTTTTAACTTGTGAAAGGGACCAAAAAGGTAGAACTAGGGAGGATTCTGATTTGTGAAATTCTGTGCTCTGAAGAGAGGGTGCCAACTAGGTTTTTCATCTGTATCTCAAGCTGGTTGTTCAACAGGCATCACTAAGGACTCCCAGTGACCATGGTGAAGTGGGATAATGGGGGAAGTGAGAGAAGACATTATCTGGGTGCAGAGACTGGTTAGGAAGCCAAGAGGACATAGATGAGGCAAGTAGAGAGCAACGAAAGATAAGAAATAATCAATGGCTAGGTGGAGGCCTCCAGACTATGAGTGTAATAAAAGAACAAAGGAGGGAGAGATCAATATGGGCTGGACTGGTCCCCAAATGTCTCTTCCCGTGACGTGATCTCAACAGTGAGTGAACCATGGGCAGGACTCGGATAGGTCTGGAGGAGAGGGAAGGCGCTCTAGGGGAAGGAGGGTAGAGATTGCTGGGTTTAGTGTCAAGCAGACCTGGGTCTGGTCCTGGCTGTATGATTTTTACTGGCTGTGTGATCATAGGAAGGAGCCCTCGTGGTACAGTGGTTAAGTGCGCAGCTGCTAACTGAAAGGTCAGCAGTTCGAACCCACCAGCCACTCCTCAGGAGATAGGTGTGGCAATTTGCTTTCGTAAAGATTACACCCTTGGAAACCGTATAGTACAGTTCTACTCTGTTTTTTAGGGTTGCTGGGAGTCAGAATCGAGTTGACAACAGGTTTGAATGGTCATAGGCAAGTTACTAGCGTCTCTAGGCGTCAGTTTCTTGGTTGTAATGATAGTACTACCTACGTCATGGAATGAAATGTAGTATTCAAGAGTTACAATCTTCTTTCTTCCCACCTGGATTAAAAATTTCTTCCATGTGAGCATGAAAGTGAATAATCTTCATGCAAACACTTGCTATGGGTTGTCACCAGTAGTTAAAATTCCATCTCCATGTTATTGAAGGCATAAATGGCCTTCCCTACGAAGACAGGGGAAGTTAGGGTCTGAGTTGAGCTTGGAGATGTATCTCCTGGTACAGCTGAACCTAAGGGACTCTGGGCCCTCCCTCAGAGCCCCCTACAGACTAGGTACTGAGGGGGTCAGCGTGGTTTCTTAGATTTCAGGACTGGCCCTGTTCCCTTTCTGAGTGGGTCCTTATCTGCAGCTCCATGGGAAGAGGGATGTGTGAAATGAAGAGATGAAACTATGTTTGCTAAGGACATGTATTTGAGGACCTGAGGCTATTGGACCTAAAAGTCAAGGAGAGAAGGTGGTGATGGTAGGAATGGGGAGGGTGGAGGGAGCCAGAAGTTTGAGATCATGTGTATACGATTGTTGCAAATGTCACAGACAGGTGCAGATGTCTGTGGACCCAAATACCTTTGGAAACTGTCTGCAAAATTGGCTTATTATTACTGCTAGGAGAGACTCAGGAGAATTAGTGAGGAGGCTAAAACTTAGGGAAACCTACATACACATGCTTGGAAGGTGTGAAGGCATTTTTCTTGTAGCCCCACATTAATTAACTTCTCTCTTGGAGCTTAGCCAAGCCAGAGACGGCTTACCAGAATTCACAGGGCCTCATTCATCCTCCCACAGAGTCAGCCTACTGTACTCAAGACCTCCTATGTTATCTGTCCCTTGGGATGCTGCCTGCTATGAACTGAAAGGCCGCAGTTCCTCTGTTGTAAGGTTCAGAGAGATGGAGCATGTAGCAGTGCTTTGTCAGTGGTGGGGAGGGACTCCTGGGGAGTGGGCCCTGACTTTCTAAGAGCCGCAGTAAAGCATGTTGACATTTATGACAGTTCCTCCTGAGGCCCCCTTGTGCGGGCAGGGTGGGAGGAAGGAAGAAATCTTTTTCTCCTCCTCCTCCCCAAGGATCATGTATAGCCACCCGTCTTGCTCAACCTGCCATGAAAGGGAAGGTCTTAAAATACAGAGGCTCCATGAATCACTGCCCCCGGATGTGTTATTCCTGAACATGGTATTGGCTCCACAAGAGCCCCTGTCTTTGCCTCCACTCTCATCTACCTCTTGACTCCATTGTTTAGATAACAATGAACAGCCGAGTTTAGCAGCTGAGCGTGGGGTGCTTTGTCCACACTTCTGCACAAAAGGACAGCTGCTACAGCCTGCAACGACCTGCCTACCTGCCAGAAATCTAATTTCAGACACTCGCATCAAACTCACCTGCGGTCTAGTATGCTCCTGTGATTGTTTCAGTTCTTGCAGAAGGTGCTCTTGTGCCTTGGGAGGAGGCAGAGCTCCACAAAACCAAGAGGGAGGGGAATCAGGGACCTTTCTTTCATTGCCAGCTTTGTCCCAAGAGACCGGAACTCTGTCCCCCGCCAGAACTGTGCCCTCTGAATAACGGAAATAAAGGAAAAGGTTAGGGATTTTTCCATGACTGTACTTGTCTTAACAGAGGACCCCTGGAATTGCCCCTCAATGATGTTCCCGCAATGCACACGGTCCCCTCATTTTGTGTGACCTGAGCATGAATCCTTGATTTACTAATTTAATTCTTAGCTTCTATGAGGTTGTCTATCTCAGACTGAGAGAAGCTGTGGGTGGGGTCCTTATTAGGGTCATCACTCAGGTAAAGGTTGTTTTAAAGACCAGCTGGGTATGTAAAGGGCTCAGAAACTGTGAGGTGCTCTTCCCACAAGAGGTTTTGCCATTGTTATGATTGATGACCCTGATAATAATGGAGGCTGCCGCTGCCATTTCCATCTAGGAAGCTGGGCGCAAATCCCTGTTCATGGACTGAAGACCAGAGAGAAGGGCAGGATGCAGGTGGGGGAAGCAATGACAGCCAGGATTTTTCCATAAGCTCACATCAAAGAAATTCCTCAGGAGCGCATTCTCCTTAGAGCTTTTTTTGGTCATTTTGAAGCTGGTCTTTCTTCATGTCTGAGGGTAAAACTAATTTCCTGATCTCCTTGGCTGTTTATTTCTGAATCTTTGTCTCATTTTCTTAATCATCAAATACATACATATAAAAGTTTACATGTAAATACATGTATAACGTAAGTAAAGCATACGTACTTTATAATCTGCCTTTTAAGAGCTAAAACCATCATTTGTAAGCATCTTCCAATCTCATTACGTTTCTACAGATTGTTTTAAATTGCTGAATAGTATTCTGTCTGTGGGTGCATCTTGATAATGATAACAATAATACTAACATTTATTGAATGAATTCTATATATCAAGTATTGTGCTAAGTAACAATGCATGGAGTTGGGTTCTAGCCTATGCCCCTTTTACAGCTGAGGAAACGGAGGCTTAAAGAATTGAAGTAATTTTCAAAAGCTCACCCAGTTCTGGGGTGGCAGAGCTAGGATTTAACCTAAGCAATCTGATCTCAAACCCCATGCACCTAACAATTACACTATGCTACTGTAGTTTATTTAACTACTCTTTTATTTTTAGACATTTAAGATTTTTAATTAAAAAAAAATTATAAATACTACTGATACAAACACCCTTACGGTTTAATCTTTACATACATCCATGGTGATTTCCTTGTTTAAATTTGCCTTATATCATTCTACTGACTTTGAGAAACATGCTATCCTACAAGCTTATGTTACCTAGCTTTTGTTTATCGTAGTAAAAATAAATACAACAAAACATGTACCAATTCAATAATTTTTAAATGCATTATTCAGTGACATTGATTATATTCATCATGTTGTGTAACCATTCCAAAAACCAAACCCGTTGCCATCCAGTTGATTCCGACTCATAGCGACTCTATAGGACAAAGTAGAACAGCCCTATAGAATTTCCAAGGAGTGACTGGTCGATTTGAACTGCTGACCTCTGGGTTAGCAGCTGAGCTCTTAACCACTGCACCACCAGGGCTCCAGGTAACCATTACTGCTATCCCTTTGCAAGTTATTTCACCAACATTAACAGAAGCTCAATGCCCTATAAGCAATGATTTCTCCCTTTTCCCTTCCCTCTCACCCCTGGTAGTTACTTAGCTTTTTAATTTGTTATTTTATATCATGTTTTCTAATTTGGTTTCCTGAGCATTCATGATGTTTGCAGAAGGTGCCTACCCTCTCCAGGTGCATCAGTCAAGACTTGACTAATAAATCTTACTGATCAAGCCCTCGCCTCTGGCCTCTAAAAGCAAACTCTGAGTGCTGGTTATAAACAAACACCCAGAATGCACTCTTGTCCTTCTATATTTTTTTTTTTTGAAATTGTACTTTAGATGAAAGTTTACAGAACTAGTTTCTCATCCAGTAGTACATGCTTTGTTGTATAACATTGGTTAACAACCCCATGACATGTCAGCACTCTCCCTTCTCAACCCTGGGTTCCCTGTTATCATTTTCCTGTTCCCTCCTGCCTTCCAGTTCCTGCCCCAGGGCTGGTGTACCCCTTTAGTCTTGTTTTGTTCCATGGGCCTGTTCAATGTTTGGCTGAAAGGTGAACCTCAGGAGTGACCTCATTACTGAGCTGAAAGGGTGTCTGGGGGCCATACTCTCGGGGTTTCTCCAGTCTCTGTCAGGCCAGCAAGTCTAGTTTTTCTTTTTGAGTTAGAATTTTATTCTACATTTTTCTCCACCTCTGTCCAGGACCCTCTATTGTGATTCCTGTCAGAGCAGTCAGTGGTGGTAGCCGGGTACCATCTAGTTGTACTGGACTCAGTCTGGTGGAGGCTGTGGTTCCTTCTCTCTACTTGATTCCAACCTTCTTTCACTTGATCTTGTCTCCTTAATTCCAGACTCTGCCCAACCATACCCTGACTTTTTCCCCACCTCTCGTCCTCCAGCTGTGACAGTCTTCCAGCTTGTGGACAATATCCCTCCTGCATGTTCTTTGCCTAGCTCACCCTCCAGCCCATTCCTAGTATCTCTTGTGGTCATAGTGAAGATAAACCTTTGCTGTCTAGTCGATTCTGACTCATAGTGACCTTATAGCACAGAGTAGAACTGCCCTGTAGGGTTTCCAAGGTCATAAATCTTTACAGAAGCAAACTGACACATTTTTCTCTTGCAGACTGGCTGGTGGGTTTGAACTACTGACCTTTCAGTTAGCAGCCGAGTGCTTAACCACTGATAAAAAAAAACCGGTGCCGTTGAGTCAATTCTGACTCATAGCGACCCTAAAGGACAACGTAGAACTGCCCCACAGGGTTTCCAAGGAGCACCTGGTGGATTCGAACTGCCACCCTTTTGGTTAGCACCTGTAGCTCTAAACCACTACACCACCAAGGTTTCCTAACTACTGGTAGTCCATCCTAAAACCCATTTCTAAAGACCCCACCTTGCTCCAGCCCTTCAGGAGACATCTGATAGGGCCAGGGCTTGTCCTCTTGAGCATACTCCTGCACCGCTATGCATAGGAAGGACTTTATCAGGAGCCCTCATATCTTTTATCTTGCTCTACAGTTATTTAGGAGTGTTTCTTCCACCTGCCAGATGGTTTTTCTGATTACCTTTTCAAAGATGCTCCCCTGCTCATTCTTCCTGACCCCCACCGTTAACCACTCTTGCTATTTCCTAGTAGAGGGCTACCTACAGCTCTTTTCTGGGTCACACTCACTGACTCAGGTGACAGCCCCACAGATTCATTTTCTGCCCCCAGATTCAGCTCTACAGGCATGCAATAATTATTTTAAAATAATACCAGATTTATATAAACCTGGAGAGATGGACACATCCCAATGAGGCATTGCTTCTCTATTTAGCTGGATTTCTAGATTTAGCAGTAATTAAAGACTTTGTGTCTACATGGGTGGAGGGGGTAGATTTTGGAGGGGCCAGGGAAGTGATCCCTTGCTTGCCCCTAAGGTAAACCTAACCTTGGGAAGGCTGCAGGGTGTGGCACACAGAAGAGCGTGCGTGGACCTCAGACAGCCTGGGTTTCATTCTGCACTCCATAACTCACCATTTGTGTGACCGCGGTCAAGTTTCCTAACCTCTCTACACCTGATTTCCTCATCTGAACTTGGAATAATGTCCACTTTTCAAGTTTATTGGGAAAATCAGGTTTCTAGAAAATATATGTCAAGTCCTTTGGTTTTCCAGGGCTTGCCACACAGTAAGCACTTGATGATTTTTTTTTTTTTTTTTCGTTAAAGACTTCTGATGTGGGGGAGGTCGGAGAGACAATTTGTGTTCTCACTGTTGTAAATGCTTCGATGGGGAGAGGACAAGCTGAGAGTTGCCTGCCTGAGCCACTGGAGACTTTTCCCAGGGAAGGCAACAGTCCTAAGATGGAAGTTGTACCTGACCTCCTCTGGACCAGGGGTTCCTATTCTGGGTCTGTGAGTGAGCTTTTTTGGGATCTGTCAAGCTCCTATAATTGCCTGGATGTTTTGTGACTGTTTGTATATGTGCAGTTTTCTGGGACAAAGGTCCGTGGCATTCATCAGCTTCTCATAGGGGTCGTTGATCTGCTGCTCCAGAGGCTCCTTTGGTTCCTGCATCCTCTTCCTCCATCAGCAGTGGGTATGGACCACAGTGTGGGACTGAGGAAGCCCAGGAAGGGCCTGGGAACGGATTGTAGGGCCTCGGCTAGACTTAGGAGTACATGGAAGACAGAGGTCAGGGTTGCGTGATCGGTCAGTGCCAGGACAGAGTCAGGTGCAAGGATGGGACAGGTGCCAGAGGTCAAGGCAGGGCTGTGGAGCAGACCTAAGGAAGTGGTCTAGAGCACAGGGAAAGGCCTGAAAGGCCAGAGACAGGGAGACTGTGAAACAGAGGCCAGGCTGCCTGCGTGGCTGCGACACTGATTCCTCCAGGAATCGGTTGATGCCGCAGTGCGTGGCTGGCATTCCACCTCCTGCTCTCCGGCTGGGCTTCTTCCCAGTTCTCTCCTCTTCTGCTTTCCCTGCAGCAAGAGTCCTGCTGGAAATACCATCATAGGTAATGTATTTGATCATCTACTATGTGTCAGATGCGTAGTACTCCTCAAGGCGTGGCCCGGAGACACAGCCTCACCTGGGAGCTTGTTGGGCATGTGGAGTCTCCAACCCCTCCCCGGACCTACTCAACCAGCACCTGCGTTTTAAGAAAAACTCCAGGTGATTTAAATGCACATTCAAGTTTGCGAAGCCCTGTTTGGGAGAAGTGTACCTCAGACTGTGGTCCTCAGACCAACAGTATCACCTGGGGGTTTGTTAGAAATGCAAGCTCTCAGGCCCCACCCCAGATGTACCTGATGAGCCCCTCTGGGCAGGACCCAGAAATCTGGGTTTTAACAAGCTCTCTAGGTCCTCTTTATACACACTGAAGTATGAGAACCTCTGTACTAGAGGGAAATTGTATTTTCACTATCACATTTTACCCGTGACAAAGATGAGTCTATGAGGGAGGATGAGTGTCTTGTCCAAGTACTTAGCAAGTAGCTGGCCAAGCTCAGGTTTGGACCTGTTACTGTTGTTGCCTGCTTGCCCAGGGCC
Source organism: Elephas maximus indicus (assembly GCF_024166365.1). NCBI lineage: Eukaryota > Metazoa > Chordata > Mammalia > Proboscidea > Elephantidae > Elephas > Elephas maximus. Next base: position 15,190,074 of record NC_064819.1, read on the forward strand.
CAGAGCCCATTCTCCTCTCTTCCTCATACACCCCCTCCATTCCAAAAATGCAGAAAGGTCACCCCCAATTCTCCAGGTCACTGCTTCTTTGGATTCTCGGATCCTAAGGGATTTCTGGATTTGTGATGAATGGTCTAAGCTCTACTTTCCCTAAGAGTGAGAGTCCTAATTGGGCACCCAGAGGAGTGACCAGCTGTTTTCTTCTTCCACCCTGGAGAGGGCAAAAAGAAATGAATGGACACCGTAACAGGAAGGATTGATGTTTTGCATTCATTCATTTAAACAGTTTTTATTAAGAATTTACCACGTGGCAGGCACCAGACTGGATGCTAGGAAAACAATGTTGAATTAGACACAGTCCTTGTCTTGTGCAGAAGTCCAAACAGCAGCAGGCAGTTATGCTGCAGGGATATACGTGCTCTAGCGGAAGAGGACATGCCTTGCCTGAGTAATGATGGAATCTGTATAGCTGCATGCAGCAGGGGTGTCATTGTACAAGGGCCAGAGAACCTCAAGGTCCATCTAGGCTGTTTGAGAGGGTTGAACTGAGGGAGCTTGGAGGGGGTGACCCCTGGAAGCCATCTTCTATTTTTGGATTTGTTGTTCTAGTACCTCGTATGGGTGAGCTTTAGGAGTGATCAAAGGACAGTTTGTGTTCTCACTGTCCTAAATGGTGTCCTGGGGATAGGACAAGCTGGGAGTTGCCTGCCTGAGCTACGAGCCCCAGCATCTAGCATGGTGCCTGTCACATGGCACATGGTAAGTTCTTAATAAAAGATACACACTCTGTTGGCAAGAGTGAGAGGTTCTTGATCTTTTCAACCTTTTGTGGAACTTGCTGAATTTCCCATGACCTTTCTTCCCCTTCTGCATATACCAAAATTTTAAAATGGGAATGGAGCATGAGCAACAAGGAGGGGGCTGGAGCAGCTGCAGGAGTAGTCAGGTATGCAATGTCATAAGAATGACCAGTAGGGTAATGAAAAAAACACTGGTTTGGGCCTAGAGAGCTGGGTTCAGAACCTCATTCTACCACTTATAAGCTGTGCAGCATTTGTCAAGTAACCTTTCTGAGCCTCTCCTTCTTTATCTATAAAAGTAAGATAGATTTTCCTGCCTTAAGGAATTGTGGTGAAGAGTACATAAGAGAATATGTAAGAGAATGCGTGTAAAAGTGACTCAGCAAGTGTTGAATTAAATGGCAGGGGTCACATCTTGGAGCCAGAGAGGCTTTTCTGAGTTCTGGGTATATTTTTTTTCACAGCTTTTTACATCTGAGAGAGCAGAAGATCAAGAACCACCCACACCATCTCTCTTGGAAGGCTGTGAGGGTCCTTTTGATTTGTGAACCTGTGTGTGTGGCATAGATAATGCAGGTGGTGTACACAACATCCATTGCCAAGGCCTTCTCCTTTTTCTTCCTTTATATAGAGGGTAAAGAATGAAATACTTATTTCCAGCTTCCCTTACCACTTGTGGAGACCATGTGACACAATTCTTGACTGTTGATATACAGGTACAAGTCAATGAGCAGGTCTTCCTAAATACATGACGAAGTCATCCAAAGAGAAAGCTGTTAGCTCTTCACACTTCTTTCTTCCTGGAATCAGGACAGGATGCCAGCAAGCAGTACCCATCGTGACCAAGAGATGGTGGATCAAGAATATAGCCACCACTGAGGCAGCCCTGGAAACCTTGGTGGTGCAGTGGTTAAGAGCTATGACTGCTAACTGAAAGGTCGGCAGTTGGAATCTATCAGGTGCTTCTTGGAAACTCTATGGCAGTTCTACACTGTCCTATAGGGTTGCTATGTCGAAATCAACTTGACAGCAACAGGTTTGATTTTGATTTTTGGAGGCAGCCCTGGATGGCCAGCTCCAGACTTTTTGTTTTTTGATACAAATATGCACCTTACTTATTTAAGCCACTGTAGTAGGGTTTTCTGTTACTCTTAGCTAAACACAATCCTAACTGATACAGGATTCTGAGGTCTAGGAAGTCCCAGCTGAACTCAGGCACAGAGGGTGGTGGAGACACTGTGGACACAGGCCACCCCTTCCTAGCAGGAAGAACAATGGCTTCCTTGACTCCATCTCGGTGAGCTCCTGTGTCTTGGCACTTCCCCTGGAGGACTGGAGCCTTGTGTATGTTTTCTTTTTTAACAGACATTTTTTTCGCTAGTTTTTAGAACATTTCCCCTCCTGGAGAAGAATTCTTTGGAAAACGAGGATTTAAAATGCCATCCTCATCAAAAAACATTTACAAAGTCCTTGTGTGTGGAGGCTCTGCTGGGGTCTGTAGAAATTAATTAGTGTTATCTCTGCTCTCCAGAAGCTGCTGGTGGGATAGGAGAAGCATAGACCTGCTCCTCTGGAGCTCCCAGTCTGATGGACGCAGAATAGAAGCAAATGATAGACTTGAGAATGTTTATTTTTTGAGAAAGTTTAACTTTTTTTTTTTTAATTAATTTTTATTAAGCTTCAAGTGAACATTTACCATTCCAATCAGTCTGTCCCATGTAGGTTTACATACATCTTACTCCCTTCTCCCACTTGCTCTCCCCCTATTGAGTCAGCCCTTTCAGTCTCTCGTTTCATGCCAATTTTGCCATCTTCCCTCTCTCTCTATCTTCCCATCCCCCCTCCAGTCAAGAGTTGCCAACACACTCTCCAGTGTCCACCTGATTTAATTAGCTCACTCTTCATCAGCATCTCTCTCCCCCACACTGACCAGTCCTTTTCATGCCTGATGAGTTGTCTTTGGGGATGGTTCCTGTCCTGTGCCATCAGAAGTTCTGGGGAGCATTGTCTCTGGGATTCCTCTAGTCGCAGTCATACCATTAGGTATGGTCTTTTCATGAGAATTTGGGGTCTGTATCCCATTGGTCTCCTGCTCCCTCAGGAGTTGTCTGTTGTGCTCCCTGACAGGGCAGACATCGATTGTGGCCGGTCACCAACTAGTTCTTCTGGTCTCAGGATAATGTAGGTCTCTGGTTCATGTGGCCCTTTCTGTCTCTTGGGTTCTTAGTTGTCGTGTGACCTTGGTGTTCTTCCTTTGCCTTTGCTCCAGGTGGGTTGAGACCAATTGATGTATCTTAGATGGCCGCTTGTTGGGATTTAGGACCCCAGGCGCCACAATTCAAAGTGGGATGCAGAATGTTTTCATAATTGAATTATTTTGCCCATTGACTTAGAAGTCCCCTCAAACCAAGTTCCCCAGACCCCAGCCCCTGCTCCGCTGACCTTTGAAGCTTTCATTTTATCCCGGAAACCTCTTTGCTTTTAGTCCAGTCCAATTAGGCTGACCTTCCTTGTATTGAGTGTTGTCTTTCCCTTCACCCAAAGCAGTTCGAAAGTTTAACTTTTAAGGATGTGCAAATTAATTTAGTATAAATTAAATCCATAAATGCAGCCTAAGGGAGTTGCTTCAATGATGTGGCTCTTGTCTCGGGGGAGAAGTGGCTTTTACTTGGGCCATATCTTATCACTAGTCAGGCTTAACCCTTGGAGCTGTGACCAGGAGCAGTCTGGGGCTAGGGGACAAGACAGAGCAGGAAGTATTTCTTGTTAATCGTATCGCTCCCACCCCCATCCCCATCTCTCACCTCCCTTCACTCGCAGGAGAAAACAGGACTTCAGAGCTAGCTCACGTTAGAAGTATGGAGTCTGCCATACTCTGGTGTGTTTCATCTACGGGGAACTGATTTGGAAACTTAAAAAAAAGAAAAAAAAAACATCAGCATAAAGATCTGGCATGTTTTCTTTCTGTGTGTGCAGAAGTGGCAGCCACCTCACCCTACTCCTTTAATGAAAGCTTGGGTAACCTACTTTTCTTTGAACCCTCTGAAAGGTGTTATTCCTGGTACCTCAATATTCCTCCTCCTCTTCCTGGTTTCTTTTTCTTTACCTTCCTTTTTCAGGCGGTATTTTCACAGTTCACCTGCCTTTCCCTGCTTTCCAAGCCTGCCCCTCCACTTGGCGTCTGTTCAATTTCCATCGTTATTTCTTGTAACACCAGATAAGACTGGAGTCCGTCCCCTGTACTTTTGTTGATTTGTGTACTACTATCTTTCCCTGTTGTTGTTGTTAGCTGCCACTGAGTCAGCCCCTGACTCATGGTGACCCCATGTACAATGGCATGAAATGTTGCTCAGTCCTGTGCCATCTCCATGATCAGTTACGGCTTAGAACTTTGTGATCCATAGGGTTTTAATTGGCTGATTTTTCAGAAGCAGATTGTAAGGCAAATAAAATTTTGCTAAAGATGATTAAAAAACAGTTGCAGCAGTACATCTACAAGGAACTGTCAGAAATTCAAGCTGGATTCAGAAGAGGATGTGGAAGGAGGAGGGATATCATTGCTGATGTCAAATGGATCTTGGCTGAAAGCAGAGAATGCCAGAAAGATGTTTACCTGTGTTTTATTGACTATGCAAAGGCATTCAACTGTGTGGATCATAACAAATTATGGATCACACACATTGCAAAGAATAGGAATTCCAGAACACTTAATTGTGCCTACACGGAACCTGGACATAGACCAATAGGCAGCCGTTTGAACAGAATAAAGGGATACCGCGTGGTTTAAAATCAGGAAAGGAGTATGTCAGGGTTGTATCCTTTCACCATACTTCTTCAGTCTGTATGCTGAGCAGATAATCTGAGAAACTGGGCTGTATGAAGAACAGGGCATCAGGATTGGAGGAAGACCCATTAACAACCTGCAATATGCAGATGACACAATCGTCCTTGCTGAAAGCAAAGAGGACTTGAAGCACTTACAGCCTTTAGTATGGATTACATCTCAACATAAAAGAAACAAAAGTCCTTAAACTTAACCAATAAGCAACATCGTGATAAACAGAAAAGATTGAAGTTGTTCAGGATTTCGTTTTACTTGGATCGGCAATCAAAGCCCATGGAAGCAGCAGTCAAGAAATCAAATGATACATTGCATTGGACAGATCTGCTGCAACAGACCTCTTAAAAGTGTTAAAAAGCAAAAATGTCACTTTGAGGAATAAGGTGTGCCTGACCCAAGCAAAGGTATGTATTTTCAGTTACCTCACATGCATGCGAAAGCTAGACAATGAATGAGGAAGACCGAAGAATTGATACCTTTGGATTATGGTGTTGGCAAAGAATATTGAATATAGCATGGACTTCCAGAAGAAAGAACAAACCTGTCTTGGAAGAAGTACAGGCAGAATGCTCCTTAGAAGCGAGGATGGCGAGACTTTGTACGTACTTCGGACATGTTATCGGGAGGGACCAGTCCCTGGAGAAGGGTATCATGCTTGGTAAAGTGGAGGGTCAGTGAAAAAGAGGAAGACCCTCAACGAGGTGGATTGACACAGTGGCTACAACAATGAGCTCAAACACGGCAACAATAGTGAAGATGGCACAGGACCTGGCAGTGTTTCATTCTATTATACATAGGGTCACAACCGACTCAAGAGCGCCTAACAGTAACAACACCAGCAAAATTGTAAGGTCTTTCTTCCTAGTCCTTCTTAGCCTGGAAGCACCACTGAAACATGTTCAGCATCGCAGCAACACAGAAGCTTCTGCTGACAGATGGGTGGTGGCTGTGCATGAGATGCTTTGGCCAGGAATCGAACCCAGGTCTCGCAGGTGGAAGGTAAGAATTCTATCACTGAACCACGAATGCCCTTTTCCTCTATAAACCAAAAACCAAACCCAGTGCCGTCGAGTCAATTCTGACTCATAGCGACCCTATGGGACAGAGTAGAGCTGCCCCATAGAGTTTCCAAGGAGCGCCTGGCAGATTCAAACTGCCAACCCTTTGGTTAGCAGCCGTAGCACTTTAACCACTACGCCACCAGGGTTTCCCTTTTCCTCTGTACTTCAGCTTTATCACTTTTCCCTCAAGAAACACCTCTTTTCCTTTCTGGGAGAGAACAAATTGCCATGCCCTTAATTCCCTAGATTCTCTGGAGCATCTCGATGCTGCTGCTGTCCTCCACACTGTCCTGCTGATCGTCTGACTGGCCACGTCTCATTTCCAGTGTGTCCTGCCAGCTGGCAGGCTGGGCTGGCAGCACTCTCTACTCAGCCTTGCTCGTTTCCTCTACTCCCTGACACATTCTGGAGATGTCTCAAGTTCCATTAATGTTTTTTATGCTGCCCCCAGGAACCTGGGTTCCATTCTCTCAGGAAGTTTCCCATCTCCCTGCTTCTCACTGCAGAGCTCTGGGCCTGGAGAGATCATTTTGTTTCCCAGAAACTTGGTGTCATCTGTCATCAAGTCCCCAATTAGCTGAAGCTCAGTGCGGCAGTTTGGGGGATGCCAGCATCCTCCCTGACCAGGAAGGGAAAGCTTCATGGGACAGAGACAAGCTGGCTTGTTATCCCTGAGCTCAGTGTCAGCCTTCTCATTAACCCATTCTCCTGGGCTTTTCATTAGCACTTCTGGCCAAGAAAGGTTCTTTTTGATTGTGCCCATTTGACAGGGCTGGAAATTAAGACATCAAGAGTTTCTTCAGGGCTGTGTAGTAAGTTAAGGGCAGAACCAAGTTCAAGTTGTTAATGAGCTTTCCGAATGCTGGTGCGGTAATCAGCCTCTTATGTCTTCCTTTAAGGAGAGGGCTGTTGTAAGCCTGCTGTTGGCTGCTGCTGGAGGAGGGAGGTTGGAGGAACTCAGCAGCTTGGGTGGCTTTATATCCATTTGCTTGGTTTGTCTGGGTGAAAAAGAAGAAATAATAAAAATAGTGACCATAATTAACATTAACCTCCTCTGGGCCAGGCACTGTGATAGATGCTTTCTGTCCTCCCAACAGCCTAGCAAACAGGGGTGAGTATCTCCACGTTAAGGAGGCCTGGTGGTACAGTGGTTACGGGCTTGGCTGCTAACCCAAATGTTGACAGTTCAAACCTACCCAGCAGCTCCATGGGAGAAAGAGCTGGTGATCTGCTTATGTAAAGATTAAAACTTATTGCCACCGAGTCGATGCCAACTCATAGTGACCCTATAGGACAGAGTAGAACTGAACCATGGGGATTTCAAGGCTATAATTTTTTTGGAAGCAGATTGCCACATCTTTCTTCCATAAGTGGCTGGTGGGTTTCAACTGCTGGCCCTTTGGTTAGCAACTGAGCACTTAACCACTGCATCACTAGGTTTCCTTTTTGTAAAGATTACAGCCTAGAAAAACTGATGGGGCAGTTCTGCTCTGTCACACAGAGTCCTACGAGTCAGAATTGACACGACAGCATGCAACAACAATATATCCCTGGTTACAGAGGATTCTGAGCTTCAGAAAAGTCAAATAACTTGCCCTGTAAACCCAGCTCCAAAGTGGCAATTAGTCTTCCTCCCTGACGCTGAGTCCTGCGTGATCTGATTGTGACCTCTTCAAAAACAGATTCCCTACAGACCCTCTGTCCTAAGTGTTTTTTCCAACCGCTGGCCATCCTCGGGTCTGTTGGTCAACCTTACTTCAGTTTCTTCTCACGATCCTTTAATAGTCATAATTATTGTTTTGCTCTTGTGTTTTTTTATGCATCTTTCAGTTCAGTTCTGGCAAACACGCAGCTTCTTAGGCTTACTGCATCTGAGTCTAAATATAGACACCAGAGACTGTGTTTGTGAAAATCTTCTTGACCAAACCTGATGATCAGCCAGGTTTGAGAACAACTGTTCTACGCCACCAAAAAAACCTGAAAAACAAAAACACTAATTTCTTTATTTTTCTCCTGAGATTATTCTCCACATGTGAAATGTTTGCTTAAAAAGAAAACAGTGAATGCAGGGTGACTGTTCCTCACCACTCCATAGCTTCTCTACCTCTTTCCCCAAATGTTGGATGCTGTGTGCTTATCTAAGATGTGCTTTGATTCAAGAAGGTAAGGCTTTTGCAGTTGATCAAAGAAAAAAAATCCAGGCATTTCTCTTCGGCTTTGGAATGCACCGTGTGATTTTCTCTTCCGCTTTGGGTTATCTATGTCACCGTGTTAATGTGCTAAATGCATGCTCTTTTTTTTCTTTTAAATCTCTGTTTCAGAACTTACCTTAAGGGGCCCCTGATGCTTCCCCCACCCCTTAGTTCAAAACTAAATCTCTAAGATTTTTCTTTCCACACTGCCCTAGAATTTAACTCCCAGCCTAAAACTACCAAAGCTTCTCAATTGTTTCTTACCAGCTTATTAGGAGAATTCCTTATGGAACTGTCCAAAGACTGAGCATATTCCTGGAAACATATCTGTTCCTCACCCCTTTGTGTCTTTGTCATGCTTGTCTTTTACTTTTGTAAGTTTGGTTTACAAAGTCTGTAGTCCAGGGACTGTTTCCTTCTACTTATTACTCCTGCAAGTTCAGCAAGCTCCCATCAGGGCACAGTGTGGCCTTGTCGTATTGGTTCAAATAAGAAGGTATAGTCAGTGGTGTGCTGGTAAATGTTTCCAAGAAAGGAAAAAAAGCCATGATTGTAGTGTTTGTAGCATTTGCCAATTTCCATTGTGTAAATACCCCTAAACATGGCAAAATTCCTGAAAATTACAGTTGGCTATCAGAATCTAAAACAAGTCTAATCAGTTATGATGTTTCACCTAAGTAAAAATGATTATTATAATTCCTACTTACTAGCTGTGTGACCTTGGGCAAATCATTTGACTTCTACGAGCCTCAGTCTCTGAATCTGTGAAATATAAATTCTATCTAGTGCAAGAAGGAGTATGAGAGGATTTAATGAGGTAATTACTATAATGGGCCTGGCATATGTTAGTGTGAAGCAAATGATTATTTCCCTCTCTGACATGATGGAGACATAGAGTTGAAAAAGTGGAAGATTTTTGAAATTTGAGTGCCATCTAAATGGAAACGCATAATGGTGGTTGGAGGTGGGGCTGTAGCTTGACTGAGAGGCCAGTCCATGGATTTAGATTTGCGAGTTAGAGCAATAATGATAGTACTTGTATTTATATGTGTCTGTAAAGTTTACCTTGTACTTTCACCTGTTTTTGCCAAAGGCATGAGAATGAATGAACTCTTAATAGGGAGAAGAATGGAGAGACTGGCTAACCACTTGTAGCTGGTATCAAAGTCCTTCCAAGTTTTCCCCTTCCCTGTGTTTATTGCTCTTCTCTTTGACGTTCTTGTGCAGTTTTTGTACTAAGATAATTGACATATCCTTAATGCTTTCGATAAAGACCATGTCTATTCTTCATAGAGTACATTGAAACTAGACATATGATTTTGGAATGGAGAGAAAAAGTAATTTCTTGAGTTTTCATAGTTTGTCACCCGGATGATATTTTACCAAAAATTATGTTAACAATGGCAGTGTCCTCTGCTTATTGGTCAGCATAGGTTGACTGATGGAATAACATAATAGAAGCTTATATCTTGCTCATGTCACAGTCTACTACAAATGTTCCTGGTTGGCCTAGTTGGCCAATGGCCCTACCAGCCTTACAGCCTTGAAATCCTCCCTCTCACTGGGCCCTCTGTATCCAGCCAGCAGAGGAGGGGAGAAACAGTGTGTGGAGAATGCACATGTGGGACGATTTTGTGGGGCAGGTCTGGACTAGCCATCAGTCACATGGCTGCTCCTAGGAGACTGGGAAATGTAACATAGTTTTGTGCTGCAGAAGAAGAGGGAACTGGCTTGATGAGCATCTGACCACTCTCCACCACATCTTTACATGGATTGGCAGAAATGGTCCACCACCATGGATACAAGTGGTAGTTTGGCCTGTCGAGAAGTACAACTTAATTCCTACAGTTAGAAATTTCATCTGAGTTGGATTTACCGTATTACATTAGTTCCCAGAACCTTCTAGGACTGGAGTGTTTTACTGTTTTACCAGCTGGTTTCAAGTCAACACTTGCTGTTGTGTTTATAACTACCATGTCATTAACAGTCAATGGGATGAGGACTTTTCATTTCAATCTAGCCATTCCTGTTGTTCTCTGAAATGCTTCAGATGGTCTTTTATGGGTTGTTTTAGTCAGTTGTGTACATGAAGAAATCTGACTTTCTACCTCAAAATTTATGATGATGTTGATCCAGCAAGATTTGTGTTGGTACTTCCAAAGGGCTTGGTGGAATGTTTGGCTGAGAGCTGAGGGACTGCTGACCTGGAAGAGGCAAAAAGTCAGCAGTGAGATACATGGGGTCCAACAGAGCATCACAAAAACGAGTTTCCTTTCATCAGAAAGTTGAACATAGAATTATGATATCATCCAGCAATTCCACTCCTGGGTATATACCCAAAATAATTGAAAGCGGGGACTCAAACAGCTACTTGTACATCAATGTTCCCTGAAGCATTATTCACAACAATGTAAAGTGCAAACAACCCAAGTGTTCATCAACAGATGAACGGATAAACAAAATGTGGTGTATCCATACAATGGAATATTATTTAGCCTTGTCTGAACCATGAAAACATTATGCTACATGAAAAAAGTCAGACACAAAAGGACAGATATTCTATGATTCCACTTATATCTAGAATAGGCAAATGCATAGAGACAAAAGTAGATTAGTGGTTACCCGGGGCTGAAGGGAAGGGGAAATTGGACATTAGTGCTTTGTGGGTACTGAGTTTCTGTTTGGAGTGATGAAAATAGTTTTTGAATAGTGGTGATGGTTGCACAACATTGTGAATGTAATTAACATCAATGAATTGTACACTTAAAAATGGTTAAGATGGCAAATTTTATTTTGTGTACATATATATGTTTTACCACAATAAAAAAAGTAAGTTCCTATCAGGCCAGCATCACCATCCAAGGTGTTCGGTTGCGGGGGGGTTGGGTACTGGCCAGACCTGTCCTGTGATAGGAGTGTCACCAGAGTCCAACAATGGGAGGCATTCAGGGTCAGGCAAGTCTGTGGTCCTACACTTTTGGGCCATTGATCCATTTCTTATAGGCCTCCAGGCACTGACTGGGGCCATACCAAAACCAAACCCATTGCCATCAAGTCAATTCCAACTCATTGCAACCCTACAGGACAGAGTACAACTGATCCATAGGGTTTCCAAGGCTATAATCTTTACTGAAGTAAACTGCCACATCTTCTTCTTAAGGAGTGGCTTGTGGGTTTGAACCACCAACCTTTTGGTTAGCAGCCATACACTTAATCATTGTGCCACCAGGATATCCTTCCATCCAGCCAGGAGAGGTGCATGGCAATGGATAGGCAAGGCCCTAAACAGTCAGGTGGGGTTTCAGAGCACCGTGCATGTTGTAGGGATCAGTGGGAACTGAGGCAGAAGCTCAGTGGTCTGACTTCCCTGTGACTCTGTAAGGTCTTGGGTTGGGGGCTCATCCCAGACGCATCAATTACGGGGTCTGGGGCTGTACGAACTAAGGCTAGATCCCAGCCTAGATAGATTGAAGCCCCTGATGTGGCTCAACCAGGGTGACTTGGGAACTAGATGAGACAGACCCATGTGGAATGAGGTTTTGTGCACAGACTTTAGAAGAGGATAGACCTCGGTTCAAATCCTGACTTCATCCTTGCTCTGTGACCTTGGGCAAATTATTTGATTTCTCTAATCCTTGGTTTTTCATCCATAAATGTGGAAAAAAATGTGTGCCCCATAGGGTAGTTGTGAGAGTTAAACAACATAAAATATGTAAGGCACTTAGGAAGCCTGCACATAGATTTAAAAAAATGAAAAATTGTTGCCGTAGAGTTGATTTCGACTCATAGCGACCCTATAGGACAGAGTAGAACTGCCCCATAGGGTTTCCAAGGAGTGGCTGGTGGATTTGAACTGCCGACCTTTTGGTTAGCAGCGGTCACTCTTAACTACTGCGCCAGTGGTAGCAAACATCCACCACAAAGTGTCCCACAAGGGTAGCAAGAACAAAACAACAGCTAAGCAGTACTTGGAAAGGCAAGATCTAATATTTTGGGTTTTTGATGCAACTTACCCCTTCGTGTGCTTGATTTGTAAAGCCTATGCTTGGGGAGGTAGGCTATCACCAGGTGGGCAGTGGGTCTTGGTTGTGCCTGCTGTTCTTACCAGCTGGGTATTCCACAGACATGGGTAACTGTGAGAGTGGGTACGTGCTTTACCCCCAGTGTTTACCTTTAAAATGGAAAGTAGGATTATTAAGCCAGCCCACATCCTGGCCACACAGCTTCTTCAACACTTTCTATTTCTCAGCTTGAGGGCCTGCCCTTTCTCCTGGCAGCCTGGAACATAATTATCGTACATTGTCTTCTAACACATATGTAAGTTGAAGCACAAAGAGCCCTAAAAAGGTGGAAGAGGGCTTTTTGTGCTTTGGTAGTAGACCCCCAATGGTTGGAAGGTTGAACATAAATGGCTTTGACCTTGAGCTGATTTACATGGCTATGAAGTCACAAGGGCTGCCCGCTCCTTGGGAAACAGTTCGCCTTCACTTTAAGACAAGCAGCATGAATTATGAAAGGAAAGGGACTTCTTTTATTTAGAAGCTTGAGTGAAAAACAAGGCAGGCAACTGGACCAAAGCCATCAGGAGGTGAGCTTGTGAACAATGCTGATAGTGGAGGGTATTCATCCTCTGCATGGGGAAATGGTCGATTGCAAAGGGAGATGGAGAAGGCAAGGTTGCAGGTCTGTTATCCTACGTCCAGAATCTCCAGTCAAGAGGATGTTCTTCAGACTGGAAAATGCAAAGTAAATTGTTCATAGAAAGAACCAACCAATGGCCAAAAAATGTGTTGTTGTTGTTGTTAGGTGTTGTTGAGTCGGTTCTGACTCATAGCGACCCTGTGTATGCAGAACAAAACACTGTCTGGTCCTGTGCAATCCTCAGTCGTTGTTATGCTTGAGCCCATTTTTGCAGCCACTGTGTCAGTCCATTTTGTTGAGGGTCTTCCTCTTTTGCATTGATCTCTACTTTGCGAAGCATGGTATACTTCTCCAGGGACTGGTCCCTCCTGATAACACATTCAAAGTGTGTGAGACAAGGTTTTGTCATCCTAGCTTTAAAGGAGCGTTCTGGCTTTCTTCTTCTTCCAGGAGAAGTGAAGGGGCAGTTAAAGCCCCAATCTACTTCAACAGTCATAGCCATAACAACTGCTTACTATGTACCAGGCACTCTGCTAGGGACTTTATGTACTTAACTTCTCTGTGAGGTTGGTACTATTAGCCTCTTTTTATATATGAGGCCACAAGGCACAGAGAGGTTAGGCATGCTGGGTCCTAGAGCTAGGAGGATTAGAACCCAGGTGCAACTGTTCTGTCCAGCTCTCCCCACATTGCCTTGAGAATGGCTCTGTATCTCAGGCCCAAAGGAACTGCATCTTGGAATGCTGAAGGAACTTGCCTCTGTGATCACAGAGCCATAGTCACCAGGAAATCATAGTGGAGATGGTAAGGTGTCTAGAACTGGAAAAGACAGGAATGAGCAGATTCTGGAAACTATAGACTTGTAAACTTGATCTTCTTTGGTGGCAAAATTCTAGAATCCTAGCTTTTGCACTGACTGTGTGACCTTGGGCAAGTCACATAACCATTCTGGGCTTCAAATTCTTTATCTGTAAAGTATGTGCTTGTATCACACCTTCTCTGAATTCTTTCTGGTTCAAAGTAGTTTATCCTAATAAGTTTCTTTCATGTGTTCTGACAGTTTCAGTGTTTCAGTCTCTGAGTCCATCAAATAACTCATTTTTTCTCTCTCTTTCAAATAACTCCAGCATTTCCTCAAAGTGTAAGTAGTTAAGAAGACGGAGTTTAGAGTGGAATATATGCAGGCTCAAATCTCACCTCTTCCACCTACCAGTTATGCAAATTATGTAAACACTCAGTTAATCTTCTCTGTAAAATGCTGATCTTTCTTACAGATCTATTTCATATGGCTGTTTTAGTGCTAAATGAAATAGTATGTGTAAAAGACTTAGCCCCTTGCCTACAACATAGCAGTACCCAATGAACGTTAGTTTCCATATTTCATTGATTCTAAGATGCTCTCTTTTTTTTTTTTTTCCACCTTTGAACATCTCTGAAATCAGAATGCCTCTTATAGTTTATGGCGTGTAATATTTTAATTGGCAGCATTTTTTCTTTCATACTGGTGCATAAACTAATGATGCATTTTACAATTAATTAAATATGGTATTTTCCCAGAATGATTCTCACCCCTGAGGTTCTTACTTCCCCTCTGGGATGCCACCTTCTGTAACTTCTTGTAGGCCATTATCTCTTCTACAGCAAAGCAAAATTAGGGATGGAACAGCTGGAGGGGGGACACCTTAGTTATTACCTTGCCTGCTTTGTCATTTCCCTGGTGTTGAAAATGAAGGGTGGAGAGGGGAAGAGACTTTGAGAAAGCCACAAGGGGAACTCAGGTCTTCGAATTCCTCGCCTCGTCCTCTTTCCCGTGTCAGGAACATTACTAGCGCAGAACGATACCACAACCGTGAGTCAGTTGCTCTTGAAGTGCCTGGGCCTCGGTTGGATGGTGAACGCTTTCACATCTACATACGGATGTTGATAGAAGAATTTTAATACTAGAGCCCCAAAGTTAAAATGATTGGATTGTTGACTTCTCTTCCCATTTGTGCAAACACAGATTCATAAAATTTGAGTTGCAGGCGCCCCCCCCCCCCAGCTTTGGAACATAATTGTTTTCACCTTTGTTGTACTTTGAATTTGCAAAGTATGTTCTCTGGAGGCAATTTATTTCCTCCCAGTTGTTGTGCCTACAATTTCAGGAGCTGACAACACGTGGACAATTGTGTCTTAAATTGTGAGTGCTGCCTCTGCAATTTGGTTGCTCATAGATTTGTACAGTTGGGCCCAGTGACAAATCAATCGCACAATTAATGAATTAACTTCATTAATTCATTCATTCACTCCGTCACCTAGTACTTACAGGACTCGTGCTATCTACCAGTCGCCAGGAACACCGTAGTAATCTCAGTTAATCCTCACAATAACCTTATGAAGTTGCTGTTACTTATATTTTGCAAATGAGAAAACTGAGGGACAGTGATGCTAAGTAAGTTCTTTCTGAGTTGGACATTAAGTAAATTCTCGGGGTGGAAGATGGGATAGGGCATTCCAAAGCAAGGGAGAACTTCATTGCTATAAGGAAGATGTCTTAAAATGAAATTAGCAACATAAATCTTCTTATGCTGCAAGGTGAAAACAAATGCAGAAATACACTCATAGAGTATAAGCAAGGAATTGCATGTTCATTGAGTGTCCTTCTGGTTCTAAGCATTAATTTTATCAGTCACTGCTTAACTGAGCCAGTAGGATACTGACTTAGGAGTTCATTTCCTTGTCTCATGTAAACTTAGAGCTTCAATGTGTTGAAAAATACCCTGGTCTTTTTTTGGTCTCTGTAAGCAGCTAATTTCTTTCCCCTTTGGTTTCATTTTCATGAATTATCCTTTATATCAAAAAGAATATCTTTGTCAGGAGAATTTGACCTGGAAATCTGTACAACTCATTTTTTACTGCCAGATATTTTCTTAAGCAGATTCGTATTTGAGATTTTGAATAGAGCAGAACAAGAGTAAACCTGTTTGCATAGAGGTTTCTTTCTGGGCAGAAATACTCACCCAGTCTTTAGGGTGATGTCTCATCTTGCCAAATGCTGGGCTGTGGGGTTCAGAGGCCACGGGTCAGGTTGACTTCTCTCTATAGCGTGGCAGCCTGATTTCAGGTACCACCACACAGCTTTATTTTGGCTTGATAGATGGTTGGACATTGCCCAGTAAGTATCTGTGCAGGTTTTTCTAAACTGCCTCTTGAAAACATCCAGTCTCCCGGTTTTGTGAAGATGCTTTCTCATTAGGAAGCCTGTGGATTTCCCTTCCCATTTAGGCTTCTAGGCCTTCTGGCCAAGGCTTCCAATGGTTCATTCTGGTTCGAACCCCTGCTGAGAATTTGCATTTCCACCCCAGATATACTGAATCAGGATCTACATTTTAACAACATACCCAGGTAATTCTTATGTATAAGAAATTTTGAGACCCGCTGCTCTACTGGTGGTTCTCAGAATTGGTTCCTAATCAGCGGCATTAGCATCACCTGGAAACTGGTTAGAAATCTGAATTCTCAGCAGGAGTTCGAAGCCCTGCTTCTTGCACAAATACCTCTTGAGGTGGCTGAGGCTCAGAGGCACCTCTGTACTTTTCGGGACTTAGGGACTGACAGCTTTGGTTCCTGTCAGCATCTTTGATGAGATTTCAAACAACAATAACCATAGTGTTTGAAAAAAGTGAGCTGAGGAGCCAGAAGCCATTTGGGCCTCCCTTTTCTGGGGTAGGTCCATGTGCTTAGGCAAAGGAAGGCCATCTCTTTGGGCTCCCTGGTGACTGGGTCTATGTTTCATGGACTCTGGGTACTTGTTGGCTGAGCCCTGCTGGTTGTATCATGGGCTTTCCTTCTGTTCACTCAGTCATTGGCTATGGGGTATAGAGAACACTCTCAGTACATTCCAAACGAGCCCTCCACACAGAACTTCACCGTTTGTAGGAAATCTGCATCTAAATCAATGCTGTGCATAGAGCTTTCTGTGATGATGGAAATCTTCTATACCTGCGCTCTCCAGTATGATAGCCACGTGGTTACTGAGCACTTGAAGGGTGACTAGTATGACTGAGGAATGGAATTTTTAATTTAATTTAATTTAAATTTAAATACCCACCTGTAGCTAGTGGCTACTGTAAGGACAGCATGGCCCTGAACTATCATCTACCCATTTTTGCATCTTAATGTGTATGCATCTGGATGGACTACTCTTCAGTCCGTATGGTGTGGGCCAGAGAATGCCTGTCTGCAGTTGGGGTTTTAGATCACAGATTCATTATGCAACCTTGGAAAAGTCCCTTCCCCTCACTGTGTCTCAGTTTCTCCCTCTGTAAAATGAAGGATTAGTAGCTTCATAAGGTCCTTTTTAGCTCTGACATGCCACACAGTTACTTGGCGTCTAGTCCCATACTTGCTCTGCAGACTAATGCCTGCCAAGATTTCAGTATTACAATCAGCACATTTATGTCCTTGGACCTGAAACACCGGGTCCTCCCTGTACCAGAGAAGTACAGAGAGGGGTGGGATGGGGCATTAGGTGACCTTGGATTTATCTGATCATGATCACAGGTACAGGGGGCTGCCTCTCCCTGAGATGGAGGCGATGGCAGTGGTACAGGAGAGTGGGGAAGCATGGCTAGTTAGAGCCTAAAAGCACAGATCTGTTTCAAGATCACCTGGGGCTGAGGACATTTAGCCTTTCATTCCACTCTTAGAAATTCTTTCCTTCCAATAAACCCTGAATTGTTGTTTTGAGTATCCAGAATGTTTATTGATTGCTTTCATTCTCTTAACTGTGGGCAAAGGAAACTTTCTAGATCTTGGAAATTATTGTATTTGTCTGCTGTAATGTGGCAGATTAAAAAAATATTTCTACACTATACATTCTCATTTAGCTATTCCTTTTTATAATATTTGATTTTCCCTCTTACTTCTTATTCTTTTAAGTAGTAACTAAAAGCACCAGCATAAGGGGCTAGTCCTGTGCCTAGACAAGAATGACCAAGGGCCTCTTGTAGCAAGCTCTGCAGCCACCACCCTCTCACAGTCCCAAACAGATCTCCCATGCTGCTTCTAGCTATTCCTCTTGACCTCTGGAGAAAGTTGACAGTTCCTAAAATCATACTCAGGGCTGCTGGCTACAATGGTCACCCAGAGAGCAATCGGCCCAGCCCTAAAGGTAGCTTAAGGCAGCATTCCTAGGACAGTGTTCTCGTCCAGGACCATTGTCCCCATGTGAGGGATTGGAGCTCACCATTATCTCACCAAAGTCTTCCCCAATTTCACTCTTCACAAGACTCTGTCCAGAGTGAACAAGTCACATGAGTTGTGGGCTCTGCTCTGTGTAGTTGTATTTTAATCAAGAGAGACTGAACATGAGAAAACTAGAGTAAGCATTCAACGTGCCTAGGAGTGGAACAGACTAACATACGTGGCTTTGCATGAATTACTAGGGGATAGGCTAACATGCTAAGTAGTGGGGTCCTTATGGGCCAAAAGCTGTCATTAAGGTTGAGGCTGAAGAAGTGCATGGATAAAGGCAGTGAGGGTGAGACCCAGGATGGCAGTGTTGGGCCATAGTTGGATGTTGTACCATTCCAAGAGCAGAAGGGGATCTTAAGGACAATCATTTTAGAATGCCTCCTCAGAAAGGTATAAAACCTATGTTTTCACAAAAAACGCTACAATACAAGGGATTAAAGCTAATACCATGCTTTTGTATAGGGCTTTGCAGTTTGCAGACTGCTTTACCTTGAGGTTATTTAATCCTCCCAGGTATAGCATTGAAATATACACTTGAAGAAATTAATGGCAGAGAGGATGAGGGCCCTCCACAAAGCTGCTAAATAGATATGAGTCGAACCCAGATTATCTGACTCCAAGTCTGTTGTTCTTTCTGCCACCCCGTGGAGCCCAGGAGCCCCACAAGTGGCACAGACAAGAGGTGTTCATATGGAGAGTAGATGTGCAACTAGAGGAGAGACCATGTCAGCGAAAGGTATAAGTTTTCATCGTGTAGTAGTTGAGGACTCCAACACACATCTAACTAGGATATAGAGCACTGTATTGGTTTCCTGCTGAGACAAATTAGCACAAACTTGGAGCCTTAAGATAGCAGAAACATACTATCTCAAAGTTGTGGAGGCAAGAAATCTGATATTGAGTTGTTGACAGGGCCATACTCCCTCTGAAGACTCTACGGAAGAGCTCTACCTTGCCTCCTCCTAGGTTCTGGTAGCTTCCAGCAATCCTTGGTGTTCCTTGGTTTGTAGCTACATTATTCCAACCTCTGCCTCTACTTTCATATGGTCTTCTTCCCTCTATGTGTCTCTCTGTGTCCTCTCCTCTTCTTATAAATAGACCAGTCATTGAATTTAGGTCCTACCCTCAACCCGATACAAAATCATGAGATCCTTAACTAATTGCATCTGCAAAGACCCCATTTCCAGATGAGGTCACATTCTGAGGTTCCAGTGGACATGAATTTGAGGGAACACTTCACCTACTACAGACACAATAAGATTTTAGGCTAGGGATTGTTGTTGTTGTTAGTTGCTATCGAGTCAGCCCTGACTCATAGTAACCATGTATAACAGAACAAAATGTTGCCCAGTCCTGTACCATCTCCATGATCTTTGATATGTTTGACCTCATTGTTGAGACTATCTTATTAAGGGTTTTCCTTGTTTTTGCTGACACTCTACCAAACATCATGTCCTTCTCTAGTGACTGGTCTTTCTTGATGATGTGTCCAAAACATGTGAGTCATAGTCTTCCCATTCTTACTTCTAAGGAGCATTCCAGATATATTTCTTCGAAGACTGATTTGTTCTTTGAGCAGTTCATGGTTGTTATGTATTGAATTGTGTCCCCCCATCCCCAAAATATGTGTCAACTTGACTAGGCCATGATTCACAATATTGTGTGGTTGTCCTCCATTTTGTGACCTGATATAATTGTCCTTTGTGTTGTAAATCCTAACCTCTATGATGTTAGTAGGAGCCCTGGTGGCATAGTGGTTAAGAGCTCAGCTGCTAATCAAAAGGTCAGCAGTTGAGATCCTCCAGGTGCTCCTTGAAAACACTATGGGGGCAGTTCTACTCTGTCCTGTAGGTTCTCTGTGAGTTGTAATTGACTCAATGGCAATGGATTTGACTTTTTTTTGGGGGGGGGGATATGATGTTAATGAGGCAGGACACAATCTACAGGATTAGGTTGTATCTTGAGTCAGTCCATTTTGAGATATAAAAGCAAGCAGAGGGACAGGACCTCATACCACCAAGAAAGAAGAGCCAGGAGCAGAGTGTGTCCTTTGAACCCAGGGTTCCTGTGCTGAAAAACTCCTAGTTCCAGGGGAAGACTGATGATAAGGACCTTCCCCCAGAGAAGGCAGAGAGAGAAAGCCTTCCCCTGGAGCTGGCACCCTGAATTCAGACTTCTAGTCTCCTAGACTGTGAAAGAGTAAATTTCTGTTCGCAAAAGCCATCCACTCGTGGTATTTCTGTTATAGCAGAGCTAGATAACTAAAACAGTGGTGTATTCAGTACTCTTTGCCAACAGTACAATTAAAATGCATCAATTCTCCTTCTATTTTCTTTTTTCATTGTCCAGCTTTTGCATGCATATGAGGTGATTGAAAAGACTATGACTTGGGTCAGGCTCACCTTAGTCCTCAGAGTGACATCTTTGCTTTTTAGAACTTTAAAGAGGTATTTTGCAACAGATTTGCCCAATGCAATACATTGTTTGATTTGTTTTTTTCTTTCTTTCTTTTTTTATTGTGCTTTAGGTGAAAGTTCACAGATCAAGGTAATTTCTCATTCAAAAATTTATACACATATTGTTTTGTGACATTGGTTGCATTCCCCACAACGTGGCAGCACACTCCTCCCTTCCACCCGAGGTTCCTTGTGTCCATTCGACTGGCTCCTGTCCCTTCCTGCACTCTCATTCTGCCTCCGGACAGGAGTCACCCATTTGGTCTCGTATATCCAACTGAACCAAGAAGCACGTTCCTCACATGTATCATTCCTTATTGTACTGTCTAATCTTTGTCTGAAGAGTGGGCTTAAGCAGTGGTTTCAGTTCTGGGTTAACAGAATATCCGGGGCCATAGTTTCGGGGGTTCCTCCAGTCTCTGTCAGACCATTATGTCTGATCTTTTTCTGTGAATTTGAATTCTATTCTGTATTTTCCTCCTGCTCTGTCCAGGACTCTCTGTTGTCTTCCCTGTCAGGGCGGTCATTGGTGGTAGCTGGGCACCATCTAGTTCTTCTGGTCTCAGGCTGGTGGAATCTCTGGTTCATTTGGTCCTTTAGTCCTTTGGGCTAGTATTTTCCTTGTGTCTCTGGTTTTCTTCATTTTCTTTTGCTCTGAGTGGGATGGGATCATTAGATGTATCTTAGATGGCTACTCATAAGCTTTTAAAACCCTGGATGCTCCTCACCAAAGTGAGATGTAGAACATTTTCTTTATAAGCTATGTTATGCCAGTTGACCTAGATACCCCCCAAACTATGGTCCTCAGCCTCCCCCTTCCCCACCTCCCCTGCTACCCTGTCCCTCAAAGTGTTTGGATGTGTCTAGGAAACTGCTTTGCTTTTGCTTTGGTCCAGTTGTGCTGACTTCCCCTGTATTGTATGTTGTCCTTCTTTTCACCGAAGTTGACCCTTGTCTACTATCTAGTTAGTGATTTTCCCTCCCTCTTTCTCCCCACCCTCATAAACATCAAAGAATGCTTTTATCAGTGTTTAAACCTTTTCTTGAGTTCTTACAATAGTGAGCTCATACAGTATTTGTTGTTTTGTGACTGACATTTCACTCAGCATAATGCCCTCCAGATTCATCCGTGTTGTGAGATGTTTTTCAGATTCATCTTTGTTTTTTGTTGTTGCATTGTATTCCACTGTGTGCATGTGCCATACTTTGCTTATCCATTCATCTGTTGATGGGTATTTAGGTTGTTGCCATCCTTTTGCTATTTGTGAATAGTGCTACAGTGAACATGGGTGTGCATATGTCTGTTCATGTGACCGCTTTTATTTCTTTCAGGTATATTCCTAGGAGTGCCATTGCCTGATTATATGGTATTTCTATTTCTAGATTTTTAAGGAAGCACCATATCATTTTCCAAGGTGGTTGTACCACTTTATATTCCCACCAGTAGTGCATAAGAGTTATAATCTCCTCACAACCTCTCCAATATTCATTATTTTATGTTTTTTGGATTAGTGCCAGCCTTGTTGGGGTGAGATGGTATCTCACTGTAGTTTTGTTTTGCATTTCTCTAATGGCTAACGATCGTGAGCATTCCCTCATGTGTCTCTTAGCCACGTGAATGTCTTCTTTGGTGAAGTATCTGTTCATGTCCTTTGCCCACTTTTTTGAATTGGATTATTTGTGTTTTTGTTGTTGAGGTGTTGCTGTATCTTATAGATTTTAGAGATTAGACCCTTATTGGATGTGTCATAGCCAAATTTTTTTTCACAGTCTGTAGGTTGTCTTCTTACTCTTTTGATGATATCTTTTGATGAGCATAAGTGTTTGAGCTTCTAGTTATTTAGTTTCTCATCAGGCGTTTGCGCGTTATTCATTATGATTTGTACACTATTCATGCCATGTATTAGGGCCTCTAGCATTGGCCCTATTTTTTCTTTCATGATCTTTATTGTTTTAGATTTTATATCTAAGTCTTTGATCCATTTTGAGTTAGTTTTTGGTTATGGTGTGAGGCTGGATCCTGTTTCAGTTTTTTTGCAGATGGATAACCAGCTATGCCAGCACCGTTTGTTAAGGAGACTGTCTTTCCCCCATTTAGTGGACTTTGGGCCTTTGTCCAATATCAACTGCTGATAGGCGGATGGATTTGTGTCTGGATTCTCAATTCTGTTCCACTGGTCTATGTATCTGTTGTTGTACCAGTACCAGGCTGTTTGGACTTCTGTGGTGGTGTAATAGGTTCTAAAATCAGGTGGTGTGAGGCCTCCCACTTTGTTCTTCTTCTTTAGTAATGCTTTTACTCATCCAGGGCCTCTTCCCTTTCATGTACAGTTAGTGATTTATTTCTCCATCTCATTTAAAAAATGCTGTTGGTATTTGGATTCAGATTGCATTGTATCTGTAGATCACTTTGGGGAGAAATGACATTTCACAATGTTGAGTTTCCTATCTATGAGCATGATATGTTTTTGCACTTACGTAGGTCTCTTTCGGTTACTTGCAGTAGTGTTTTGTGGTTTTCTTTGTATAGGTCTTTTACATCTCTGGTTAGATTTGTCCCCAAGCACTTTATCTTCTTGGAGGCTATTATCAATGGCATCGCTTTGGTGATTTCCTTTGTGAAGTTGTCTTTTTTGGTATAGAGGAATCCAGCTGATTCTCGTGTGTTTATCTTGTATCCTGCTACTTTGCTGAAATCTTCTATTAGTTCCAGTAGTTTTCTTGTGGGTTTTTTGGGGTTTTCTGTGCAGTGTTTGATTTCTTGACTGCTGCTTCCATGGTCATTGATTGTTGATCCAAGTAGAATGATCCTTGACAACTTCAATTTTCTCTCCATTTATCATGATGTTGTTTAATGGTGTAGTTGTGAGGATTTTTGTTTTCTTTACATTCTGGTGTAATCCATACTAAAGACTATAATCCATACTTCATCAATAAGTGCTTCAAGTCATCTTGAAGGCTGCATATAACTGGGATTATATCTTAGCAGCATGGTGTTGGAGGGAAGCTGTCAACTAACTTCTCCCAAGCTCATAGGCCCATGTCTTCTACCTGTGAGCCTACCATGCATCAGAAGCAGGATCCTCAGTCCCAACATTAGAGGAGTTGCAGCAGCATGAAGGATGGGGATGATACCAGTCAGGGCCCAATGAGAAGGCTGCCTGACCTTCCCTTTCTGTGGCACTTCTACTGACTGAAATGCATATTTTCCACTTTGGACAATGGAAATCTTATGACTGTCATGACTGATCTGGGAAGGCTTCCTGGAGGAAGTGGAACTGATAGACCGACCCATTCTGGAGCCCTGTGTCTTATCCTGGGGATTAACCCCAAAGAGCAAATTACAGAACATGGAAAGAAGTTGAAGGAGAGACAAAGATGAAGAAAAGCATGGGGATTAAGAGATTGCAGGAGCAGAGGACTGTAAAATCCAGAGAAGAGAAAGCAGAGAGGTGGTCTAATCCAGATTTGAGTTTTGGGTGTTACTTTCTATGGTCTTAATGTAATATCAGAATTTTATAATTTTGTTAATACTTACTCGTTGTAGAAAGTTTGAAAACTATAGAAAAATATAAAGAAGAAAATGAAATATCCCCCATAACTCCACAACTTAAAAATACGTTATATACATATTTGGGATCAGACCAAATTGCTGTTTTTATAGGTTAATAAAACAGCTAAGTATCAATTTTAATTGGATCCAATTTCATATGGATCAACTTAACATGAATAGTGCATCTATTATTAATATCTTGATTTTTACTTTACATATTATGAGCATTCTTCCATGACATTAATACTCAAAAATAAAGCATTTAATGGCTGTGTGATATTTCATTTATAGCTATCTGTAGTTTATATACTGATTCCCCTCTCTTGAACATTTAGACTGTTTGCAGTTTAGGGCCATAATAAAAAATATTGCATGAAACCCCTTGTCTTCGAGTATTTGTCCTCATTTTTCCTTAGATCCTTAGGATAGACTTCCAGAGGGTGAAATTACTAGGTCATTGCTATGCACAGTATTGTTACTTGTGATTCACATTACCAAACTGGTTTCAGGAAAGGTTGTAGAAATTTTACTGGCAGCAGTGGGGATATGGGAGGTGAGGGAAATAGGGGGAGGATTATTAACTTTTCAAAATATTTGCCAATTTAATGGATTTAAGAACATTATCACATTGTTTTTGTTTATATCTTCCTGATTACTAATTAGGCTGACTGCTTTTTCTTATGTTTATTACCCATATTTTGCTTCTTTTTTGAAATGTATATTTATAATCTTTGCTTGTTTTTCAAGTAGGGGGTAGTGTTCATCCATTCTCTGTCATATTTGTTGTAAATATGTTTTCCAGGTTGTCATTTGCCTTCTTAATTTAGTTTATAATCTGATGTATAGTTTAACATTTTGCATAGACAAAACCACCAATATTTTCCTTTCTGATATCTTTCAGTGCCGTCATGACTAGCAAGTTCTTTCTTACTCAGGGATCAGTTAAATACCCATATTTTTTCTTAAGTTTTTTAATGTCATTTTTAAGATTTGTGTTCCTAATCCATCTAAAATTTACTTTGGTGTATGGTATGAAGGTGTGAGGATTAGTTTGCTTTTTTTATTTGAAAATACAGTGAAGTCTGTGAGAGCCAAAACTCGGCAGGACTGCCTTATTTTTCCAGCTCTCTCAAGTTTCCCATCTTTGACAGGGTGCAGTCTTAAAACCACTTTTCTATTGCTCTCTATTAAGAATTCTACCCCATAAATACCAGTGAGTATTCCTTCTCTGACAGGTTTCCACCTTATACAGGCTCCAGCTTTCACAGGTTATTCTATAGTTACTATTTCCAATGCAGTTTATTAAATCAGCTTTTCCTCATTGATATAGTTTTTTTCCTTATCATATATTTGATTCTCAAATATGCCAGGTCTATATTAGAGCTATGTATCAGATTCTGTTCATTTGTATGTTAATTCTTGTTTCTGTTCACATTTTAATAATTGTGGTTTAAAAAAATTTTTTTATGTTAATATCTGGTAGGGCAAGCCTAACCCATTATTTATCTTTTTCAAAAATATTTAATTACTTTCATCTATTTTTCTAGAAGAAAATCTAATTGGAAATTCTTTTCTCATAGTTGTTGTTGTTGTGTGCTGTCGAGTTGATTCTGACTCGTAGCTACCCTACAGGACACAGTAGAACTGCCCCTCAGGGTTTTCAAGACAGTAATCTTTACAGGAGCAGATTGCCATGTCTCTTCTCCAGTGGAGCTGCTGGTGGGTTTCATCCGCTGACCTTTTGGTTAGCAGCCAAGCGCTTAACCACTGCGCCACCAGGGCTCCTTTTCACATAGTAATTATGTACACAGAAACTCATTCAACAGGTATCTGCTATGATATTTAGCTTTTTAACCCAAAAAACATGTTGATTTTATTTGAGTTTTATTTTATTCGACTCTTCTTTAATGTCTTACATTCTTGGGATATGCCCTATTTGGTTACATGGAAAAGATTTAAATGACACTTAATGAAAAATGGAATTTTCTTTTTACAGCTGTTTTGGGCTTTACTTCTTTTAGCCATCAGACAAATTTCTCTGTGATGAACAGTAGCCATTGTTTTACTTGCCACAAAATCACACCACAGTGTGAACAGCTGTATAACAGTTGTCCTAAACTTTAAATAAGTTTTCCTTTAAAATGCTGTTTGCAGAGGGTATTATGGCTACAATTAAATGCTTGGATAAGGGAGCAAGAGTGGCTGGAGTGCTCACCATGTAGCTCAGATTGGGCTGGGGAGGGAAACAGTGAAAATTCACAGGGACCACACAGATGGGTGTGAGCGACATGGGCTTACAGGTGTGTTGTGGGAAGGTGAGGAGGCAGTTTTTAGCTGTAGTGTCCTGGGTTTGCTCCATTCACTTATTTGTTCACTCGCTCATTTGTTCATTGACATAATGAACACATATTATTGAACATCTACTGTGTGCTAGGGGAACACCGGTGGTGGAGTGGTAGACTGGGCTGCCACACTGGAGACTGGGTTCAATTCCCAGCCAATACACCTTATGTACGAATGCTACCTGTCTGTCAGTGCATGTTGTTGTGATGCTGTTGCTTGTTGCTATGCATGTTGCTATGACGCTGAAAAGGTTTCAGCTGAACTTCCAGACTGAGAAGGCCTAGGAAGAAAGGCCTGTCAGTTTACTTCTCAAAATCAGCCAATGAAAACCATATGGATCACAATGGTCAGATCTGCAACCGATCATGGGAATGGAATCTGGACTGGGTAGCATTTTGTTCTGTTATGCACGGGGACGCCAAGACGTGGGGGCTGACTCAGCAGCAGCTAACAACAACAACAACTATGTCTTAGGCATCGTGCCGAGGACACCAGGATGAACAGGGAAGAGGGAAGGAGTGTTATGTTTAGTTAGAGTAGCTATACACCTGGTGCCTTCACATAGATTTTCCCCCTTAATTGTCACAAAAACCTGTGAGGTAGGTATTCTTATCTCAGAAGAGGAAAGTTGTCCAAGGGAGCACAGCTAAGGAGTGCTGGAACTGGGAGTCAGACTTAGTTCTGTATGAATCCAGAGCCCATGCTTTACTCAAGGCTGTGAGGTGGCTCTCAGGATGTGCTGCCCTGGAGGAGCTCACCGTCTCATGCAGGAGATGGCTTGTTAAACAAATATGACCAGGCATCCCCTACTGGGGCTTTCTGACTGGGAACACTTGAGAACCTCCTTCCTATCCTGCCAGGATCCAGGCTCTGGGAATTTCACTAAATAAGTTTGCAGACCCCCTCTTCTGACTCTAACCTTAACCATAGAGTCATGGATCCAGGAGAGGCTTCGGGTCAAGTTGTCATCCCTTACTCATCTCTCTATGACTTTGGAGGGTGGTCCAAGTCATGAGAAACCCACCATGTCTTAGCTACTTCCCTCAGGAATCCTAGACCCCACCAGAGAGACTTCTATACTTGACGCTGTATCGTCTTACCTGGGGCCTTGCTGATCACCCGGCATCCCTTTGCTTCTTCTCTAGTTACTGCTCTTTTGCTTTTTACCGACTTTCTTACCTCTGGAGTTTTATTATTCCTTTGGGATTTTCTGAATACTTGCCTATCATATGTACCTCTATCATTCCATTTTTCACATGGTGTTGAAATTGCATGCTAATATGCCTTAACTGTCCCCCTAAACTAAAAGTCCTTTAAGAATGGGAACTCTATCTTGTTTATCTTTGTACCCACAGCAATTGAAACTTTGCTTGACACATAGTAGGTGCTCAGTAAATATTTATTGAACTGAATCGGGCAATGTTTAGATACCTGAGGCAGTAACTTAAGGAGAGATTCAAAAATTGCTTTTTAAAACCCTGGGAATCTTTCCATAGCCAATCCACCCACCTCAAATATAGTTAGCCATTTTATCCAGAAACCTAAACATAGTACTGGGGAACAGAGAGGAGTCATGGCATCTCATTTCCATGGAAACTGTATGTGTTTGTGTGTGTGGATATGTGCACAGACATTTCTTTCTTGGTTATTGCAGTTATTTGAAAACAATACCAAAACAAGTCTTTTTATCCTCTCCAGTATCTCTCTATTTCTATGCCCGTCAGTGCTGCCGCACATTGATTTATATTCCTGATATCTTAATGTCTGTTCTGTCTCTTTCTCTTCCTCACTTGGTTCACAAATACCCGGACAGGCTGGACAGCAGCCCTCCAGGTAGCAACTAGGGCTAGCTCAGGACCAAGGACAGCAGCACACGTCCTGGAAGTGGGAGAGGGTGCTTTAGTTTACTGTGTGTGTGTTCATAATATGACTTTTCGCTGTGGTACTTTTCACCTGTGGGCTTGCACCTGCAGTTCAGTAAACCTGGTTAATATTCTGGCAGTAGTTGTCCCATGTCTGTGGTAGACTTGTGTCAAGTTTGTGCCCTGTGTATCCCTCTGGCATTGTCCCACTGACAGGCCTGGTAGTGAGACTGGGGCAGGGATGGCACAGTTATGGCATCAGACACAGTGGAGGAGGGGGCAGGGAGGAGCCGTGGGCTTTGGGGTGAGAGGGGCTGTTCCAGGAGCTGCCCACAAGAGTCTCCTGCTCTGAGCTCGGCAGCCAAGCATTGCTGCTTAACTGCCATCCACGCCTGCATTTCAGGCTACGAGAAGTGGGGGGAGAGGGGAGATGCAGGGGGAGGTGCTGAGGCATTTCAAGTTTGGATTCCTGCCAGAGCATGCTTGGTGACAGACCCTCAAGCTGGCTTCTCAAATCAGCAGTTCATCTTTAACTGAAGTTATTATGTTGTTGTTAGGTGCCATTGAGTCGATCGACTCCTAGCAACTGCATGTGACAGAGTGGAACTGCTGCATAGCGTTTTCTAGGCTGTAATTTTTACAGAAGCAGATTGCCAGGTCTTTGTCCTGAAGAGTCACTGGGTGGGTTGGAACCTCCAACTTTTCCATTAGCAGCTGAATGCTTAACTGTTGTGCCACCAAGGCTCCTGGAAGTTATTATGCTGTCATTTAACTAAAGACTATCGATATGCACACTGGGGAAGAGCGTCCCAAGGAACAAGACTTCTGTATGTCTGAACTCTCTCTATGTCTGTCTCTAAGCATCTCAGTGACTCTCTCTAAATATAATAGCAACTATACCACTAACGTTCAACACTTGACTCATATTCATCACCCCAGTGCTAATGTTCTGTGTTACTTTAAGGACCCAACCAAGAACAGTGCTCACTGTAACAAAAAAGACAGGAAATCTATTACCATCTAGACCTCCCATGAAATATGAGCAGTGTAAATAACCTGATTAGTTAGGAAAGAATTAGTACAAAAAAAAAAATGAGAGAGAGAGAGAGAGAGAAGGGTGGGATATAGTCAGTTCAAAAATGGTCATTTGTGTGTGTGTGTCTGAATTACACTGAAAAATGTCAACTTCTCTGGAGCAGAAGGGAGGGAGGGAAAGAGTCTGTGTGTATTGCAGCTGAGGTCTCAACTCCAGCTAATATTAAATCTTGTGAAGGATAAACAGAAATGGTTTGCTCATTAGCTAGGCTTAGAGAGGTGTTACCTACATGTTTAAAGTGCTAATTATTAGTGATCTTTAATGGAGCTAATTTAATGATGGCAAGTGTTACAAATGTCTGCTCTTCAAAAGTAGCCCATTAGCCAGGCCTTTATATCTAATATTGACTGTAGAAAGTTAATGTTAAAATTGGCCACAATTAGCATTCTTGTGGAAGAATGAGAGAGGGAGAAGGATGGAGATGGAGGAAGAAATGAGTGCAGCAGGGAAGGGAGGAAGAGGCATAGAATTTATTAAGCACCTTCTGTGTGGAAGGCACCATGGCACTGTGCATGTATAAGACTTGGTCCCTGGGTCACTCATTAAGCACCAGCTGTGTACCAGGCACTGGAGATACCAAGATAAGCACCTAGTAGCTGCCCTTAAGGAGCTTAGAGTCTAGTTAGGGAGCTAGATGCGGCAGCGGACAATGATAGCACAATATGGTCCATGCCATGTGATATAGGAGAAACACAGTCCATATGGTGGTGGAAGCGTTAGGGAAGGTACCCTGGGGAAGGTACACAACTAACTATAGTGCAGGTCAGAAAATGGTCATTGCAGGGAGTGAAGTTCAAGTGTAGTGCTGTCAGAGTTGTAAGAAAGCAGAACTTGGCTTCTCCATAATGATAAAGACTGCACAACCTGGTTGTCATCTCAGGCCCCCAGCCACTGCCTCACTTTTCCTAGGACCTGGTCAGCTGGCTTTGAAAAACTTGGTGGCTAGCAACTGCCAAAAGAGGAGCCCTTGTGTTTTTCTCTCCCCTTTTGAAAACCCTGTGGGGTACAGTTCTACTCTGTAACACATGGAATACCATGAGTTGAATTCAGTGGCAACAGGTTTGGTTTTGGCTTGAAGTCAGGTTAGCTGAGGCTCATGAATTTCTTTCACTTAGAAGGCCCATGGCTTCTAGCTAAGGAGAGCCCTGCCACACTGTCTGGCTTCTACGGCTGCCGCCTGGGAACGGAGGATGCTGCTGGAGCTGATTTGACATTTGCGGGTGTCAGTGGTGAGTGACAGCTGGGTCTCACTGTGGGCTGATGGAGGACCAGGATGGGGAGAGACATGTGGATATCCACACTGTGCTGTGTGTTCCACTGCTGATGTAACGCTGCCCAGATTTGTTCCTTTCAGCACACACTACCTGCCTCGGTGGTAGTTGTTTTAACGAGAACTCCAAGGAACATATTATAGTCACCAGAGGGGTTTTCCAACAGGCAGTTCCCTCAATAGCTCATTAGCGCCTGTAAAGAGGAGACAAGAAAAAGTCACCTCCATCTCTCTCTCTCTCTCTGTGCACATGTGTGTGTGTACATGTGTCTTTCTCTCCAGCTCTTCATCTCTTGCTCTCACCCTATTTCCTCATCATTTTCTCCCACTCTTGCCACCTCTCTCTCCTTCTCTTGTGTTAACATAGAAGGGGCTGGGAGGAGAAGAGGGAGAATGAGGGGAATGGAGACAAGATCATTGCCTCTACCACTGATAGGTGCTCTGCCATCCCCAGCTACACGGACAATGTCTTCTCCCGAGGGCTTTGCCTTAGTCCTTATGTCTCTTCTCTTTGTGACTCAGTTCCAAATTGGATCATGGGTTATTACACAAGCTGTCCACTTACTACTGGCCTGGCAGGCTCCCAGGAGGCAACTCACAGACAGACATTCTTTCTGCCTCTCTTAGAACCTAGGGAGAAGATCAAAAGAGACGAAGTTCCAGTGCCCCCTGCCCCATATTCCACCACTGACCTTAGCAGGAGCTGTGTGTCCAACCTCCTCCATCTCTTCGAAGCCAGAGCAGAATTGAGGTGGAAGGGTGGAGGTTCAGAGCCTAGTTCAAAGATCATCATTTACAGACCAAGATGCCCTGATCGGTCACCTCCAACTCACCACCCTCAACGCTCTGTCTTCTTAGTACCTGTGTGTGCTCAGTTTCAGTTCACTATTTCTTGAACCCCTTTTGTATGATGGGCACTGTGCTAGGTGCTGGGGTAGAACAACAAATAAGACATGGTCCTTACTCTAAGGAGTCAGTTTCAGTTAATGGGGAGTAAAATGAAAACGCATAAATGCCATTCAGGAGTGATAGAGTATGAGGTACAATCTGGGGGAAAACTCAACTTGATAGAGAGGTCAGGCAAAACTTAATGAGCAGGTCAGGGA
Organism: Elephas maximus indicus; assembly: GCF_024166365.1. Classification (NCBI taxonomy): domain Eukaryota; kingdom Metazoa; phylum Chordata; class Mammalia; order Proboscidea; family Elephantidae; genus Elephas; species Elephas maximus. Next base: position 15,221,530 of record NC_064819.1, read on the forward strand.
GCTGCACCGAGGAAATGATGGGTGAGAGTGAGATTTAAACAGTAGAATCAACATAATTGAATGAGTAAATGTTTAGGGTGAAAGAGGAAGAGAAGTCCGGGATGCCTCCCAGGCTTCTGTTTGGGTAACTCAGTGGCTGCTGGAACTAATAATCAGAATATAGGGGATATAGTCAAAATTGACTCGATGGCACACAGCAACGACGGAATGGCCAGGTTTGGGGGCAGGGCAAGAGGGTTCTTTGTCAAAAATCTTAAATAGTTTTTATACAGAGTCTGGGAGCTTTCTGATGTCAGGGCAAATGGGCACTGGGTATTTTGTTAGGCTGGAAATTCTCAGAGAACAGAAATTAGGTCTCCTCTCCAAGGGAGAGAACTGCCTGAGATGAGCACTGGGGATGCGGAGCTCCCCGGGGTGGGAGTGCCTCTCCTTCCTCTGTTGTGTCCAGTTTGTCCAGTGCACTGGTGCAGGGCTTTGCACCTGTGGGAGATGGGGCAGGTGGGATGAGGGGTCATAAATAGACCGACTTCTTCTTTCTCTAGGGGCGGCCTCAGAGATGGCATCAGTGACAGTACTTAGGTGCTGAGAAGCAGTTAGAGAAGGCAGGGCTCTGACTGTTGAAGGGGCAAGCAAGATTTGTTGCAAAATTAAACTATTTGACGCATGAGAGAGTGGCTTAGGCTACTGAAATTCTGAACAGCTTCAACAGGTATTATTCATAAACGTTTCTGCTGCTGATTCTATAAGGTCAAAAAAACATGACAAATGGTCCAGTCTTACTGCCCTGGAGGGGGAGTTATCTATCTCTTAGATAGCCTTTTTCTTCCAGAGTTAAATATCAGTGGTGAGTTACAGTGTAATGGAATCCCTGGGTAGTGGTGAGGGGTCTTCCCACCGTCACGTGTGGACAGGTTTTGGGGGTGGGCGGAGGGGGGATGGTGAGTAGTCCAAGATAAGACTTTAGACATCTTGTTTAGACCAGGCTAAAAGATGCATTTTATCTATCTCTGTCTCTGAGACAACTCTGGAATAGAAAGACATTCTTTAGTATGCCGCTTCCCAAAATTTAATGTATGTATCAATTACTTGAGCTGCTTCTTATAATGGAGGTTCTGATTCTGTAGGTCTGGGGTGAGTTCTGAGATTCTGGATTCCCAAAAAGCTCCTAGGTGATAGGTGATGGCTTCTACGTTGAGTAGCAAGACTTTACGACTTACCTTTAGGATCACGTCTTCCATGAAGACTTTTATCTGAGCCCCCTTGCAGCCTGTACAAGTGGTGTCCTATCTGATAACGGCTCAGCGTCCTTATTTGTACATGTATCTTTCTCTGCCTGGAAGCCCCCTGGAGAGCAGGGTCTGTTTCTTATTTGCTAATTCAAAGCTTACCAAGAAGGTGCTCAATAAAGAATTGATGAAAGAATGATGCTGGGATAGGAAAACTCTCCAAATTACACCCAAACCAAGGTGTGGCCAAATTTTGTCCTGAGTGTTTGGAACTCTGCATTTAAGCCAAACGTCTTTTGTACATCAGCATCAGATCAGTCAGTGACTCAGTGCCGCCTTTGAGCGAGGCTTCCATGGTGCACCCTACAGGGATAGAAAGGAAAGAGGAAGCAGAGACCCAAGTGTTGGGAAATTTGCCATCTAGTTGGTGAAACAGGACTCAGGCCCACTGGGAGCATCTGTAGAATACTAACACGGTAAATTCTAACTACAAGCAAATTAAGGGGGCTTGACTGAACACCAAAAGGCAGTAAAGAGCAACCCATGGGTAGCCAGGCAGCTTGCACCTCCAAATGCTCAATAAAATCCCACTCAGGTTTTTGTTTCTTTGCTTGTTGAAACCAGGATTGCCTTTGAAAGAGATGAGCACAGAGGGTCACAAATCACCCGGATGCTCTGGGAGACTCAGTGTCATCTCAGAGACATAAAACACAAGGGCCAGCCCTGCCCTTGCCACACGGGGCCACACAGAGGCTGGGAGCAGGAGTGAGCACGACTGGCATTTTCCAGCAAGGGAAGTGGCGACTAGGAAACTGTGATGAGAAACAGCCTGTGGCGATGTAAGCATAACACATTTGGAGCAAGGAGGAGGCAAATGTGGGCCTGGGAGGAGACCCGTGCTGGAGAATCCTGGGGAGAAGGCGGTGGTAATTTTTACTTCCCTAATATTTTTTTTTTAATAGATATAGACGGCACTAGGTTAATAGATGCAGAGCATCTTAACTTTGCTAATTAACGGAACAGCAGGCTTGTAATTCTGACAGCAGCAGGACATAAACGGGGTGGGATTAGCATGGAATGCCAGTGAAGCATACCTTTGTCCTTAAGAGAAAGCGCAACACCCACGTTGGGTCAGGTCTGTGAGGGTGCCCTCTAGTCCTTCTGTCTCCTGCAGTTAACCCCAAGGGTTTAGGGGTTTTGCTGTTTTCTCAGGCTTCTTTAGAGGTAGCAAGGAGCCTACCATTCCAGCAGGCATTTCTTTTAAAGGGGAAGCTGGTCCAAGACTGGTCTAGAGGTTATAGTCTAACGATGCTGTCAAATATACCTTGTACCAAAAATAGCAATTGAAGTTCAAACCTGCCTCTTCCAATGTGGGTATGCCTCACAGAAGTTCTTTTATCAATCACTCTTCTCTCAGTTTTGGTAATTTGGGTTACCTGCAAAGTGGAGTGACCTGCCCTGAACATCCCAACCCCTAAAGTGGTTCCAGAAAAAGAATGGGGTTGGAAGCTAGGGAAGAGTTGTTTCATCTTCCCAGTGTATACTGAATCTTGTTAGGGAATTTCTTCCCAAATACTTCTTTTCAAAGCATATCGATCTGATAAACTGAGGATTTTAAAGGCCAATAAATATATATATGAAAGAAGGGTCCAGAAAGTCTCAGAGCATTACAGCTGGGTGGTACCTTGGAGATCATCTACTCTGATCACTAGTGCTTGGTGTGATGGATGAGACCACTGACCTTGAGGAAGTCACTTTAAGGAAGGTTAACATTTTGTTCATTTATTTATTCTTTCATCAAATATTTATTGATCATTTACTATGGGTCTACAGAGACATGTACCTGGTAGTGAAAGCATGTTGCTATTTCATTGGTCCTGTTTGAGTTAGTCTTCAATGAACTTACCCTTTATTATGTATTCCAACAGCTGGCTTTACAAGGGCCCTGGGGGAATTGATACATAGGATCTTCAGCCAGTGCAAACAGGTTTTATATGCAAGGTTGCCAGCTTCTGAGCTGCTGCGCTAATTAGTTTAGCTCTACTTGGCTTTACATAATACATCTATTGAGGAAGAGTTATTTGTAATTCAATTTTTGGTGAATGAAAAACTAATTCAGACCACTAAGGGAACTTCTATTTAAAGAGACCCTGAAGCAAATCCTTTTATAATGTGAAAAAATCTTGTTTTTGCCATCGTTGGAAATGAATATCCCCTAGTTAAGGATTTGTAAACCTTCTTGTGGTGGGCATTCAACCTGGCAGATAGTCCAGCAGTGGTCTGAACTGGATGGGGAGGACTCTGGCCTGGGAAGAGGAAGCCCTAGGAATCTTAGAACAGCCCAATCCAAGATATTGACATTTTCTCGGCTGTGATGGCAAGCAGCATGGGCAAACTGCACGTTTTCTCTCAGGTTGTGTGCTCTGGAGGGGAGAAGGGAGAGGTGGGGCATGATGAGTGGCGTGTGAGGGGTGAGATTTGGTGTTCATTCTCCACAGTGGTGGGGGAATGGGTAGGAAGGGGGAGGACAGGGCAACTTTTTGCTTCCATAATGGCAAATTTGAATCTCTTCCTTAAGATCTGGGAACATGAGTGGAATTAGGACCTTGGTGGGACAGTGGTTAAGAGCTATGGTGAGCTACGGTTGCTAACCATAAAGCTCAACAGTTTGAATCCACCAGCTGCTCCTTGGAAACCCTGTGGAGCAGTTCTTCTCTGTCCTGTAAGGGTGCAATGAGTCAGAATTGACTTGACAGCAACTTTTTTTTTTTTTTTTTTGTATACCTTATGGAGTCTTTGGGTGGTGGAAACAGTTAAATGCATGGCTACTAATGGAAAGTTTGGAGGTTCAAATCCACCCAGAGGTGCCTTGGAAGAAAGGCCTGCTGACCTGCTTCCAAAAGGTCACAGCCATGAAAACCCTCTGGAGTGCATTTCTGTTCTGCAGCCCATGGGGTTGCCGTGAGTCAGAATCCACTTGACGGCCACCAGTTACTGGTTATGTTCTTTAACATGGTAGTGGGGAGGGGAAAAGAAATGGAAAAAATAGGACAGGAGCTCAGGAGAGAAGAGGGTTATGTGGTCTCTTGTTATACAGGAAAATTTCATTAGTTTGGGCCTTGCTATTTTTGAACTTGTAATTAATCCGGAAGAAGATAGGGCTGAAATTTAACTTCACAATTACTAAACATTTTTCTATAGAAATTAACAGCAGGCACAGCGATACAGGGGAGAGTGTTTGAAAACTCTGATGTGTAAAATACCCATTATCATCGAGTTGATTCTGACTCATAACAACCCTATAGAGCAGAGGAGAACTGTTCCGTAGAGTTTTGAAGGAGCAAACTGGTGGGTTCAAACTGCTGACCTTTTGCTTAGCAGCCAAACGCTTAACCACTGCACCACCAGGGCCCCGATGATTTATTTCACATATGAAAATACACAATTTTGATGCAAAATCGTCATTTTACACAAAGAATTGAAGTCTATTGTTATGTAGTTAGCAAAGCCTAACAGGACTCTTCCATGCCAGGAGGCCGAAAAGTCTCCTTAAGGCATGAGGGTGAAAAACAAACAAAGAAACAAACATAAAACAAACAGCATGTATCTATTTGTAAATTCTGTAGTAATTTATATTGATCCTAATTCGTCTCTACAAGTGAGCTTTACTTGGTTTTCTGTGTTGGAAGATAAGGCGAGGGCATAAAGATCTGTAGAAATGAAGGCTAGAAAGGACAAAAGAATGCTTACAGTCTTTGAAGTTAGAGATGTTTTTTTACGGTGTTATGCTTCTGTCACACACAACCTTGTCTAAGTAAACCTGCAGCTGTACTCCAGCATCAGGTGCTGTGGGATAACTTGTAAAGAGAAGCAGCTGATGAATAAAAAGGGTCACTGTCTTCATTTAGTGAAAAAGAAATAAGTGAAACAGTCGGATACACTTTGGAAATTTATTTTGGGTTAGAGTATGACCTCTAAGCATGAAAAGTGACAGCTGGGGATGCGTCTGTCTTCCTTCTTGGTTGAGTGTGCAGTTGACCATTTTCTTCCTTTGGCAGAGGTCTCAGTCCTGGGTTGTTGCCACAATTCCCAGTGGGTCTCTGAAAGAGTCAGTGTTTAGGATTGAAGCAGTCCTGAGTGGGACCATGCTTCCCAGCTTGTCGCTGTCCTGTGTAGGTTGTCAGATTTGGACCCCAAGGGAGGAACTGGGGCATAAGCCTAGCGTAGGAGGCACCAACTAGAGAGGGTTATCCAGGGTCTCTGGTTCTGTCCCGCTGAGCTGGCGCAGAATCGCTCGCCTTCTGGGGTCCATTGTGTTGTGTCCAAATGGAAACATACAACAAAGACCCCACTTACAGCTGGGAAGGGCCGTGAGTGTGGGCTGCTTGTCCCTGCATGTCCTTGTGGGACACTCTGATTAAATGATAGGGGTGCGGAGGGCTGGCCTGGGTTTCGTGTGTGTGGAAGTGGGCCCTCCCTCCCCACACATCTCACGCTGGCTGGGCTGTCTTTGGGCTTCCAGGCATATCTTTATTTTCTATGTGAACTCCAGGCCTCTGCCTCCAGCCCCCTAACAGGAACTCAGCGGGACCCCAGAAAGAACTTTCCAAGTGAGAAGCAAGGTTTAGCCATAGAACGGGTTGCTGAAGAAGGGTGTGCATTTCTGTCCCAGGAGATCGGTGTCTCCTCATTCCTCCTGTCCAATGTGGATGACGATGATGCCATCGAGGAGGGGAAGCAAGGTGGAGGAAGGTATTTCTGTCATGAGCTTTGCTTCTAACTTTGGGTTTTCTTGTGGTTTACTTTTCCTGTTTGTAAAATGAGGACTAATAGTCTGTGTTGCTTAAAGAAAAGGCAGAAAGGATTACTTAGTGCGTTGTGGTCCATCTTGGTATTACCATGTACCAACACTCTGCTACTCACTAGGTATACAAAGAAGATGAAAGTAAAAAAGCCCCCATCTTCAAGTTGCTCACAGTGACAAGACTGTAGTTGCCGCCCCAGGACGTGGATAGTTGCATACGTGGTGCGTGTGTATGGTGGTGGTGGGGTGGGGAGTGACTTGGACTGTCCTTTCCTTGAGAGGGACCAGGAGGGTCCGAACTCTTGGTCACCCCCTGTGGCCTGGCATCATCTGGAAGTGTCCTTCCTGTCCTGGACACTCTGCAGTTTCATTGGGCTGAGCTGTAGGGCCTGAACCCGGCATGGCTTTCTCACCCAGGCTGGCCTTGGGAGGCTGAGGGTGGGGCCCAGTGATTCAGCCATCTGGCCTATTTCACCCTGCTTCCTTCTGTTTTGTTGTCCCACAGGGTCTTTTCGGAATGATGGTTTGAAAGCTTCTGATGTTCTTCCCATCCTAAAGGAAAAAGTGGCCTTCGTGTCTGGTGAGTATTGGGCCACCCTTCCTTTGTAATAGACCTAGAAAAGATGTGTGTGTTTGTGTGTATATGCATGTGTGTGAGTGTGTATGTGTGCATGTATGTATGCCTTTGCACACTCACTTCTTTGCATGTTTGTGAGAGAGAAGTGGGGGCGGAAGTGAAGCCTGGAGCAGCTGCTTCCTCTCTCCAGAGGCACACAGAAAGAGAAAGGAACATTCTGGGCCCAGCTGGATATCCCGGAGGACTTGCGTACCCACAGGTAGGTTCCCAGCCCCCCAGCACGTCCCCAAACAGCTACCTCACCTGGCGCTACCCCACCCCACCCTTCCAGGCCTGTGGGGCCCGCAGGAGCTGCTGAGACCCCAGGGAGAGATGCTTCACCTGGAAGAGTCTGTCCACCTTGCTGTGGGGCCCGCAGGAGCTGCTGAGACCCCAGGGAGAGATGCTTCACCTGGAAGAGTCTGTCCACCTTACTGTGGGGCCCGCAGGAGCTGCTGAGACCCCAGGAGAGATGCTGCAGCTGGAAGAGTGTGTCTACCTTGCTGTGGGGCCTGTGGGAGCTGCTGAGACCCCAGGGAGAGATGCTTCACTTGGAAGAGTCTGTCCACCTTACTGTGGGGCCTGCAGGAGCTGCTGAGACCCCAGTGAGAGAAGCTACAGCTGGAAGAGTCTGTCCACCTTACTGTGGGGCCTGTGGGAGCTGCTGAGACCCCAGGGAGAGAAGCTGCACCTGGAAGAGTCTGTCCACCTTGCTGTGGGGCCTCAGGAGCTGCTGAGACCCCAGGGAGAGAAGCTGCAGCTGGAAGAGTCTGTCCACCTTACTGTGGGGCCTGCAGGAACTTCTGAGACCCCAGGAGAGATGCTTCGCCTGGAAGAGTCTGTCCACCTTACTATGGGGCCCGCAGGAGCTGCTGAGACCCCAGGAGAGATGCTGCAGCTGGAAGAGTCTGTCCACCTTACTGTGGGGCCCGCGGGAGCTGCTGAGACCCCAGGGAGAGATGCTGCAGCTGGAAGAGTCTGGCCACCTTGCACATTTCCAGAGCTTTTCTTTGGGTTCATCGCTGAGTGGTTCACGGACTGGAGATTGAGAAGCTTTTATGGCTCCCCTTTATCTCTCCTTCCTGGCAAAGGAGACTTGAGGAATTGAATTTAGTTGTTCCATGTACCCCCTACCCTGGATTCCAAAACTAAACCCACTGCCGTTGAGTCAGTTCTGACTCATAGCAACCCCATAAAAAAAACAGAGTAAAACTGCCCCATAGAGTTTTCAAGGCTGTAAATCTTTACAGAAGCAGACTGCCACATCTTTCTCCCATGAAGTGGCTGGTGAGTTCAAACCACTGACCTTTTGTTTAGCAGCCGAGTGCTTTAACCACTGTGCTACCAAAACTCCTTCCCCCCTGGATAGTAACTACCAAAAATTTATCCCCATCTTCCCTCTCCCACTCATTTTATGCATCTGGACCTCCTCACATTTAATTGAGGGGCCAGCAAACTGCAGCCTGTGGGCCATCTACCTGTTTTGGTAAATAAAGTGTCACTGGAACACAGCCATGCCCATTTGTTTAGGTAGCGTATTCGTTTCCTATTGCCCCTATAACAAATTACCACAAACTTGGTAGCTTAAAACAATAGAAATTTATTCTCTCACGGTTCTGAAGACCAGAAGTATGAACTCAGTTTTCCTGGCCAAAGTCAAGGTATCTTCAGGGCCGTGCTACCTCCAGAGACTCGTAAGGGGAGAATCTGTTCCTTACCTCTTCCAGCTTCTAGTGGCTGCCAGCATTCCTTGGCTTGTGACTGCATCACTCTGGTCTCTGCCGCTGTGGTCACACTGCCTTCCCCTCTTTGGTCTGTCAAGCCTCCCTGTGTCTCTCTCCTTTAAGGATACTTGTGATTGCATTCAGGGCCCACCTGGGTAATCCAGGATAACTTCCCCATCTCAAGATCCTTAACTTAATTGTATCTGCAAAGTCTTTGCTATATAAGGTACTTATAGGTCCCAGGGATTAGGACCTGGTATCTTTGAGGGCCTTACTCAGCCTATCACATGTAGCGCTTTCATGCTACAATGGCAGAGTTGAGTTGTTGTGGCAGAGACCAGGTGGCCTTCCAGCCTAATATATTTACTACCTGGCCCTTTGAGAAAAATCTTGGTGGCCCTTTCCCTTAGGAAAGCCATTCTCGTACTAGCACGTATGCCAGAATTACTCTAGGTACCAGCCCTAGTGCTCTACCGCAGGCCACCTGAATCGGAAGCTCTGGTGGGCCCTGGGGCAGGAGGTGGGATAACACTCATTTGCGTGGCCAAGGATCACATTTTGAGAAACACACCAAAGTGTTTATACCTCTGGACCAAGCCTTTATTTCTGGATGTGTGGAGTCACAAAGAAAAAGGCAGGTACAGTTCCACAGTACAGGGGCTCACTCCACAGGCACTGTGGGGCTGGGCTGATGGGCACCAGACCTGATGGAAAGAAGGGAGAGAGGGGGAACCAAGCAGCAGTTGTCTCCCACCTGGAAAGCCGAGGACCTGATGATTCAGAGGGTAGGGGTGGGAGGTGAGGGCAGAGCATCCAATGGGAGTGTATGAAAGCTTTTGTAAAGTACTAAGTACACACTGTCATGGTCCTCGTCATCATGGTGGTGGTGGTGGTGGTAGTAGTAGTAGTAGAAGAAGGAGAAAAAGGAGAAGGGAAGAGGAGAAGGAAGAGGAAGAAGAAGTAGTATTTTATTATTGTTGTTGCTGTTAAACAGGAGTGACTGGGAAGCTGCCTTTTCCTGTTCATGTTAACCCCGCTGCTATCAAGTCCATTCTGACTCATGGCAACCTTCTAGGACAGAGTAGAACTGCCCCATTGGGTTTCCAAGGAGCAGCTGGTGGATTTGAACTGCCGACCTTTTGGTTAGCAGCCGAGCTCTTAACCACTGTGCCACCAGGGCTTGTATATCTTGTTAGGTAGTGAGCTCCCTGTCACTGAGGATGTTGGTGCACAGGCTGAAGAGCCCCTTGGCAGGATCACGTAGGAGGGATTCCAGGATGGGTAGAGGCACAGACAAGATAACCTCCAATGTGTTTGTCAACTGGGATTCTGAGTGCTTAATGAGCATGTGGGAAGACCTTGTGAAGGTGTCCTGGAGGCCACTAGGCAGTGCCAGGCCTCTGACTTCTGCTGCCTCTCTCTATCCCAGGTTTCTAGACATGGCCCACTGCCTTCTAGGGAGCCCCATCTGGTCTTTGCTTCTTTCTTTCCCCCGACCCCTGATCCTTGGTTAACTTGATCTCCTTCCTGTACCCTGGATGGCAGGCTAATCCTCCCAGTTCTGTTTTGCCTGACGCCTCCTCTGCCTATAGTGTCTTTCCCACACCCTTCTGCCAGTATGTGCCGCATCTCTCCTTTCCAAGTCAGTTCTCTCCTCACCTCTTCAAGGAAGCCTTTCTAGATTTAATGCATGTCTTCTGAGCACCACTCTGTTCCACATCAGCTCAGGGCATGAGTGCAGACACACTGCACTACCCTCTGGCATGGGAATCCTTGCTTTGTGACTGGTCATGTTCTCCGCCTCCCATGTGAATTCAGTCAGAGTCTTGGGGAAGGGCCCAGCCAGCCCTGGAAAAGACTTTCCAAATAGCAGGGAGTTGTCCTAGAATGGAGCACATAGAAGCAACATGTGCTTCTGTGAGGAAGAGGCAGGTAGAACCTTCTGGGGGTAATGGGGGGCATACAGCTCAATCCTAGGGGCTGGTGTGGGCCCAGAGGCCTGTATTCATTTGCACATGGTGCCAAGGGCTCTCAGGCTTGTGGAACATGGTCCTTCTGTGGCTGCGAAGGAGGCTGAGGGAACCAGCGAGATGATAAGTAGCTGCATCTTAAAAAAACAAAGCACAAGCATAAAAGCCTCTTGCATCCCAAGCCTTTACAAGACAAAACACAAAATACAAGAAGGAAACCCAGAACTAAGCAACACATTATAACCGTTCGATTTCTTCCAGAGAGGAAAGCACTCCCAGACAAGGGGAGAGCAGAGAAACAAATGGTGAGGTGGTGCCCGCCCTTCCTGGCACACGCCCCAGCTTTGGCCGGGTGGAAGGAAAGCCACACTGCCATGGGAACATCCATTTGGAACAATCCAGTGCAGCCCACAGCTCCTGCGTATCCCTCAGTGAGCCTTGCTGGCCTGCTCCCCTTCTCCCCTTTGTTTGTGCTGCTTATACCTCCCTCCCACAGCACCTGTTGTCCCTTTTATCCAGTCTTCTTGTGCGGGGCCCGTTTCTGGGTATATACACTCTGCTTTGGGCCACCTCCTGGTGATCCTCTCTGCCTCCTCACTGCCCACTAGCACTTGTTCCTGTTGTACCCCAGGAACACTCCAATGTGGCACAGTCTTTTGTACGCTGGGCCTGTGTTTCTCAAAGTGTGTTACACAGAACAACAGGCCCACAAGACAATCCTCAAAAATGAAAAAGAGGTACCACTTTCAAGTAAGATTGGAAAATGCTGCAGGGTATAACTTCCTGTTGGAGATCTGCACTGCTTCTTAAAGCATATTAACATAAAGCTCTGGGAAGTCCTGCAGTAAAGAACCCTATTTATCTTTGTTTAATCTGGCATTTTCCAAACTATGGAATAACCTCATTCCTTTAAAAAATTATAGGGGTGTGTGTGTGTGTGTGTGTATCCACTAATGTTTTGTAGAACTGTTGTTACATGGACCAAACTTTTGGTACACTTCTCTAGACTTATTTCTCTTCCCCTTCCTTCAGATTACCCTAATCTGGTTGCCATAACTATAGCCTGACTCCCTCTGAAAAGTTTGAGCACCATTCCTTCACCACCTCTTCTTCACTCAAGGAAGTCTTAACTTCTTCTTCCACTTTCAGCTTTACCTCCTCCCCACATCCCTGTCCTGCCCTGTCTCAACAAAAGGAGGATCATCGTCATTTCTAGAACATCAAACCACCCCTCGCCTCTCTTTATCCTCTGCATTTCTATCCTATAACTGCTAGCACCAAAGCCTTGCACAAGTATACGTACAACAAGTATTTGTTGAATGAGTGAATGGCTTTTTCGAAGATCCTGCTATCATCTCTATCGCCTTTTCAAAACATGGTTACTTTGGCCTCACACCCTTGTGTAATCCCCCTTCACAATGCACATGGACTTTAGTAGAGGGTTTGTATTCCTTATCTCTGCCCATCACACTTTTTAATTTCAGCATCCATGTTAATTATCAGTCAAATTCTACAGCTTCATGGCGCCTCAGCCTCCTTGGCACCAAAGTCCTTCACCTCCCTACCATGGCCATGCAGATCCAAGATCTTGACCCTTGATTGCCTCTTTGTGGCCCTAGCCTCTTACCATTGACCTTTCTGATATTCTCTTACGAGTTGGGGGAGGATGGATACCAGATGAACAAAACATACTCCTTTCCCTTTTCTCTGGGAGCTCACAGTCCAGCGAGACATCTCCCACCCTCACTGGGCCTTCTCATTTACACCATGCATTAGCCTTATTCAGGCTTCACTCAAGTTGGAGCCTAATATGGATACCATTGCCAAATCCTTCAATGGAGCTCTTACTATGCCTCAACACCCTGCCACCTACCCCTAACCCCGTGCACACAGCCTGTGCTCATTTTCTAGGGGAGCCCTCCAATGATGGCTCTGCTTCTCTCTCCTCAGCACCCCAAGCATACCTTGGCCCTTGACAGATGACCTTATCTTCTATTTCACCTAAAGAACAGTGTCCGCAGGCAGGCAGAACTCCTCCCTCTCCAAACTCCTCCCTCTGCATACTCCTCCCCCTTTGAGTTCTGCCAGCCTGCCTCAGAGAAAGAGGCAACCCTACCTACGTGCATCCTGGACCCCCTTCCCTGTGTGCTGTTCTGAGATCTTACTCCGTCATTGTCTCCACCCTTTCCACCATAATGACTCTCTTCCTCTATGCTTTTTTGTCCGCTTCTTCCTGGAAACTTGTGAGACCTTTTCCTTTCTGAGAAGTGTATGGCATGATTCTGCTGTTGCTTCTTGACTTCTTATCCACGCTTCCAGAAGGGAGAGGATTGCACTTCCCCTAGGCTTTCTCTCCTCACTGCCCCTTCCTCTGCTGTTGGAACCTTACCTCACTATGATGCTGGCTCGTACTCAGTAGGGACAGTGCCAATCAGCCTTCCAAATGCCTTAGTCAGACAGTCAGACTACCCTTGGCTCCCCATGTTCCCATGGTGGTACTCATAAAGTATCCATGGAGGGTCAGGAAGAAAACCAACAGCTGTGTCTAAAAGCCACCCAAGAATGAAAATCCTTAGGGTGAGGTCAAGATTGGAGGGGAAAGTTGAGAGTAAGAGAGAACCTCTAGTTTTGGGGACAGCTTCCATTTAATCCCTCCACTTCCTTTTCCTCATGTGCTATGAGAATGGAAGGCAGTTGGGAGATGGAGACCATTTTCAAGATAAGTGACATGGAGGTGGTTATTAGTATGAAGAACTAGGGCTGGTAGTATGGAAGGTCTAGAGCTGGGGCCCAGGGGTGCAACTCTGTAGCATAACTGTACAGACCTTCCCTTGCTGAGCAACTGGAGAGACTGAAACATTATTTTCACCAGGGCCAAATCTCTCAATGGCCCCAACTGTGTTTGATCCTTTTCCCCTTCCTGGCTCCTTATTTCCTCCTCAGGGATATCCTGGAAGTGATTAAATTTTGTTTGCCAAGCTTTCCCTCTATCTGTATTTGGCAGCTCCTGGACCCCACAATCAGAGGGAAACATTACTCAGCTTACTTTGGGTGGGAGCACTGGGCTGCTCTGCCCTTTTTGCTAATAGAGTTCCATGTTCAGAAGACCGATCGAGCGTTCAGCTTCTTCTCTAGAATTGGTGATGGCCATGTCATGCCTGCTCCCTCTTGCACTGGATCCCCTTGTAATCTTCTCTTCGTGGGTCATGTGGTGGCTGTCTGAGGTGAGCGGTGGGGAGCCTGTTGCGTACTCACCAGTGCCCTGTAAGGACATAATTACTGTACCTTAGCTTTGTTCCTGTCTAGCCCACCTGAGCTAATCTGGTCCTGCTTCCCAATTGTGGCCACCCATTAATGAATACTTTTAAATTTTTTTAAATCAAATAATAGTGAATAGAAAGTTTGGAAAATGGAGAAAAGAAAAATCAATCATCTAAAATTTCAACATAATAACAGTGATTGCCATCTTGATATACTCCTTTAAGCATTTTCCATGTGATACTTAGAAAACATTTGCAATCATAGTGTGTACATAGGCATTTGTAGTGATTAAGACCTTGAATATCCTTATTTCAGATAAAGATTCATGTACTTCTCCAGCAGGAGTGACAGGTGGCACCTCAGGTAGGTAGGCAGGCAAGCAGGGCTGGGATCTTGGCTTCATAGAAAACACTTAATGTCTTTTCTATGAATCTAATAACCTCCCAGCAGTGCTGTTGCTTTAAGGGTTCTCACCATGGTAGTCAGTTAATCGTGAGCGCTCCCCCTCACAGAGGTCTGCACAAGCAAAGAGAAGTGAGCTGGAGGTTAAATTTCCAAGGAACATAACACTTTGAACCAGACTGTTTTCTTAATAAGAACAATTACCCACTTTCATTATTATCTAATGTTTTTAGAGAACTTTTGAAAGTACTTCCTCGTGTAATTGTTAGTCCTTCAGAAACCTGGTGGCGCAGTAGTTAAGCATTTGGCTGCTAACCAAAAGGTCGGCAGTTCAAATCCACCAGCCATTCCTTGGAAACCCTATGGGGCAGTTCTACTCTGTCCTGTAGGGTCACTATGAGTCGGAATCAACTGACGGCAACAGGTTTGGTTTACGGGTTTTTGTAACAAACCCTGCAAAGTGGCCACTATTATTTTCAGTTCCATTTTACAGCTGAGGATTCAGAGAAGTCATACAACTTGCCCAAGGTCACACATGTTGTCTACGTCCAAATCTCGTGCCCTTGTCCTATGGGCAGATTTCTCTGGGCACCGTATTTCTGCCTGTAGCATCCAGCACTTAAATGGAATTCTTTTTCTCCTAGGGCAGACTTTCTGGCTGATTTCCTTAAACTCCCTCCTCTTCCTCCCTGCAGGGGGCCGTGATAAGCGAGGCGGACCCATCCTGACCTTCCCTGCTCGCAGCAATCATGACAGAATAAGACAGGAAGACCTGCGGAAGCTTGTGACGTATTTGGCCAGCGTGCCAAGGTAAAGTGAGGGGAAATGTCTTGCGGTGGGAAGGGAGGAGGAGAGCTGAGCTGATGCAAGTGAGTTGGAATGAGCTTCCATCCCTGCCAGGAGCTGGAGCTGTTTCTGCCTTTGGAGTAGATTCTAATTATTCCTGGAATGTCATCACCCATTGTTTGTCTCATTCCCATCATTCCCATTGTTACTCCTGGGATTCATATGAATGGAGTGGGAACTGGAAGTAGGAACTGTGAGCAGAGGTGAAAGTCCTAGGCTCAGAGGACCAGTACCAGGCTTGGAATAGGAAACAGTGTGGTCAAGGGAGAGGGATGGGGAAGGTGCTTTACCTTAGGGGAATCGGAGCTCTGGGCTGTTTCATGCTGGCTTGTATAATGGATTATTTTCACAGCCTCTGGTTTGTGAATGTGTTTGTGGCTTTTGGAGTTTGGGGCAAATAACTCAGCAAGAGGCAGCCCTTGGCTTGTTGTAGCTCATAGCTCATGCATTCTCAACAGGGATTACACATTGCGCCAAGAAGGTGAAAATTGCTTCTTGCGGGGTGAAAATCTTACTCTTTTATGTATAAAACACCGGTGTACGTATGGTACATAAACACATATACAGTATACTTGTCCTGTTAAAATGTCACTGGAGGTTATTAGGGAAAATGTGTGTACAAAAGGCTGTTTCAGGGGGAGAGGAAATGTAATGAAAAGATGTTGAGGAACGCTGGTCTAGGTGGTACTTACTGGTGCAGAGGTAGGAGACAGACCAGGGACATGGTGTTTATCTTTTGAGAAGGGGGAGAAGAGGCAGTTGCCTAGCCAGAGGATCATAGAATGTGAGAGCTGAAAGAGCCCTTAGAAGTAATGCAGGCAGATAGGCTTAAGGTTCTGCTTGGGACCAAACCAAAACCAAACCTGTTGCCATCAAGTCAATTCTGACTCATGACAACCCCATGTGTGACAGAGTAGAACTGCTCCATAGGGTTTTCTTGGCTGTAATCTTTACAAAAGCAGGTTGCTAGGTCTTTCTTCCGTGGTGTTGCTGGGTAGGTTCGAGCCACCAACCTTTAGGTTACTAGTCCAGCACAAACCATTTGTGCTACCCAGGGAACTTCTGCTTGGGAAACAGGGCCAATCCAGGGCCTGAGCTGCTCACAGAGGGTTGGTGGTAGGGCTTGGCCTAAAACTCAGCCTTGCTGACTCCTTCTTTGGTGCTCTCTCCCCATCCTTACTCTTGGCCAGGGAGGACTCTACTCTCTGTCACTTAATGGCACGAGAGCCTGCTAAGTGTCTATTGTGGCAGAGGAGAAGTGGTGCCTTGGGCTTTCTGAACCTTCATCTTATCTCTCTGCATCCCATTTCTGTGCATATAGGAGAATTAGTAAATTAGAAAGAGGAACTATGTATTCAGCGCTTGGCTTTGGTAATTTTTGAAAATGCTGATTAAGTTCTTGAAGCAGGTGTCGAGTGAGCCAAGCTCTACATTTCAAAGAGCTACAGGGAAGAGAAATATAAAGGGATTGGTGGCTGGTGATGGGCAGGTGGTAAAGGGGATTTTAAGAGCAGTCATCATATGTTTGGGAAGATGGTGAATGGAATGGGGAGCCCTGAAAAGCTTCAAGAAGAAGGCTGTGAACAAATAGATGTCAAATAGTGTCTCTCCTTTTTTTTCTTCATTATATCCACCGGGGACCAAAAAAAAGATAAAAGGCCTTAAGCTCCAGTGAAAGGGATTTGAGTTACATCCGAAGAAGAATCTCTCAACTGTGAGTGCATGAGGCATTGGACTGTAGAGTACAATAGAAGCTTTTTTTTTCTTTCTTAAAGATCTTTATATAGAAGAAATATTCCCATCTGCCCCACAGGCAAGGAGATAGACTAAATAACCTATGATTGATCTAGGTAATTTAGCAATTTAGCCATCTAGGGCCAAGCAGTTTTTAATAGCACCTTTCCTAAGTACACTACTGACTGGTATAAAACCAGACATTTTTTAAAGCAATTTACAAGGGAAGTTTTCATGGAGACCCATAATGGACTTTCAGTTCTTTTAGAGCCAGAAAAAATTGGGATCCCAGGAGATACGAAGGGCACGTTTTTTTATGTTCATCATATACCTGTAGCTCATACTCGCTCGTCTTTTCTTTGGAATGTAAGGGGAAAGAGTTGAAAGAACACCTCTCTTCATTCTGATGTGTTAAGCAAAGATTGGACAAAACAGATTGGAAGCAATTTAAAAAGAAAAGATTTCTGATGGGGTGAAGAAAAATGAAACCCAAGAGAGGCTGAAAAAGGGGAAACAATTTGTTGTCACTGAAGGAACATACTAGATGCAGGCTATTTGCTTCTCAGAGGGTGGTCACAGGCGTTGCATCCTGAGAAGTTATTCACAGGTGCTGGCAGGCAGGAGGAAGAATCCTGTTGTCACCCTCAGTGGGAAGAATTGTTCTGTGGTGCCTGCTCCCTGCCTCCCGAGGGGCCTGTGTTCACCAGGAGAGTGAGGGCCTGGCAGGCTGTGGGGCATACCAGCGAATCATGCCCAACGGTCACGTCCAAATTCTGTTGAACACGAGTCCACGCATGTTGGAAACAAAATCTGGAACAGAATTGTTCTAAAGACGATGAAGTTTAGGGAGCGAAGCTGTAGGACTTAGCTGGCCAGATAGTATTTTCCACTCTTCTGCTTAGTCATGGCTTTGGAAAAGAGGGGAAATTGCAAAAGTAGGCAGATAGATTAGGTAGATAGTGCTGATGAGAAACAGCCTCTAGGTAGTGCAAATGGTTAACATGGTCAGCTGCCAACTCAAAGGTTGGAGCCTGAAGTCCCCCAGAGGCTTCTCGGAAGAAAGGCCTAGCAATCTACTTCCAAAAAATCAGCCAGTGAAAACCCTATGGAGCACAGTTATACTCTGACACAGATGGGATTGCCATGAGTTGGAATTGACCCCAAGGCAACTGGTACTGGTACTGAGGAGAATACATTATTTATTCTGAATCATGGCCCAAAATGCTAAAAAGACAGGGTCTTGTTGGAACTGAGGTCTGTTCCATAGACTGATGTGATTGAGTCTCTAGGTGACATCTGATATTTATTTATTTATGCATTTTTTATTTACCACATAGTTAGAACCTCTGTATGCCAGGTAGATTGAGGATTCATGGTGAGTAGAAACAGACATTTTGAGGGAATTAGGGAAAACCTGGGTAGACCTGCTAACCAGTGGAAGTAAAGGGCAGACAGATATGACCGTGCTGGTGGCACCGGAGATGAACCAGTTCGCAGGGGACAGAAAATAAGGACAAGTGATGAAACAGGATCCAGAATCTAAGGAACCAGTCAGTTTGATGGCCATCCTTGGCACCATTCTAGAATAGATGATGAAACAGATGGTTGTGATAATTTAGAAATGAATAGGAAGAAATGGTCCCACTATCCTCTATGCAGACCAGCCACCTCTGGACCATAGCATTCAAGTCTGCACCATTCAACTCTGCCAGCAAGATTTTAAGAATGATATTGTCCAGTTAGAGTGTTGTCAGGGGAGAGTGATCAGCACATTGAGGGATCCACAAATCATATCACTGCAGCTGAAGGAATGAGAGCTGTTCACTGGCAGGAGCGATTCCTACCTTCACATGTTTAGGACAGCTGCCCCAAAGAAGGGAGCAGACACGATCTCTGATGCATCAATGGGTAGAAGTTGGAGAGATCAGGACTCCTAAGTGAAGAAAGAATGAGCTTCCCACGTGGGAGCTGTCCAGCAGCACTGTTGCTGCCTCTGGAGAAAGTGAGTGTCATGTTAGGGATGCCGTAGAGAGGACTCCTGCCCTGGGGTGGAGGCTGGACTAGATAACTTCTAATACAATCTCTCCTGCTCTGAATTATATGCTTCTATTCTACTGGAAAAAACATATACCATAAGATCCAAACCCGAAAAGCCAAAACCCACTGCTGTCAAGTCGATCCCGACTCATAGTGACCCTATAGGACAGAGAAGAGCATCCCCTTAAGGTCCAGCGAGCGCCTGGTAGATTCAAACTGCCATCATTTTGGTTAGCAGCCATAACTCTTAACCAAAATCCACGACCCCCAAAAAAGAGTATTTACTACCTCCACCACCCTTTCCGAGGCTCCCCAAATAAGACCTTGAATTTCACTTCAAACACTGTCTAACGGGCTACATCTTAAATCCTAAGACAACAGTTTTCCTGTCCCTTTGGGCTCTGGGTGGGAATTTTGGGGGTACCACCTGAGGCCAAGGATCATTCTAGGTATGACAGTTTAGAAGAGTGCCTGAGCTACTCTTTGGGGCTCCACCTCTGTCTGGGATGTGTCTCTTCCAGCTTCTCTGTCTTGCTCCTGATAAATAAAACCATCCATATCCTGGGTCCTCTCAGACTTTCTATAATCTTATTCTGAAGAACTTTCAAGTCTTCTAATTCAATTTCCTAACAATGCCTTTCACTCAATATAGCAAGTGTTTATTGAGTGCCTACTCTGAAATAGGTCCTGGATGGGGATCTTTAGAGAGTTCTCATGTTATCTTTCGTATACACCCATCATATACTTACCTAACTCTTTTGTCCTTCTGGCCTGTTATCTGCTTACGGTTACTTTACATGAAAGGAGTCAAAGGAAATACTCAGATACGGTCAGTTGATGAATGTCCCTAGAAAGTGAGAGACAGAACAGAAAATCCAATTTGCAAGTTAGCAGTTGCCCAGGCATAGCCCACAATGTGGGCAGTCTACCTAGCGATTATTGGGAGTTGACCATATGCTTGACCGTATACATCCAGCAAGGGGGCAATGGTAGTTCAGGTAGCATTCTTGACTTCCATGTGGGAGACCCAGGTTTGATTCCCGGCCAGTACACCTCACGTGCATCTACCACTTGTCTGTCAGTGGAGGCTTGTACGTTGGTATCATGCCAAACAGGTTTCAGCAGAGCTTTCAGACTAAGACTAGAAAGAAAGGCCTGGTGATCTACTTCTGGAAAACCAGCCAACGAAAGCCCTGTGGATTACAAAGGTCTGATCCACAGCCAGTCATGGGGTGGCAAGGACTGGGCAGCATTTTATTCTGTTGTGCACGGGGTCGCTGTGAACCAGGGGCCATCTCCATGGCAGCTAACGGCAACAACGCATCCAGTACAAAACCCTGAGTCGTTTTTATTGCATTGAATTCGTCCTCTTTGTCTCGTTATCCTGCTTTATGACAATCACCTTTCTGTGGCTCCCAAGGGCACCAGTTGTTAACCCCCTTGACGTAACTGCCACTTGACTCTGGTCTTAGCAGTGCTGAGCGTGTCCCAGTGAGGAATGCAGGTGTCACATGGAGGAAAGATGACAAGAAATTAGTATGGGTTATCCTGTAATGCCAGTCAAACCAAGGTGCCAATATCCATGCCTTATTATTCGATAACATTTGCTCTTGTCCCACTGATTTCAGCAAAAGATAAATCGGGCTTATAGCCAGCACTGTCTTTGTGCAGCATCACCAGAATTTAAGAAAAAGCAGAGAGAGACAGAAAGACAGTTGAAAGAAGAAGAGGTAAAAACTGCCAAGGCTTCCCCCCACTGTGTTCAGCACGAGAGAGCCTGAGCCACCCCAGCTGTCATCGTCAAATGTGTTTTCTTGTAAGGGCCTGCTGAGATGTGTTGTTGGAGCCCTGCCCTTTGTTCTGGGGTCATCAATTAAAGCATGATGTGGGGAATAAGGGAAGGAATCAAGGGGATGGAAGGCCAGAAAATAGGACCAATGAGAACATTTAGGTCACATTGTTTTCATTTACACTTTGCTAAAATTTATACCTTTTTAGATCCATTTTTAATTTCTTTTGTTCTATATAGAGGGTCTATAATTTGTCTTACAGTTTCCACATTTTACACAAATTTCTCAGCACCACC
This sequence comes from Elephas maximus indicus, assembly GCF_024166365.1. NCBI lineage: Eukaryota > Metazoa > Chordata > Mammalia > Proboscidea > Elephantidae > Elephas > Elephas maximus. The sequence goes on from NC_064819.1 coordinate 15,242,236, forward strand.
AGTTAAGTGTCCCTATAGATCACTGTATATAACACAAGCCCTGAAGAACAAATCGTGTTCTATTCTGCTGCTAAAAAAAAAAAAAAACCAAACCTGTTGCCGTCGAGTCGATTCTGACTCATAGCAACCCTATAGGAGAGGGTAGAACTGCCCCATATGGTTTCCAAGGAGCGCCTGGTAGATTCAAACTGCTGACCTTTTGGTTAACAGCCGTAGCTCTTAACCACTATGCTATCAGGGTTTCCCACTCTGCTGCTAAAAAGAAATAAAATCCAATATCAGCTACCATTGTTAGTAATCGCATTCTTTAGGGATGTACAGACTTTTACAACAAAGGATTGAAAGGCATCTTAGTATAGATGCAAGGCACTGGGGTTCAGATCCTGGTTCTACCACTTCTCAGTTAGGAAGAACATGACCACTCAGCCTGGTAATTTGAGAAGAGTTTAATGAAGGAACAATTTACAAACGTGTAGGCAGGGAACAGAAAAATCAGTGAGGTTTGCATTCTCAAGGTATCCCAGGGCTGGAAACAGCAGGGAGGGGAGCTCTTACCACTTCTAGGCCTGAATGGACAAGGGGAGGGGCAGTTCTTAGAGTCCAAAGGGAGAGGGCAGCTGTGTGAGAAGGCTACCTGACAGGAGCTGTGGCGTTTGCTGAGAGAGGCCGCCAACTCATGGTGGCTCCATGAGGTAGACTGACAGGGATTGGTACCCTCCTTCACTCTCCACCCTCTGGGCTCCTGCTGGGGTTTGCTATCGGCTGGATGCAGCCAGAGTTCAGAGGATGGGGGCACCCACTGAGGCACAGCCCTTGTGAATCAGCCTCCCAGGGCACAGGGGAGTGGGGAGAAGATGGAGAATGAATCCAGAGGGGCAAATGGGAGATCTTTGGCACTGGGTGAGGTCTTGGACATATTACTCAACATTTCTAAGGCTAATATCCTAATTTTTAATTTGAGAAAAGAATATCCACCTCTACAAGGGTATTGGGAAGAAATCATCTAGCACTCTCTGCAGTGCCCAGGCACTCAATGATTGTTAGTCTGTCCCCTAAAGGAGCTTAATAATAACATAAATGTATATACTTACATGCACACATACATAAATGTTAATATTTGCTACAGAAGAAGGCATAGATGTATCTGTAAGTTATGAAGCATAATAATAAAATTAACACCTGAGATCCCACCCCCCAATTTAAGAAGTAGAACATCACCTCTGCCCTCAATAGCACCTGTGGCTGCTCCCCAGTCCTATGGCCCCTGCATCTCCCAGAAATAGCTACCATCCGGAGTTGTGTGTTTATCCTTCTTTTGCTGTTTTGTGTTGTTTACCTTACCACATGATTTCATAAATAATATATTGTTCAGCCTTGCTTGTTTTTAAGCTTTATAAAGATGGTATCATACCATATGTAGTTTTCTGTGACTGTCTTTTCTGAACTACTGTGATACGCAACAAGGATGAATCTTCAAACATCATTTTGAGTGAAGAAGAAACTTAACTTTCAATTCTGAGGGCTCATAACCAAATTATTAATAGAAGAGAGATGGTACCTAGGTGTCTCCTGAGACGTTTCTTCTAGTCTGAGATGAGGAAAATCAATAATAATTACTTTTCACAGTGCTTTAGAAGAGACATCATAATTAATATTGACATCGAAGAACAAGTGAAAATTTTCTTAACTTGTTAGTGATCAATATTAAATAATATAGAGGATGTAAAGTCCTTACACAGTGCCAGACACACAGTAGATTGAGCAGACATTTGTTGGTGTCTCCGTCCAAGGGTCTCAGGGCTTGGGGCAGTCAGGCGTGTGAATAGAGACAGGGAGCAGCCCAGAGTAAGTACTGAAGTGGAGGGTGAATTTTCTATAGACACACAGCATGTGCAGTGTCCGGGATCCTTGTAGACTGGGAATGGGGAGACCTCAATGGGAGATGTTCTCCAAGCAGAGATTGGAAGGATTAAGAGGATTTTGCCCGAAGTGCAAGGGGTAGTCCAGGCAGAGTGAAGGGCTCAGGTGAAGGCCCAGGGAGGTGGTGTTCAGGTGAAATTAAGTTCCAGAAACTCAGGGTGGTAGGAGCATGGAGTCTTTGGGGAGAGCGGCAGTGGGTGGAGGAGAAAGGCAAGCAAGGATTGCAGGGGTCCGGTTCAGATAGTCAGCAAAGAGCGTTTGAAGAGATTTTCAGGAGAATTGATGTTTAAGGTTACATTTGAGAAGACCCTCTCTGCAGCTGAGTGCAGGATGGGATGGAGGAGAAGGCTAGGAAATGAAGAAGCAGTTGCAATAATGTAGGTTAAAGGTGATAAGAATCACGGCTAGCATTTATGGATTGCTTACACAGTTCCAGGCACCGCTCGTATTTTTTTACATGCGTTAACTTAATCCTCACAGCACTATGAAATGGGTACTATTATTACTCCTGTTTTACAGATGAGGAAACTGTGACTCAGAGAGGTTAGGTAACTTGCCTATGGGAATACAGCCAGTATGATTTGAGCCCAGACTAGCTCCAGAAATTGAGTTTTATCTGCTGAAGAGATGAGGAAGTCAGAGTAAAGAGAGTGGCAGTGGTAATGGAATACAGGAGACAGATTTGGGGAGAGCTAAAGGTAGACTCTGAAAGGTGGACTAAGAGTTGGAATGGAACACAGGGCCAGTGGAAGAAGGTGGTAAGGAGATGAGACGGATGTAATGATGGCAGGCAGGGATGATGGTGGGCAGCAAACCTGTTTTCTCCACGGTTCTCTTTGGCACCTAAGTGCGAAGGTTGATTGCCTCAAACCTGGGCTTCTGCTGCCTACAGCGGCTCAGGGGACTGTGATTGTGCAGGACAATGGAGGCAAGGTGGGGAGCTCCAGAGTTCCTCCTCTAGGTGTTCGTGCTCAGTTTTAGACAAGTAAACTCTGCTCAGTTATGCTTATCTGTGGATGATAGCTATGATTTAGTTACCAAATTACACCAAGAGATGTAGTGAAAACACAAGATCACTCAAGCCTGTAGAAACTATTTCAAGAGAAGAGTTCAAGACTGTCAGTAGCAGGAGCCCCGATGCAAAGCCTGGATTGGTGGGGTGGTCTCTACTATATTCTAGGAATGGTCATCCTGTTCAGTTTTCTCGGGGTCTGAGATATTTCCTTCATTTAGCTGCCTGCCTGGTTTTATCCTCGCGTCGCTCTGGCATCAGAAGCACAGTCCTAGAATTAGAGCTCAGGTCAGCTAATACGCATTTGAGGTTGGGTTCATGTCCATGACTGTGCCACTGTTGCAGGACTTGGCAGGGTCTGAGTCTCTCCCTGCACAGTCCTGATGGGGCTGAGGTCCTAGGGGGGGCTCACGGAAACACTGTGAAAAGGAACAGGTTGTGGGAAGGGCAAGGAAAGGCCAGCCATGGTGCCTCAAATGTATAGAGTCGAGCATTTGTGATTCCCTGGAGAACAATAACTGGGCAGTCAGAGGCGGAAGCTGTCTGGTCATGAGGTAACTATGAGAAGTGACCCTGGTTATTCCAGGAACCAGTAAATGCCTTTAGGTGATCAATCTAGGACCCAGCATTGGACAAAGGAATTCCTAATGGTTAGGGGTGTTTTTCCTTCTTCACCTGTGTCTTCAGTTTCTACCCTTAGGAGGGACTTTGGACATTGCCATTGATGTTGGTGGAAGTAGAGAAGGAAGGAGTGGGTCCAAGGAGAATACTGCTGCCTCAGAACTCTCCTCTCTAGGAGGAAAAATGCATGTTTCCTGACGAATTTCCTTATCTGTAAAAGAAGCATAAAGATACTATCAAACGGGATGGTAATAAGCATTACATAGAAGGTGCCTAGCCCAGGTCTTAGCACACAGGTAATATCTTCCTCTTGCCTTGCTTGAAGGTAGAGACCTCGTTTTGTTGTTTGTTCTTTATTATGTCTAGTACTGCTTTGTCAAAGGTTAGGCTTAGAGATAGTAGTTATAGTAGTAATAGCAGTAGGGTCCATAGCACTTAGTAGGCTCATAATAACTAATGAATGAATGAATACAGATGCCTAATAGAGTGACAGAATCTTGTCTTTTTTATTAGAAAAAATATTTCATTGTAGAAAATAATTAAAAAAAATAATTTGAAAAAAATTTTGTAACTCCTCTCTAGAGATAATAATAATTGATATATTGACATATTTCCTTTGGTTATTTTTTTCTTTAGAACTTTTTAAAAATATAATTGAATCATAATATCTATTCAGTTTTTTTTCTACTTAACATTATACCATAAGAATATTTTCATAACATTAAAAACTTTTAGGACATAATAGTATGTCTTGGGGTGTACTGTGTTTAACCCTATCATTAGGCATCTAAGCCATTTGCAAAATTTTACTATTGTAAATAAACCATAGTAAACATCTTTTGTGTATTAACCTATTTTAGATGCTTTCTTGGGAATAGATGGATGACAATCATGGACTTGAAAAAAACTTTTTAAGCTGGTAAAATATATTGCCAAATTGTTTTCCAGAATTTGCCAATTTATACTCTCAGTATGTCTTGCCTTAGACTTGCAGTTCTTTACGTGTCCCCCAAATTTAAGTTGCTCAGTATTGCCCAACGCCCGCAGTACAAACATTGTTATCACAGTCATCAAGAAATCCTAATTTAGGGCCATGTATTAGCACCTAAACTTGATTCTGGCTTTGAAAAGAATATAGGAATAGTCCGCTTGATGAGACCACCATTGAAGTTCTGATAAGATACACAGTCTACCAAACCAAATCAAAACCACTGCTATCGAGTTGATGCCAACTCATAGCTACCCTGTAGGACAGAGCAGAACTGCCCTGTAGGGTTCCCAAGACTGCAAGTGCGTACTGCCTCATCTGTCTCTCACAGAGTGCCTGGTGGTTTCAAACCACCGACCTTTCGGTTAGCAGCTGAGTGCTTTAACCACTGTACCACCAGGGCTCCCTGATAGGCAATCTAGAAAGAGCTTACTTGTTTTTTGTCTTTGGTGAATCTTTACTTTCACCTCTGGAAGTGTTGCTGGCTCGGCTCAGAGTGCTCAGAGTGGTTGTAAATCTCCTTTGTGCTCATCTGAACTGGCTACTTAGCTGCCTTCTACTGAGAAAGTTAGGCCTCCTTTGGAGTTTGTCTCTGGGAAACAACGTTGAATGACCTCTAAAGCTTAAGTGTGGTCATGTAATATCTTTTTTAGGCTCCTAGAGGCTCTGACTTACCAGACTGATTAGGAAGCTGAAGTTTGTGGTATCACCTTGATTCAAACGGTCAGGTGAAATAAGTCTCAATGCAGGTTTTCTGGAATTCATGCTAGGGGATCAAGATGATTTAAATTTAGCTGAGATTCATTTGGCTGGAATGTTGGAAATGAGTTGTTCCCTAAATATAGGTACTGGAGAGACAGCTTAGCATTGGGGAAGAGGATGTGTTTTTTACTTGATGGGTTCCAGATTTGGGTCTGTTTCTCTGTCCCCCATTCGTGATTATTTTCAGCATGTTTTGTGTGTCTCTCTTCACCTGTCACTGGTCAGGTCTTTTGGCCCCTCACTGGTGTTTGGGGTTGCATATGTTTTTAGAAGGAATCCCTAGGTGGTGCAAACAGTGAAGCACCCTACTACTGGCCAAAAGGTTGGCAGCTGAAACCCACCCAACAGTGCCTTAGAAGACAGGACTGGCTATCTGTTTCCAAAAGGTTGCAGCCTTGGAAACCCTATGGAAGAGCAGTTTTACTCTGCACACATGGGGTTGCCATGAGTCGGAATCAACTTGGCAGCATCTGCCAGCAACACTATGTTTTCAGACATATATTGGGTACGAACACTTCATGATATGATGCTTAAATTTTGTAGAGAATGCCTTTATTATATACACTTCTGGTAATTTAGGTATGCTGCCACCCAGATTGGTGGAGCACCTCAGCTCTGCTGCCCAAGAAGATACAGATGGATTTTGTCTAAGGCTCTAAGTGGTAATGTTCTGCTCTCTCCTCATTAAGCCTTCCATTTTTCAGGCTTTAATTTTTTTTTTTATAATAATTTTTATTGAGCTCTAAGTGAACATTTACAAATCAAGTCAGTCTGTCACATATAAGCTTATATACACCTTACTCCTTACTCCACTTACTCTCCCCCAATGAGTCAGCCCTTCCAGTCTCTCCTTTCGTGACAGTTTTGCCAGCTTCTAACCCTCTGTACCCTCCTATCCTCCCTCCAGACAGGAGATGCCAACACAGTCTCAAGTGTCCACCCGATACAAGTAGCTCACTCTTCATCAGCATCTCTCTCCTACCCATTGTCCAGTCCCTTCCATGTCCAACGAGTTGTCTTTGGGAATGGTTCCTGTCCTGGGCCAACAGAAGGTTTGGGGACCGTGACTGCCGGGATTCCTCTAGTCTCAGTCAGACCATTAAGTCTGGTCTTATTATGAGAATTTGGGGTCTGCATCCCACTGATCTCCTGCTCCCTCAGGGGTTCTCTGTTGTGCTCCCTGTCAGGGCAGTCATCAGTTGTGGCTGGGCACCAACTAGTTCTTCTGGTCTCAGGATGATGTAAGTCTCTGGTGCATGTGGCCCTTTCTGTCTCTTGGGCTCACAGTTGTCGTGTGACCTTGGTGTTCTTCATTCTCCTTTGATCCAGGTGGGTTGAGACCAATTGATGCATCTTAGATGGCCGCTTGTTAGCATTTAAGACCCCAGACGCCACATTTCAAAGTGGGATGCAGAGTGTTTCCATAATAGAATTATTTTGCCAATTGACTTAGAAGTCCCCTTAAGCCATAGTCCCCAAACCCCCGCCCTTGCTCCACTGACCTTTGAAGCATCCAGTTTATCCCAGAAACTTATTTGCTTCTGGTCCAGTCCAGGTGAGCTGACCTTCTATGTATTGAGTATTGTCCTTCCCCTCACCTAAAGTAGTTCTTATCTACTAACTAATCAGTAAATAACCCTCTCCCACCCTCCCTCCCTCCCCTCCTCGTAACCACAAAAGTATGTGTTCTTCTCAGTTTATACTATTTCTCAAAATCTTATAATAATGGTCTTATACAATATTTGTCCTTTTGCCTCTGACTAATTTCGCTCAGCATAATGCCTTCCAGGTTCCTCCATGTCATGAAATGTTTCATCGATTCGTCACTGTTCTTTATCGATGCGTAGTATTCCATTGTGTGAATATACCACAATTTATTTAACCATTCTTCCGTTGATGGACACCTTGGTTGCTTCCAGCTTTTTGCTATTGTAAACAGAGCTGCAATAAACATGGGTGTGCATATATCTGTTCGTGTGATGGCGCCTGTTTCTCTAGGGTATATTCCGAGGAGTGGGATTTCTGAGTTGTATGGTAGTTCTATTTCTAACTGTTTAAGATAATGCCAGATAGATTTCCAAAGTGGTTGTACCATTTTACATTCCCACCAGCAGTGTATAAGAGTTCCAATCTCTCCGCAGCCTCTCCAACATTTATTATTTTGTGTTTTTTGGATTAATGCCAGCCTTGTTGGTGTGAGATGGAATCTCATCGTAGTTTTAATTTGCATTTCTCTAATGGCTAATGATCGAGAGCATTTTCTCATGTATCTGTTAGCTGCCTGAATATCTTCTTTAATGAAGTGCATGTTCACATCCTTTGCCCACTTCTTGATTGGGTTGTTTGTCTTTTTGTGATTGAGTTGTAACAGAATCATATAGATTTTAGAGATCAGGCGCTGGTCAGAGATGTCATAGCTGAAAATTCTTTCCCAATCTGTAGGTGGTCTTTTTACTCTTTTGGAGAAGTCTTTAGATGAGCATAGGTGTTTGATTTTTAGGAGCTCCCAGTTATCTGGTTTCTCTTGGTCATTTTTGGTAATGTTTTGTGTTCTGTTTATGCCTTGTATTAGGGCTCCTAAGATTGTCCCTATTTTTTCTTCCATGATCTTTATCGTTTTAGTCTTTTCAGGCTTTAATTTTTAAAATTTGTGTAGAAACACTGAAACTTAAATAACTTCTAATCAATGATTGTTTTTCCTCAACTACAAAGCGAGTTAAGTACAACCTTCCTCAGAGGAATATAGTAAATGTTAAATGGAATAATGTTTGTAAATATATTTAGCCTAGGTATACAATAATTGTGAGTTGAAACTGGGAATTACATAATGATGTTATTTTTGGAAAAAATTAAACAAACCAATGCCTAAATAATGTGGTATGTCTACATCAGTTCTTTTTTTTATAATGATATACATACAAGAAAACAGGCAACATTTCATTGATTTCTGCATAGAGCCTTTAATGACATTGATTACATTCTTCAAGTTGTGCAACAGTTCTGCTGTCTTCTTCCAACTTATCCCACTACCATTCATACACATTCCATTCAGTGCATCCTAAGCAAAAGCCCTCACTTTTGCCATTCTTCATGCCTCTGGAAACCACTAATTACTTTTGGTTTCTATATATTTGCTTATTTCATATAAATGATATCATACAGTATTTTTCCTTTTGTGTCTGACCTGTTTCACTCAGCATACCATCCTCTAAATTCATTCACGTTGTGCCATACATCAGTGCTTCATTCCTCTTTATGGCTGAGTGATATTCTCTTGTATGTGTACACCCCATTTTGGTTATCCATTCATCAGCTGATGGACATGTACACTGTTTCTACCTTTTGGCTATTGTAAATAATGCTGCGATGAACATTGATTGGTGTACATACGTCTGTTTGCATCACTGCTTTCAGGTCTTTTGGTTATATACCTAAGAGTAGAATTGCTGAGTCGTGTAGTAGTTCTGTGTTCAGCATTTTGAGGAACGACCAAACTGTTGTTCACAGTGGCTGAACCAGCTTACAGTCCCACCAGCGATGGATGAGGGTTCCTGTTTATCTACAATCTCACCAATACCTAGTACTTTGGGTTTTTTGATCGTTGCCATTCTAATGGGAGTGAGATGGTATCTCATTGTGGTTTTGATTTGTATCTCCCTAATGGGTAATGAAGGAGCCCTGGTGGTGCAGTGGCTAAAGTGCTCAGCTACTAGGCAAAAGGTCAGTGGTTCAAACCCACCAGCTGCTCCACGGGAGAAAGATGTGGCAGTCTGTTCTTGTAAAGATTTACAGCCTTAGAAATCCTATGGGACAGTTCTGCTCTGTCCTCTAGGGTCACTGTGAGTTGGAATCGACTTGACAGCAGTGGGTTTGGTTTTTGAGTTTGTAATGGCTAATGATCTTGAGCCTCTTTTCATGTGGTTGTTGGCCATCTGAATATCCTCCTTGCTTTATACCAATTCTTAAATTTCTTTTATAAAATCAAATCTTTCTTTAGAATTAAAAAAAAAAAAAATCCTTTCTATTGGTTTGTCTTCAATCTGAGGTAGATTTGAAGTCAGAATGCCCCAAGCATACTTATCTCTTGGAACTTCTACTCTCTCCCTCAGCCAGGTTTCATCAGCTACAAACATTGAAAACGTTTCAATCTTTCCCTTCCTGACACCATTTTCGTTCTCTGAACATAGAAGATGAGAACAAGACAAACATTAATACCTGGGGCTTTTTGTTGCTGAGAGTATAACCCTATGAATACACTTGCCATTTGCAGAAAATTTGTGTACCAGCTTGCCACAGTAGCTTTTACAAAAAGAAAAATACGTCTCCCCCTCACCTGTTCTACACCATCTCTTCTTAGATTGTTTTAGATGAAAAAGATTTCTTCAGAATTACTTCCTTAAAAGTCTAGCATCACCTTAGCAGAACAAATAAGTTCAACAAAATTTGAAAAAGATTTTTGGATCTAGGAAACTCATCATAAGGTGGTGACAGGTCCCATCCCATGTCTTCTACAAGTTCATATGGCCTACAAGGTTTTCTGCTAGATGGATTGAAAGCCTCTTGAGGGCAGGGATGGTGGGTCTTGTTCTTGCCCCAGAGTTTATAGAGTAGTAGGCTGAATTCAAGTAGACTAGGAGCTCCCCAAGGGGAAAGGACACTGCCTCACCCCCCACCCAGACTCCTCAGGGCCAGTGCCAGGGTCTCTCTTTCAGACGTAAAGCCCTGAAGCCAAACCCTGGTCTCCTTCTCCGCCATGTCCTCTTTCCTCTCCAAGGGGCTGTTCCCACAAGGTGTGGGCCACTAGCTCTGTGCAGAGAGGGAGGCACCGCCTCCTGCTGGAGGATGGAACGTGGATGAGCATGTGAGGGAATCAGGAATGGACTGTCTCACTGAGGAGGTGTATCCCTGTTGCTGAATTAAGCCAGTGTTCTCCTGGAACCCAGACAGGAGCACTTTGTCAGAGCCACGGTGACTCAGCTAGGACAAATGCCTTTCCAGATAATTACTGACATAATCCAGTCTGTGCCCTGATGTCCTGGTCCCTCTTTCCTCTTCTTCCAGAGCCTCCCTCCTCTCCCCGCCCTGACTTCTTCTAGGTCAAGTGAGGAGCAGCCTTGGTTTGAGAACTGCTCAAAAACTCTAAAATGAATGCATTTTTCTCCTCCTTTCTCAGACTGTTCTGTCCTGAGCTGGAATTTTATCTGTTCTCGCAACTAGTAATTCATGTGCCAGGTTTTGCACAGGAACTCCTCTTGGCCCAGTGCCTGAGGTAAGGTCTGAACCTAGTTCTGTGACATGCTCTACCCTGACTCCCTGCCCAGGAAGAGAATGTCCTCTCATCTCCAGACCCATCCTTCTTTAGGTCGTGAGATGTTTTCTTTTGTAGGAAATTCAGGCTGGGACTCCCACAAAACTCCCTGTTTTGGGCTTGGAGGAAGAAGGCAAGAACCAGGCCTCACCCTCCGCCTGCCCCGACGGTAATGGAGTTTCCATTAGGACACCTGCAGATCAGTGCAGGTGTAACTTAGGTGCCTGGGGACGCACAGAACCATTGTTTGATTCCTAGGTACACGCTTAAGTTAGAGAGAATGATCAGGTAACCCTTTGGCTTTTTCAGGCTGTCCCCAAACTTACAGGTTAATGAGGGGAGACCCAATTCTTGCTGTGAGGAAGGCTTACAAATCTGGTTGAGGTTCCAGGATTGACAGAAACTGAATGTTTTCAAGGTAACACTCATGCAAGTACACCAGATAAATAGAATTCGTCAGAGATACTGATGGGAGGTAAAATTTGGCCTGGATTTTAAAGGAAGTACTCATTGCCACTGAGTCCATTCTGACTCATAGCAGCCCTAAAGGACAGAGCAGAACTGCCCCAGAGGGTTTCCAACAAGCGGCTGGTGGATTTGAACTGCTGACCTTTTGGTTAGCAGCTGAGCTCTTAACTACTGCACCACCAGGGGTCCTTTAAAGGAAGTAGATGGATAGAATCCTGGAGCTTAGGGCAAGAAGGGATTACAGAGGTCAGCCAGGACAACCTCCTCCTTTTAAAGAGGTGGAATCCTGTCCAGAGAGGTGCGGTGACATTCCCAGGGCTACCCAGCTAGCTGGTGGTGTTGCTGGGGCCAGGGTGCCAGTCCTGGACTTGCTGCAAGCCCACGCTACCCCCTGACGTAGACAGAGACTGTGGGAGACATTCCTGCTGGCAGGTGGCTCCTAGAACAGCAGGCACCCAGGGCCAAGCCCTCCCTGTCATCATGGGCAGAGGGATTCTTCTCTCACACACAGGCTCTCAGAGCTACTAAGTTAGCTATTTTATTTAGTTCTGATTTTCAGCAAAGACCTGGAGCCCTTGGTGCTGACCCTTCCTGCTTAGTTTCAAGTTCCATACATTTCTGAGATATTTTCCTCTATCCCTCCCTCTTCCATCTGGCTCTCCCACACCTCTCTTGCTGCTCCCAGGTTCCCACCAGTGTCCAAGCCATCACAGGGCTTTTCCTCCTCATGGAACACGAGAACTTCATCAGTCCCCTTTGCCTGGGTGTCAGGTGGAAGGAAAGCTGGCTGCAGGGTGAGGGCCACCTGTCCTGATGGAAACAAAGCCCCTCTGTTTGTAAAGCCCAGTGGGCATGGCCTGGTGGGTGAGTGACTTTGTGTGAGTGCTTAAAACACTTTGACTGAGGGCATCTATGTTGGTGGATATGTTTGTGCACGTGTCTGTGCGTGCTACAGGCAAATAGCATTGAACTTCCAAGAAAGTGAATGTTAACTTGAGGAGGAGAGGTGCGCATAGGCGAGTTCTGTGCAAAGGCTGTTTCCTGGAGGAATCATGTGGTTCACTAAGGAGGATTCCACCTGCCCTGCCAGGAAACCAGAGCCTAGCTGGAGAGTGGGGGATCCCATGAGATGGGGAGAGCAGTGGGGATGCAGCAAGAGGAGGAGGAAGAGTGGTGGCAACAGGGATTGGGACGAGCAAACGAAGTTACTGCCCTGCCTCCTGGCCGGCGTCAGCACAACCGGGTGGGCGCAGCACCAGAGCTGGGGCTGTGCCCACCTGGACTGTTGCAGCCTCTCTTGGCTCCCATCTGTCTTCTTCCCTTTCTTCCTGGGTTAGAAAAACTCAGTTTGTCTTCTGGCTGGGGTACCTGACGCACTTGTGGTTACAGGTCACTGTCTTTAGAATCTGGGCTCGATCTTTGGTCTACTTCTCACGGTTGTATGAGCAGCGATTATAAAGACGCTTTTTTTTTTTTTTTAAGTTAAAAGATGAAGCATTTTTCCCACAGCTGACTGTAGGGAGAGGATGGCGCAGATGGAGAAGACCAGAGGAGAGTGGCTCTGGGGTTTGTGTGAGGACAGCTAGGGAAGGTGGGAGAGTGTGGAGAGGTCATAGTTCTGCTCCTCTGCTGCCTCGGATTCTGTTTTACTTCCGCTTTGTGTTCTGGATGCCCTGAAGGAAGGTGTGAACAGCTGTGGGAACTTCCGCTTTGTGTTCTGGATGCCCTGAAGGAAGGTGTGAACAGCTGTGGGAAATAAGACGCGGCTGCTACCCTGAAATATAAATGCCAATTTCAGTCCCACCCTCACCTGAACCTTTGCCACCTGAAGCCACCCCTTTGCCACCTTTCCTCTCTAGCCAGCCAGCCCCAGAGTCCTGGGAGCCATTGTTCTAGTCCTTCCCCAGGTATTTCCAAACTCTTCTCTTGGCTAAGAGTAAAAAAAAAAAGAGTAGTGCCTTCCAAATGCCTTGCCCTCAGCCTGGTTGATTTAGAAAGCAGATCTCTTCCTTTGGTGAATGGAAGTTGCGTTTTAGAGCCGGTGAGATTGTAAGTGACCTAGCTGATTAACAGATACATGTGAGTTTATGCAGCTAAACCAGGGCCAGCTGCTCCAAGGTGTTCATCCCTCAGGAGGCTGCACATTAGCCCCTCCCACCCCCCCATTCCTGCCATCGCCCCCAGGACCTGCTCTTTGGGAGATACCTTCAACCTGTGCCATGCTCTTTTGACTATCCTCAGGATGGAAAATCTTTGTTCTTTCTGAGCAGGCTTGACTTTTAAAAAAGTGCTTTGTTTAAAGGCAGTGTTGAGGAGTAAGTCAAGAGGGGAAGCCAGGTATGTGGGTGTAAATGTCCTGCTGTGCTGTTTTTAGGTCACTGGGCCGGTCACTGTATAGCCACACTTGGGAATGCTGGGTGTAATCCTGGGCCTGAGTCTGTGCTGATTAATAGTACTTCACCACTGCCTGTCTAGGGGAAAAGAGAATCAACTACATCTTTGCCGAGGGCATGTGCAATCAGAGTTTGTGTTAAGCAGCCTCGTTTGGATGGAATTAGGCAGCAGACTTTGAAGAGGTGGGGAATACCAGTCTTCCTCATTTAGTCTCCAGTGCGAAGTTTCCCAGAGACTCTGACTGGGGCAGGAGTTGGGCTTGCTCCTGGTAAACGTGAGGATGGGAACTGACAAAGGGGAGTTTCTAGACCTGGAAGTGCGTCTACAACCTTTTGTTGTTGTTAGCTGCTGTCAGGTTGGCCCCCAACTCATGGCGACCCCATGCATAACAGAATGAAATGCTGCCCGGTCCTGCTCCATCCCCAGGATTGCATGTGGATTGGACCATCGTGAACCATAGTGTTTTCCCTGACAGATTTTCAGAAGTAGATTGCCAGGCCTTTCTTCCTAATCTTAGTCCAGGAAGCTCCGCTGAAACCTGTTCGGCGTCATAGCAGTGCATAAGCCTCCACCGACGGACGGGTGGTAGCTGCACACAAGGTGTGTTGGCCAGGAATCAAACCTGGGTCTCTTGCATAAAAAAAAAAGAAATTTTTTTTTTTTTTTAGGAGGCAAAAATTCTACCCTGAACCACCACTTCCTCCCTACTACCTTTACTTTAGCTAAAAAGCACTTCACTGTGGCTGTACATTAGAATCACCAGGGGGGAGTTTTAAAAGCTATTGAGCTCAACCCCAGGCCAATTAGTTCTTAATATCCCCACTTTACAGAAGAGGAGCTGAGGCTTAGATTTAGGATAAAATCTCACCTTTGCCCCTCAACCTGGCATCACAGATCAGAGGGGTCAAGGCAAAAGATATGTTTGTTCAAAGGGTAGAAAAAACACAAGCTCTTTGGAATACTCATGACCTGGGAAAGAGGACAGTGCGTGTCTCCCCGTAAAGAATTGACCTGTGGACGAGTTAACATGGCTTGGGAGGAGGCCTTGCTGCCAGCTGAATCACATATTGACAGAGCGCTAGCTGATGGTGGACAGTCACTGAGAGCCCGCTGAGAAAGATACCCAGGGCAAGAGAACCCTCCACCCTTCCATGCTCCTCTCTCTTGCTTTCTGGACGGCCAGTCATCCAGGAGACCTCAGGACCAGGAAGGATGATTTTGAGAAATGTCTATCTGAGCAAACATTCATTCACAAGGCAGACTTCCCTGGAGAGTGGCTCCCTCACTGTATAAGGCACTGCCTTTTCCAGTGTTCTTTTTACTACCGCTGACTACACCAGTTAGTGTGTCTGTAACACCTGCGGATTTCGGATTTCGGTCGTTTAAGAATGTGGGTGTGGTCTGTTTGGGGCAATCAGCAGAGTACACTAAGGCTACTAAGGAGCAGGAAGCAGGATAACACTGATCATGGCAATGGGCAAACGTTTGAAATAAAATCTCAATCCTACAACCAAAGACTCTCTGATGTGCCTGAACACACATGAGAATTCCCACACAGATGGGTCGGGGGAACTGTTTCCTCCTCTCAGAACTCCAAAGACTTTTCTTGCCTCAAATTCTGAACCAAGAATTCAGCTCATATAGTGAAATGATTTAAGAATGGGTACAACCCAGTTCTAGAGAAAAATGGGAAGTGAGAGGCTTGTTTGGGCTGCTTTGCTTTCCTCCTTTTCTGGTTTCTGGCTGCTTGTGGTGAACTGTCTGCAGGTACAAGTCTGGCCAGGCAGTGTGGGTCAGACTTCTCCAGATCCTTCCACATGGCTCTGCATGGTTAGTCCTGCCTCCATCTATAAAGCCAGAGCTGTGTGTGGCAGGGATGGTACCACCCTCATTACTCAGGGAGTCCTTAACTCACCTGGCCCTTCCTCTCTGTCATCCACTCCTCACTGACCAGCCTAGCCCTCTACCATGATGTTCAGTTTGTCACCTCCCCTGGATAACTCATGAATAGGTCTGATTCGAAGGTTAATTCTGCTCCATCACACGCCAAGCACTGGGTCTTCCTGAGCTTCCTCCTGCCCCCAACACACACTGCTGCTTGTATGTCTTCACCCCCCATTCTGTACCCTGCAGCTAGTGCCGACTGCCCCAGCCCCCAGCAGCACACGTTAAGGAGAGAAGCAGAAACCGTTGCTGCCTCCTCGGCTGGTCTGCAGGAGCGGTGCTCACTATGGCAATCTGCTCCCTACCTGGGATCCAATAGACTGATGTTATATTTTTTCCGGCAACTATTTCAAGTGAAAATCTGCCAGCCATTCATATTAAAGGAGTAAATCTCAGGTGACTTCACTGGAGCAAGGGCAAATGGGGTCGGGCCATCTCTCTGCTGCCGAGCACAGTGGAGACCAGGAGCAGGATGGTCCTAATTTCTGGGGTGGGGACTTTGATACTCAAGATACCTGAGGCTCCAAGCTGGATTATTTGATATCTGCATCTTTAAGGAAGGTTTTTTTTCTACCAGTTCCAGAGTTCTCATGGCTTAATATAAGAGCTGGAGCAGGGAGAGTGACACCTGGATGTCCAGCCCTGATGGCCAAGATGTCCACCAAACTGTGTGACCCTGAGCAAGTCATTTCCCTCTTCTAGAACTTGCTGTCCTCAGCTCTAAAATGAGGGGGTTGGTGGGAATAAGAAAAAGAACATGGTGGTTTCAAGCAGACCTAGATTCAAATCCTGATTTTACCCCCTCCTGGTGACTTAACGCAAGTTACTCACCTTCTCTGAGCCTCAGTTTTCTTAACTGTGGGGTGGGATAATGATAGCAGCTACTTATAAGTTTCATATGAGGAATAAATAAGATAGCACATATAAAATGCTTAGCATACATTGACCCTCATGTGCTCAATAAAAGTTCACTTTTACCATTAATATGTATGTTTGTTGCATTTTTACCCAAAACAGCTGCTCTAGTTTCAGTAGCTTGGCTCTTGATTTATATTTCCCTCCAGATCTGGCTGCTTGTCTCTGGCTTCCTTACTGAGTTCACTACCTCTGCTTTCTCCCTGTAGCTGAGGAGCAGCCAGCATACCTTTTCTACCACAGGGCCTTTGCATGGGCTATTCCCTCTGCCTGGATTATTCTTTCCACAAGTGTTTCTTTAACTAGCTCCTTCTCATGGTTTAGGTCTCTGCTTAAATGTCAGCTCCTCATAGTGACCTGTCCTGACCATCTGATAAGGTCTTAAGACTTATCACAATTTGCCCTTATTCTTTTTATCTTGCTACTTGCCTATGTCCTTCCCTCCCTCTAAAATATAACCTTCGAGTTTCTGTCTGGTCCATATTTATATCCCTAGGGCCTAGTGCTGGGCCAGCCACAAAATAAGTGCTCAATAAGTATTCGTTGGATGAATAAATTCATGAGTGAATGGATAATATGGTACATTTATGTGACACCATATTATTTATGAAGCACCTTCATTTTGAGGCTATGTAAATCTCTGTGAGGGCTACAGAGATTGATCAGAGCCTGGCCTGAGGAAGTTTATGATCAATAGAGGAGATAATATATGCCTAACAATTTGTGTGTTTGTTCATTCCTTCGTCATCCACCTTCTTCCAGGAAGTGGGCTAAGTGCTGGGGCATAGTCCCTGCACTCAAGGCAGCTTCAGTCTATTGGGGGAGGCAGGTTAATAGTCACTGCACATATGGCAGGTGCCAGGTAGGGCAAGCACAGGGTGATGGCATGCATGGGAAGAGCCCTTATTGCAGTGGGGATGGGGAGGATGTATCAGTCAGAGAAGACTTCTTGGAGGAAGAGACATGTAAGTTGAGCTTCAAAATGTGAGTAGAAGTTAGCCGAGCAAAGGTGGGGTTGGGGTGGGCAAGCACAAAGACATACGGAGATAAGAAGGCAAAGTCTAATACAAAATTCAAACTCATAAGTGAGTTAAGAGAGGCATAAATAATAAGCGGTCTGCTTTAGCAAGGGGGCAATTGCTCTGACAAAGGAGATCAGGAAAGATCCTAGAGAAAAGGTGGCATTTGAATCTAACCCTTTGGCCAGGTGACACGGAGGGCACCCTGGGCAGTTCACTGATGTGGTCAAGGTAGAATCCAGAGGGAGGGTCCAGACCATGTTCTAGCAGAGACACGGGGAAGTGCGGACAAAGATGGTGAGGAGTCGAGGGAGCAGGAGTTGGGAGGCAAGATGAACCCAGGATGAAGCCATGGCCTGGGGTTGTCACTGAAAGGTGCTCTCCCTGCTGTCCAGGTACCATAGCAACACCTGGTGTGGAGTATTGGTACCCAAACCCCTACCCCTCAAGCTAAGGTTGTTGTGTAAAACAGGACCAGGAGAATAATAGCAGTTAAGACGGAGGAGGCAAATCCAGGGTCAACAGGCAGACAGGTCACCTAAGTCTGTGGATGAGCCAGGGCAACATGAAGAGTGGAGGGTTTATACCTCCATGATCTCTGCTGGGCATGGGAGGCCACCATGAGTGAAAAGCGTCAGTCATGACATGCCTATTCATCCACTCCTCACCACCCACCCAGCCACCGAAGCCCTCACACACCTGGATCAAGCAGACCTGAAGCTAGCCCTCACCTAGCTCACAGCCCAGTGAGTGGGGCCTCAGATGTGGGCAGGACCTACGCGGCCCCTAGAGAGACACCTGGGACCAGTCCAGGAGCTTTTAGATGAGGCTGCCAGGTCAGGTGTATGATAAGAAGCAGAAACCCCACTGCGAGTTCATAGCGGTTTAGAAGCTCCGGAAGGCAGATCTCCAGCAGGCGTCTGACTGGGCACAAACAGCTCCACTGGGGAGGGCAGCTGCCCAGCCCTTCAGGGAGGCATCCCTAGGCCCAGACAGGAGGAGCTCTCTTTGCAAAAAAAGCCAGAGAAATTCACTCCTAATACAGGAATTCCCCCAATTCCTATGCTTGCAGCAAATAACTCCATTCCAGAGAGCGTAAGGCTATGGAGAAAGAAACTCGGTAACATTTTTGACAGCTTAGCTATTTGTTCATCTTGCAGATATTCTGACTGCATTTCGTCGTTGTTCTGTCTGTTGTGTTCGTGCGCTGCCGCTGTTTATTAATGCATGTCCTAATTCAATTTAGACAAAGTGGGCCTTTATCTTTAAACTCTCATAAACCACACCTAAGAAAGTCTGAGTGCTCTGAGTCCTTGGATAACCTGGAAGAGTCCTGGGCCTCATCCCAGAC
Organism: Elephas maximus indicus; assembly: GCF_024166365.1. Lineage (NCBI taxonomy): Eukaryota > Metazoa > Chordata > Mammalia > Proboscidea > Elephantidae > Elephas > Elephas maximus. Next base: position 15,260,938 of record NC_064819.1, read on the forward strand.
AGCTTTCATCCGGGATCCCAGAAATCAGCATTTTTAAACAGTTGTCTTAGGTAATAATGAAAATCACTAAAGTTTGGGAAGCATTGGCATAGAGTGGTGAAAACGTGTTTTCGTGATCGCACAGGCTTGCTGAGTGAAGACAGTCCCAGTGACATTTAATGAACAAAAGAGTAAACGGTGTAGAACTGAGTGTAAGAAGAGCTGATCAATCTTCAGTCATTCAGTGTACACTTATGACTTCTGGGCCCAAGAGCCCCAGAGAGTCTATGAAACAGTTCACAGCTCAGTTTGGAGGGACTGTAATTTATAACAAAAGGTGAGAAGCTGGCCAAGGGGACCCAGGTCTCAAGCCCCAGATGGGAAGCTGGTGGGATGGGGTGGGGGTAAGTGGAGTGGAGTGGTGGCTGCCTTCCTTACCTAAAGCAGGGGGCGTAGGAGATGGGGAGGGGTTACTCATTCTCCTTTCTCCTCCATTTCGCCTTCCTGTGCTCCCATCCTCACTATACACAGTGTAGGATTCTGCTCCTTAGAATTTGATTTGGGATAATAAACATCTTTCAAAAATAACCTAAAGGGAAAAGGAGGGCTTCCTGGTAGCAGTATTCCAGTGTAAATTGGTTTTCACAATCTGTTCCCTTGTGACTACAGTGGGGGAGTGGGGAAGGGGGCTGGGAGCATGGAGCCTTAGGGAAGAGCAGGCTTCGTGCAGACCCTGGGTGCCTCTGGAATGGTGGAGACGGGGCCAGGAGATGACAGCACACTAAAGGCAAGCCCTGTGACTTTGACATTTGCTTCTCATCATCCCAGAGATCAACTGGGAAGGCGTTTCCCTGTTCCAGCACAATGCCTGCCCCGTCGTCACCCCACCGAAACTGTTCTGACCAATGGGACCATGGCCTCTCGGATGCTAATTACAATAGCGCTCATCTCTATTAATGACCTACCTCTATGCAGCCTTTGACAATGCTGTTCTTCCTTAAACCCTCTCCACCTGCCCATATCTCTTTGACTCACTCCTCTCCTGGTTTTCTCTCACCGCCCTGCGTTTTTTCCTAGGGCTCATCTGCTTTCTTCTCCCATCTCTTAAACATTAGTATTCCTGTCAGTTCTATCCTTGACTCAGAAGGTGGCTCTTTTCATCTTTCTCATTTTTCATGTGCATGTCAACTACCACACATACATGGATTTATTCATTCAGCAAATATCTACTGAATGCCTACTGTGTGCCAAGCACTGTATGACTCCCACATGAAGTTGTCATCAGAATTTCAGATATGTATGAAATGTATATGGAGCCCTGGTGGCACTGTGGTTAAGCTCTTGGCTGCTAACTGAAAGGTTGGCGGTTCGAACCCACCAGTGGCTCTGCAGGACCAAAGACCTGGCAATTGACTCGACAGCACATAGCAACATGAAATAAATAAATATATATATAATTTATGTTTACATTATTATTCATAATATAATAATAAAAATAACTATCTAGGCTGGGTTTTCTAGAACCAGAGACTGAAACAGGGATTCAGGTGCATATGATTTCTTAAAGGTATGCTCTCCAGGAAAAACTTGGAGTGAGAGAAACAGAGTAGGGAATGGGGAGGATGTGGCAAGGAGGTGGCCTCAGATGAAGTCTAGCCTTAGCTGACTGGGGAACTCAAAAGCGCTAGAGCATAAATCATACTCCAGAGCTGTGCCATCTTGAGGCAAGGGGCTGGGCTTTGGGACCCCTGTATAAGAGAGTCATTGACCACTTATGGGTGGGGGTGTAGGTGCTCAGGTTTCTCTTGGAGCAGTGGCTCCCATCAGCCAAAGGCAGGTCTCCACAGAAAGTGGCAGTTTTAGGTTGTTAGCTGCAACACTCACAGAGCTGACCAATAAAGGAGACCTGGGTGGGACACCAACAAGCATCTCCTACAGCAGCTGAGACTTACGTAGTTCCTACTGTATGTCAGTGGGGAGACTGATGGTTCAGTGGTAGAATTCTCACCTTCCATGCTAGAGACCTAAGCTTGATTCCTGGCCAGCGTACGTCGTGCACAGCCACCCCCTGTCTGTCAGTGAAATCTTGTGTGTTGCTATGACGCTGAAGAGTTTTCAGCAGAGCTTCCAGACTAAAATGGAGTAGGAAGAAATACCTGGCAGTCTAATTCCAGAAGTCAACTAATGAAAAGCCTATGGATCACAACGGAATGTTTTCTGATTCACAACCCATCATGGGAATGATGCAGGACCAGGCAGCGTTTTGTTCCATTGTACATGGTGTTGCTATGAGCTGGGGGCCAACTCGATGGCAGCTAGCAACAACGCTGTGTGTCAGGCAGCGCCTCTAAAACAACCCTGTGATGTAGTTACTATTATTATTCACATTTTGCAGTGAGGGAACTCAGGCAGAGAGAGGGTGAGAGCAACTTGCCCAAGGCTTTACAATAATTAAATGATGGCGTGGGATTCACACCAAGGAATTTTATTCTACCTCCCATGCCCTTAACTGCTGCCTGTACTTGCTCAATATGTTGAGTCTTACTACATACCAGGCACTGTAGTAGACACTGGGAATTCAGCAGTGAAAGGTATACAAAAATCCCTGCCCTCATTGATTGACTGAGATTACTTTCCAGTGAGGTAAGGTAGACAAAACAAATAAAGTATATGATCTAGATGGCAACAGTGCGTAGGAGAAAAATAAAGCAAGGGAGGGGAGAGGGAGTGCCAGGTGGACAGGGGTGATTTTAAGTACAGTGGCCCAAGGAAGGCTTCACTGAGGGGCCATTTTATTTATTTATTTTACTGTACTTTAGATGAAGGTTTACAGAGCAAACTAGCTTCTCATTAAACAATTGATATACCTGTGGTTTTGTGACATTGGTTGCCAACCCCATGACATGTCAACACTCTCCCCTTCTCAACCTTGGGTTCCCTATTACTAGCTTTCCTGTCCCCTCCTGCCTTCTCATCCTTGCCCCTGGGCTGGTGTGCCCATTTAGTCTCGTTTTGTTTTATAGGCCTGTCTAATCTTTGGCTGAAGGGTGAACCTCAGGAGTGACTTCAGTACTGAGCTAAAAGGGTCTCCGGAGGCCATGCTTTCAGGGTTTCTCCAGTCTCTGTCAAAATTTTGTTCTACATTTTTCTCCAGCCCTGTCCAGGACCCTCTATTGTAATCCCTGTCAGGGCAGGTGGTGGTGGTAGCTGGGCGCCCTTCAGTTGTGCTAGATTCAGTCTGAGGGGCCATTTTAGCAGAGATCTAAAGGAGGTGGTTTCTCTGCTTCTCCTTTGACCACGCCTCTCGCTGACCTCAATTTACTGGCCCTCTGCACAGCTGGAAGGTAAACTTTCAGATCACCTGAGCTTGTTCCTCCTTGAATGATATCCTTCAGTGGCTCCTCATTGCCTTCAGGATGAAATCCAACATCCCTGCCATGGCTCCCAAGCACATTCTGGTTTGAAACCCACTTCCTGTTCAGCTTCTTCTCTTGGAAGGCCTGCTTGTAACACTGTGGTGCCTGGGCTGAGAATACACATGGACACCTACATACTCATACTCTGTAGATTTACAATTAATACAGCAAGGTAACAAGCTGTTAACTAGAACATGTTCTCTCCTACCTTGACAAGTATGTCTTCAGACTGACCTAGAATGCCAACTTCAGATTTGGATTTGGTAGACTCCTCTGAGTTCCACGACAGAGCTTGGGAGCTCACAGAGAGTCAGCCCTCAGCCCGTGCTCCACCCCTCTTCCTTCCCACCCCGACCCCACACTGCAAGGAGCCTCATGTACAAGCTTGGACACCCCAGCTCATGTATCATGTTTTAGGTACATCCTTGCAAATAGCGGCCCTTTGCCACCCCTCAGGCACAGGGGTGGGTGCACATTCAAAAAAAAAAAAAAAAAAGTTTCCATTGAATCAGTTCCGACTCTTGATGACACCACACATTATAGAGTACAGCCAGGCTCCATAGGATTTTCTTGGCTGTAATCTTTACAGAAGGAGATTGCCAGGTTTTTCTTACATAGCACCTCTGGCCGGGTTCAAACACCAATGTGTTTTTGGTTAGTTATCAAGCACAAACCATTTATGCTACGCAGGGGTGTACATACTGGTGTAATCTGACCTTGGGCAGTGTGGAGGTGGAGGTTGGGCCTGGGAAAGGGGCAAGCATGAGCCCAGGAAATAGGCTCAGGGCCATTTAGGCAGAGAATTTCAGGGTTTTAGGTACCCTTGACCTGGTGGGGTTCAGGGGCCGGGAGGGTAGGCATGGATGCCAGGCAGGCAGGTCTCCTTGGCCCCTGGGGGCGGGTGTGCAAGAGGAGGGTGAGAGCTCAGAGCAGGACTCTTCTAAAGCACTCAGAGTGGCACTGTCTCTTGGCACCGTGCCTCTTACCCCCATGCCTGAACCAAGCTGAATTCCTTGGCATGTCTCAGTTCGCCATGCTCCTTTGCTTCTGTGATGTTGCATGTACTGCTTCCTCCACGTGAACCCATCTCCCACCCCCAGCCACTGCTCTGCCTGACATATTTATCCTTCAGAACTTAACTCAAGCCTCACCTCCTCCAGGAGGTCTTCCCTGCCAAAGCCTTCAGTCCAATTTAGATACCCTTCTCTGTATTTTTCTAACCCTCTTTATTATTATTATGCTTTAAGTGAAAGTTTTACAATTCAAGTCAGTTTCTCATACAAAAACTTGTACACACATTGTTATGTGACCCTAGTTGCTCTCCCTGCAATGTGACAGCACACTCCTCCTCTCCACCCTGTATTCCCCCTATCCATTCAACCAGCTCCTGTCCCCCTCTGCCTTCTCATCTCACTCCAGACAGGAGCTGCCCACATAGTCTCATGTGTCTACTTGAGCTAAGAGGCACACTCTTCACCAGTATCATTTTATGTCTTATAGTCCAGTCTAATCCTTGTCTGAAGAGTTGGCTTCAGGAATTCTAACCCTCTTTTTATTCTCATTTAGAACCATCACACCATATTGTAAGTGTCTTTTTGCTTATTGTTTTCCTTACTAGAAGTTAAACTGCTAACATTGTGCCTGAGACAGAGTAGATATTCAATCAGTATTTATGGAGGGAGGGAGGAACTTCCCTGGCTTGCTTGCTGGAGGTCATTGCAGTTGAACTCCTTGCCCTCATTTTTTTTATCTCCCGTGAGGTCCCTAACTGAATCCCCTCGTTGCTGGCCCCCAATCACTATCCCCAATCACAAAACACCCGTACATAGGGGTGATGTGGTGAGTGGAGTGTGACATAGTGACCTCAGCATGGGCTTAAAGTTGACTGTCCTGGTTTTGAATTTTTGCTTAGCCACTTACTAGTCATGTGACCTTAGGCACATTTTTTGCCTCAATTTCATTATCTCTTAAATGGGGACAACCATACCTAACCTATAAGGCTATCTTGAGGATAAAGTGAAATAGTGTATGTCAAGTGCCCAACTGCAGTTTCTGGCATAGGATAAAACCAAAACCAAACCAAACTCATTACCAGCAAGTTGATTGCCTGTCATAGTGACCCTATAGGACAGAGTAGAACTGCCCCATAGGATTTCCAAGACTGTAAATCTTTATGGAAGCAGACTGCCACATCTCTGTCCTGAAGCACAGAGTAAGCACGTGGTAAAAAGTTCTTTTCCCTCACCCAGCTATGTCCCTTACTTGAAACCAAACATACAGTGTACCTGGGAAGCCAGGCTGTTTTCACAGAAAGATGCCAGTTACATTAGCTCTCGTCTTTCAGCCCCTGGCCCTCTCTTCCCATCTCCTGAGTTGGCGAGAGCTTCCTAGAGAAAATTAAGACCTGATTCCTACTTTTAGTTGTCAGAAATTAGTGTGCAATTTGCTATTGACTACTACATTTAGAAGCTGGAATAGTCAAACTGCAGCTCTTGGTGGTAACACAGAATATTTGTTGTTAGGGGTTTCTCACGTAAGCATAATTATGGTAACAGCTACGAGGAGCAGGTGAACGAGGAAGCTGAGCACCCCTAAGAAAAGGCAAGACCCACACTAAAAGTTGCCTAGCAGCGCCTGACCCAAATGGACATGCAGTGTGAGTCAAGCTAGACCAGACTAAATGAGAAAAGCCACTAAACCCCAACAGAAAAACGGATAAAAGCACTGATCAGGTGATTCCTGGAAGAGACATTTATGGGCCAATAAGCTATGACTAGTAATCCAAGAAATGCAATTTTAAATGTAATACAATTTTTCTCCCAGAAAATGGACAAAGACCTAAAACTTCAGTGACTGTCAGAATACTGTGCTGGTGAGGATACAGTAAATGGTGAGGTGGCTACTCATACATTGCTGGTGGACATGCAAGTTGGTATGCCCTTCAGGAAAGCAGTAATGGGAGTGATTAAGCAAGCAATGTTATGGGCATAAGATGGGTTATTATGCGTCATTAAATATAAGAGTTTCAAAGAAATTTTAGACTTGAGAAAAAACTGAATATACTACAGTGGAAAGTAGAACACTGTATGATATGAAAACCATATGCAAGAAAAAGACAAGAAGGAAATAGGCCAGAGAATTATTAAAAAAAAAAAAGAAATTTTTTTTTTTTTTAGATAACTCCTACCATTAAAAAAAAAAATTAGGAGCTCTTATATAGATCCTTGGATGTTCCAACTTTTCTATAATAAGCAGGCATTTCTTTTAATAATGGGAAAGAAAGCCTGTAATTTAGGGAAAAGTCACGTTGCTTTGAGACAATGAGGCAGAGAAAATTATCTATGGAGGACTGTAGCCGCTTGTTGATTCAGTAAGTGTCAAAAGAAGAAGAGGCAACTCCTTTCCTTTGGAGTGCAGGATTTGGGGCAAAAATAAGACCCATCCTTCCTCCCATGCTGAGTCTAGTCCTTTGTAGTGAACAGTGGAATACAAGAACACATGGAAGGTCTCCCCACTTGGGGAGTTTCCCGTCTAACTGGGAGGCGCTCGTACAATCACAGGCGCTCTGGTCCCATCACCTGCCTCTGACATTCTCATCCGTGGTCGAGATTTGAGAATGAAGCCTGGAAAGGGTTTTTTGTTTCCTTTTGTGGCCTAAATCTTTATCTCCACTAGCTGTGAGTAATTGGTATGTGATGTTGCACTCCTGTGGGCCAGGTGGCATGTGCAGTGTTCAAGCAAATACAATCTGGGAGATAGGAAATTAAGCTAAAGACTCTCAGGAAAATACTACAGCTATGTTTTATAAAAAGAGATAAAACATGAATTAAACGAAGTCTATTTTGAGTTATAACAGAAATAGGCCAAATAAACCAAGAAAACAAAGGACAGAGCCCTAACTACCCAAACATGGACTTTCTTCCAAACTGAGATGTTATATCTATTTTGACCTTCATTTTTTTTTTCCATTCTATGCTCAGGGGTTATTGTCAAAGTCCAAGTGTTTAAACAGTCATTAATAAGCATTGCTAGTTAGTAAGTTATATAGCAACATCTTGATTATACTTAGCCTGAATCTTGGTTTTCAAGATGAGCACGGCCACTTCAACTGGCCTTAATTTCAATAGCAGCTTCCCCATCCTCCCTCAATGTACGTTCTTACACCCTGACTTTGTAACAGGAATACAGGAGACAGCTCAGCTGCATCCACTGTTCCAACCAAGCCCTGCCCTTGGCTATCTCTGAGTAATCAGAATGACTCGGCGACCTGGTTTTTAAAAACTGACATACATTTTAAACTACAAACAATACAACTTAAATGTAATGGTGGCAAATATATGTTACTAATACTTTGTGTGCCATCTCTAACCAATTGGTAGAATGGGCCTAGAGCCCTCTGAGGGGGAAGATTCTTTGGCCCAGTCTGGGTTCAGTGGTGGTGTGCCAATGTCAGGTGGCAGTGCCTGCCATTGACGTGGGCTCAGGGAAGGATAACACTTGTGCTGAGGGCTGTACATCTCAGATTTAAGGGGTGATAGAATCCCTGTCTTCAGAGAGCTTGTATTCAAATGGGGATGACATGACTCTTCCTAAGAGAAAGAGAGGGAGACAAAAATTCCAACAAAAATTGCAAATACCCAAACAGTAAACATTCCAACAAGTGCTAATAACTACAGGGAAGCCAGAGTTATTTCCTAAGTGCTGAGAGAAGTATTATGTGAGACCATTGGTCAGATAGGGTTAATCTAGAAAGGTTTTCTGGGGCGGTACATTTTGAGTTGGGTTGGAAAGCAGACGGGAGACTGTGATGTTGGTGGGGTGGTCCAGGTCAAGGAGAATGTAGGTTTTTGGATGCTTTTTGACTTCATGCCACAAAGTTTCAGCTGCCTGGAGTGACCATGCCTGACCTCTGACCTCCCCACAGTGAGGACGTGTGCAAACGTGGCTTCACCGTCATCATTGACATGCGGGGCTCCAAGTGGGACCTCATCAAGCCCCTCCTCAAGACACTGCAGGAAGCCTTTCCAGCCGAGATCCATGTGGCCCTCATCATCAAACCGGACAACTTCTGGCAGAAACAGAAGACCAACTTTGGCAGCTCCAAATTCATCTTTGAGGTGAGCAGTCTTCTCAGCACGTCCTTTCCCTTTCTTTCTGCCACCCACACACTTACTTCTCACTTCCCCTCTTCCATCTACCCAACCCTACACAACATGCCCAGGGCCTTACCAGTCAGAGGCTGGAGAGAAATGAGAGGCTCAAGAGATTGTCCGAGATGCACAGTATCTGCGGGCACTCGTAGGGACTGCTGGCAGGTGTGTAAATTGGGACAAGTGTTTCTGGGGCAGCTTTGCAATTTGTCTCAAAAGCTTTAATTAAAAAGTTTATATTCATTGATCTATTAATTCTTCTTGTAGGAAAATATTCTTAAAACAAAAACTGAATAAAACTGAAAGATGGAAAGCTAATTATAATTACACAAAAAAGTGCAAAGATGTTCATCACATTGTTTTCTATAATAGTAATAAAAACATTGGTGTTGATTTAATTTCAACTCATAACGACCCTATAGGACTGAGCAGAATTGCCCCATAGGGTTTCCAAGGCTGGAGTCTTTAAGGAAGCAGACTACCACATCTTTCTTCCACAGAGCAGCAGGGGGATTCTAACTGCCAACCTTCGGTTAACAGCTGAGCGGTTTTCTATATCAAATACATATTGGTGTCACCAATAGGGGATTGGTGACATCCATAGACAAGTACTAAAAATCCATTAAACATTTATTTTTGGAAAAATATTTAGTGTCACAGGAAAAGGCTCATATTTTTAAGTTAAAGAGGACAGTTTATAAAACAGTATGGGCAGTATAACCTCGAATTTGTTTTTTAGATATATTTATATATAGAGAGAGAAGACTAAGAGACATGGAAATGTTAGTGACTCATTTGATGAGTCCGGATTATGAGTGGTTTTTATTTTCTTATTTTTCCATTTTCTTTCAGGGATTATGTGCTACTTTTATAATCAGGAAAAACATATTTTAAGTAAATTTTCCGAGGAAATATGTGTTCCCTGAGAATTTTAATGGTAACACATCCGATTTAATCAGTGGTTTCAGCCCAACTTTGAGCTGTTCCCCTTCCTCAGAATTCTGGTCTTTACCTGGAAAGGGGGAAAGTATGTGTGTGTGTCTGTGTCTGTGTGTCTGTGTCTGAGTGTGTGTCTGTGTCTGTGTGTCTGTGTATGTGTCTGTGTGTGTGTGTCTGTGTGTGTGTCTGTGTGTCTCTGTGTGTGTGTGTCTGTCTGTCTGTGTGTGTCTGTTAGCAACCTCCCATTGCAGACTCTTGCCCCCCTGGGGCCAGGAGCACCTGCCCGGGGGCTGGTGGCCCGCTCAGTGGTGACTGGAGCATGGTAATGACCTGAGCGAGGCAGTTCTCCCTCTGTGTAAATAACACAATCAATGTGGCTTAGTATAAAAGCCGTTAACTCTCATACTCCCCTAGCACCCTTACTTAACACTGGAGTCCTGTGGGAAAAAGGCTTTCTGTAATTTTGGTTTGTTTATACAGGGACGATGACAACAGGCCTATACATTTATAAGCTGAAGAGACCGAAAACAATCTTTCCAATAAGTCTTGAAACTCTTGCTTCAGCATAGCTGCCCTGTGCTCCCCTTCACCCCAAGTTAGGCAAGGTTTTCTCTGCTTCCTTGTCCAAAAGCACAGGAGGGATAACTGGGGAACTCCCACTCAGAAGAATGATATATGCTAACCAAAAGGTTGGCGGTTCAAATCCACCAGGTGCTAATTGGAAACCCTATGGGGCAATTCTACTCTGTCCTATAGGGTCGCTATGAGTTGGAATCGACTTGACAGCAATGGGTTTCGTTATCTTGAAAACAGCAAATTAAATACCTAGTACAGACCGAAGCTATTAATAAGTGATACAGGGATGAGAGTATAGGCTTGTTCAATAACAGATACTTAATGAATAATTGAAGAGTATAATCATGGGAGACTTCCTGGAAGTGGCAAACTTTGAGCCAAAGTCTAAGCAGCAAGTGCTCTAGAACAGTAATTCTCAAAATTTAACACGCACACAAAAAATCCCCGGGGGCTGTTGTTAAAATGCAGAGTCTGACTCTTAGGTCTGAGGGAGGGCCTGAGATCCTGCATTCCTGACAGGCTCCCCGGTGCTGCTGATGCGGGGCCACACTTGGAGAAGCAGGCCCCTAGAGTAGCAGAGGTTTGTAACTCTAGGCGCTCATTAGGATCAACTGGGAGCTTTTACGAAAACGCCCAGGCCCAAGCTCCACTCCGGTTTGACTATCAGTGTTTTTTTTTTCAAGCTCCTCAAGGGATTCTAATGAGAACCAGTGTTCCGGACCAGCCCTTCTTCCTGTGGCAGCTCCTTCTTCTCAATTAGGAAGGGGACAGAGGGAAGAGGGAGGAGAAGATGAGACGTTCAGAGAGTAGCTAGACACAGACCAGCTGCTTTTAAGGGCTCAGTAATGACTCGGCCTTCTGATCACCCTCCTGGTGAGCACTAACAGAACTGAGCGCATACCCTGGGCCTTAGTGCTTTATGCCCATTGACTCATTTCATCCTAGCACAGTCCTGTGAGAAAGGTACTATCATTCCTGTTACACAGATGTGGAAACTGAGGCTCTGGGAGCTGAACTAGCTTGCCCTGGTTACACAATTAGTAAGTGTAGGACTGGGATCTGAATCCAGGTATTTGTTTGATAGCCTCTCCTTCAGGACAGAGAAGAGAAGCCTAAAGCCCTATAGGAAGGAAAGGACGTTTTATGGACACGTGGTTGCTTGCATCATCATTTGCTGAAGGTGCTTTGCTTCCTGGAGACAGACTCTGCCCACTCTGCTTGAGCTTGTAGGTAGCTCACAGAGAAAACCAAGGGCCCCGACCCCCTGTTCCCCAGCCCTGCTTCTGTCCATAGTACTCTCCTCTGCGAATGGGGAGAATCTGGGGATTGGGCGGCAGCTGGCCCAGCCTGACTGTGAGATCCTTCCAGCCCAAGTGTGACTCACATTACTTGATCCAAGCATGATGACATCCTGGGTTCGATGGGCCTGGGTTTTAAAGCTAGAGAAAACTGGACCCCCAGGCACTGGGTCTGATTTTCTTCCAGCTTCTAGCATCGGAAGCCCTTGGGGGTGAACTTGGGTGTAGGAAGGAGGGACGATGAGGGGAGCAGTAAATGGTGGGCAGACGGAGAGGCTTTTTGAACCAGTCCCCCTGTCTGTGGAAACTGCTGACCCTGGCCGATGTGTAGCTCCGGACCAGCGGGCTCCAGGCTGTCCCACTGGCCTTCTCCTAGGTAGGGTGTGGTCCTTATTATGGTGGCTTGTCTTGTCCTTTCCCCTTGACTGCCTGCCTACTCCTGCTCCCTTCGTCCCCCTGCCGCCCACACGTCACTGAGTCTGTCTGTCCTCCCCTCCCAGACCAGCATGGTGTCCGTGGAGGGCCTCACGAAGCTGGTGGACCCCTCGCAGCTGACGGAGGAGTTTGACGGCTCCCTGGACTATAACCACGAGGAGTGGATCGAGCTGCGGCTGTCCCTGGAAGACTTCTTCAACAGCGCGGTGCACCTGCTCTCGCGCCTGGAGGACCTGCAGGAGATGCTGGCCCGGAAGGAGTTCCCCGTGGACGTGGAGGGCTCGCGGCGGCTCATTGATGAGCACACGCAGCTCAGGAAGAAGGTGCTGAAGGCCCCCGTGGAGGAGCTGGACCGGGAGGGGCAGCGGCTGCTGCAGTGCATCCGCTGCAGCGATGGCTTCTCGGGGCGCAACTGCATCCCGGGGAGCGCGGACTTCCAGAGCCTGGTGCCCAAGATCACCAGTCTTCTGGACAAGCTGCACTCCACCCGGCAGCATCTGCACCAGATGTGGCACGTCCGCAAGCTCAAGCTGGACCAGTGTTTCCAGCTGCGGCTCTTTGAGCAGGATGCAGAGAAGGTAGGGAGGGAGCGGGCCAAACCCGAGCTTGTGGGACGGGGCACGGCTTTACAGGGGAACTGGTGGAGGCTGCCAATCCAGCTTTCTCATTCATGATAATACCAGTTTTGTGCAGGGCCAGATTAAGATATATGAGGGCCCTAAACACTGATAATCTATGGCGCCCCCCCTCTGCTCACTCACACATGCAAACGGGGTATGTGTGTGGGTTACATGGGTGGCACTTTCTCATGCAGTGGAGCTGGTATCCGTTCATTTAGTGCCCTGCCAGTTCCCTTCCACTGTGGCACTCACATTTCCTTGTGACCTGTCTGCTTGGCCTCTGTGGGTCTTTGCTTTGGACAATGGGTCCCCTTGTTTTGTTGACACCCTAAGCAGGTGCTTACCTTGCTTATTGGGTAATCTGTCCCTGATTTTGTGGGAATCTTAAGGAGTCCCTAGTGGTGTAAATGGTTAAGCATTTGGCTACTAACCAAAAGGATGGTGGTTCATATCCACCCAGAGGCACCTCAGAAGAAAGGCCTGGTGATTTACTGAAAGATCACAGCCATTGAAAACCCTGTGAAGCACAATTCTACTGTGACACACATGGGTCACCATTAGTTGAAATCAACTGGATGGCAAGTGTTTGTTTTTTTAGGTGGTCTAAGTTTGTTTCAATTTTATGCTTGGCCATTGATCACCGACTCTTTTTAACACCTACCCTTATATAATGTTTATTATGCACCAGGCGCTGTTCTTATCACTGTGTGTAACAACTTATTTTAATCCTCCCAAGAGCCCTATGAGGGAGGTGTGCTCTCATTATCCCGTTTTACACATGAAGAAGCCGAGAGGTTAAATAAATTGCCCAAGCTAGTAAGCGGTGCAACTCAGATCCAGATGCAGGCAGTCTGGCTCCAGAGTCCCTGATTTTGACCACTGCGGGACGCCGCCCTGCTGGGTGCGTACAGTGAGTGGTGCAAGCCAGCCAGACGTCAGACACAGCAGTACCAGGGAGAGCCACGGTAACGTTACCTAATGGTTTTTACCAATGATGCGCTTTCTCACGTGGTCTCACAAATCTGCACACTCCTTCTGAGGTAGGTGGGGGTGCTTTTCCCACACACGAGGAGAGGGCGCTGTTTGCTCTTGGGTCTGGAATGGCAGAACTCACTCCCGAATCCAGCCTTTTCTGTTTTCAAGTCCAGGGCTCTTCTTGCCGTACAGCTTTTTCTTGGTGTTTTTCTTCAGCTGCTGAGCATTTTGTCAAGTAAGACACCATTTTTCCAGTAGTGAACATCTGAAGCTTTCCCTGTATTGGGGAAGATACGAGAAAGTAAAAAAAAAAAAAAAACGAAAGTCACGTAGTGCCTCTTTGCTGAGAATACAAAAGTATCTAGATTCTCTCTACGTTAAAGACGAGGGTTTGCTGTCATATGCTCTTTAAGAAGAGTGAAACAGGCCCTCTGCTTATCAGTTTTCTGGGTACAACTATATTTAAATCCCCAATATTATTCTTAGGAATACCAGCCATCTCTCAGAAACATGTGAATTTTACAAACAGCATTCAATATGATAGTTTTCTGGTTTCTAAGAGCCCATATTGAAAATGTCTTTAGACATTTTCAAATGATGAAATCAGGATGCAAAACTTTCTATATACTTATGATCCCAGCTTGTGTGAGAGTGCCAGTATATGTCTAACTGGAAGAAAATTTGCCACAATGTTAATAGTTTTGATTTCTAGGTACCAGGTTCGTGGTTGATTTTAATTTCTCTGTATAACTTTTCTGTGTTTTCCAATTGTTTACAATTGATCATCAGAACCAGAAAATCAATATATGCAATTTTTGCAGAATGCCTGTCCCTTTTCTACAACAGAGCTTTTGAACACCATTGAAGCCAGGTTTTGGAAGATACATGTAAAGTGGCTTCTTGTATACCCTTCGGAGTTGCAAGGATTTCCCCTGACATTCCTCAGGCCTTTTTGCCCAGTGGCCCAGCAGCATGACCCTGGCCTGCCCTGGAAGGGGCTGCTTGGACTGCAGTTTCCCAGCCACTGCTCACTAAGCGATGAGACACCAGGCCAGGAGCCATCCACTCGGTACATTGGCTACAGTAGGCATTGTTGGAAAAGGCTGGAATGGCTCCGATCGACTCTGTGTAGCTTCTGCTCTGGGGCAGAGGATCTGCTTTCCAGTCTGGCCTGGGTGCTGTTTCCACGAGCCGGGGGCTCAGGTACTACGTCAACTGCCCGGGAGTGTTTCCGAGTTTGAGGACCCTCACAGTATTCCTGAAGTTCCAGGATATGGGAAGCCTGCACAGGAAACAGCTAGTGTCTGTTTAAAAAAAAAACAAAAAGCATACCTGAGCCCCAGAAGTTCCCAGGTAGGGAAGGCTGCCGTTCCCAGAGCCAGCCAGGTAGCAGTCACCCAGGCAGCAGTTGCCACCACACAGGTGTTCTCTCAGCTCGGGCACACAGAATCATGCAGTGATTACAGTCAAGCCAATGGAAGCTCAGTGAGGTGAAGTGGCTTGCCCAAGATCCCACTGCTGGTTAGAGGGAGCCTGTGTGTTAGTCTGTCTCTAAAGCCCACCCAAGCTCTCTGCGCCAGGGGCTGCAGGCTTCCACCAGAACACTAGCCACTGTCCCCTAATCCCCTGCCCCATGCCCCGATGATCCTGGAGAGAATCTGGGATCCCACCTTCAAATGCTCACGGCACAGCACGGCCGCTTAGCCTCTTCATGCTGTGGACTCCTTTGTTCTCTTAGAGCCTGTGGACCTTTTTGTAAATGTATAAATTTATAAAATGATATAGATAGGCTTGGAAAGCAAGTATATTGAAAAATATTAATTTTTAATAACAGTAATACATGTACTTTTTTACTAACATGTTAAATAATAAAATATACTTGAGAGCTAATAATTACCACCATGTTGAAGTAGTGACGAGCATAAATGATACTTCAAGGCCACAATGCAGATGTAATATGAAAGTATGTGTGTTTCTATCGGTGGCAGAGACATAGGTAGTATTCACAATAACGGAGTTTTTTGCTTACATTCATAGTGAAAGGAAATTCTGTCTTTCAGTTAGAGGTTAGGGAAATAATGATGTACTTTTTTCCCTTATTCAAGTGCACAATTCCTGAACTCTATCCACAGACTCTAGGTTTAGAACCCCTGTTCTATGGTGTGTTAAAAAGAAGTGTGTGTGTGTGTCTTCAGAGTGTGTGTGTGTCTGAGAGTGAGTGTGGGAGTGTGTGTGAGCGTGTGTGTGAGCATGTGTGAATGTGTGGGTGTGAGTGCATGTGGGAGTGTGACTGTGTGGGTGTGAGTGTGTCTGAGAGAGTGTGGGAGTGTGTGTAAGCATGTGTGTGAGCATGTGTGTGTCTGTGAGTGGGAGTGTGTGTGAGCATGTGTGTGACCATTGTGAATGTGGGTGTGAGAGTGTCTGAGAGAGTGTGGGAGTGTGTGACTGGATGTGAGTGTGTGAGAGTGTGGGAGTGTGTGTGACTGAGAGTGAGTGTGGGAGTGTGTGACTGTGGGTGTGAGTGTGTCTGAGAGTGAGTGTGGGAGTGTGTGTGACTGCAGGTGTGAGAGTGTCTGAGAGTGTGGGAGTGTGTGTGTGTGAGCATGTGTGAATGGGTGGGTGTGAGAGTGTGTGAGAGTGAGTGTGGGACTGTGACTGGGTGTGAGAGTGTGTCTGAGGGTGAGTCTGGGAGTGCGTGTGACTGTGTGGGTGTGAGTGTGTCTGAGAGTGTGTGTGTGTGAGCGTGTGTGTGAGCGTGTGTGTGAGCATGTGTGAATGTGAGTGTGTGTGAGCGTGGGAGTGTGTGTGACTGGGTGTGGGAGTGTGTGTGACTGGGTGTGAGAGTGTGTCTGAGAGAGTGTGGGAGTGTGTGTGAGCGTGTGTGTGTGTCTGAGAGTGTGGGAGTGTGTATGACTGTGTATGTGTGAGCGTGTGTGACTGGGTGTGAGAGTGTGTGAGAGAGTGTGGGAGTGTGTGACTGGGTGTGACAGTGTGTGAGAGTGAGTGTGGGAGTGTGTGACTGGGTGTGAGTGTGTCTGAGAGTGAGTGTGGGAGTGTGTGTGACTGTATGGGTGTGAGAGTGTGTGTGTCTGAGAGTGAGTGTGGGAGTGTGTGACTGGGTGTGTGTCTGAGAGTGAGTGTGGGAGTGTGTGTGACTGTATGGGTGTGAGAGTGTGTGTGTCTGAGAGTGGGAGTGTGACTGTGTGGGTGTGAGAGTGTGTCTGAGAGTGTGGGAGTGTGTGTGAGCCTGTGTGTGAGCATGTGTGAATGTGAGTGTGTGTGAAAGCGTGGGAGTGTGTGTGACTGGGTGTGAGAGTGTGTCTGAGAGTGAGTGTGGGAGTGTGTGTGAGCGTGTGTGTGTCTGAGAGTGAGTGTGGGAGTGTGTATGACTGTGTATGTGTGAGCGTGTGTGTGAGCATGTGTGACTGGGTGTGAGAGAGTGGGAGTGTGTGACTGGGTGTGACAGTGTGTGTCTGAGAGTGAGTGTGGGAGTGTGTGACTGGGTGTGAGTGTGTCTGAGAGTGAGTGTGGGAGTGTGTGTGACTGTATGGGTGTGAGAGTATGTGTGTCTGAGAGTGGGAGTGTGACTGTGTGGGTGTGAGAGTGTGTCTGAGAGTGTGGGAGTGTGTCTGAGAGTGTGGGAGTGTGTCTGAGAGTGTGGGAGTGTGTGTGACTGTGTGGGTGTGTGTGTTTGAGAGTGTGTGTGTTTCTTGAGAGTGAGTGTGGGAGTGTGTGTAAGCGTGTGTGAATGTGTGGGTGTGAGAGTGTGTGTGTGTGACTGTGGTGTGAGAGTGTGTCTGAGAGGGTGGGAGTGTGTGACTGGGTGTGAGCATGTGTGTGTGTGACTGTGTGGGTGTAAGTGTGTGGGTGTATGTGAGAGAGCGTGTGAATGTGTGTAAGACTATGAATGTGTATGCAAGTGTGTGAGCATGTGTGTGAATGTGTATGCGAGAGTGTGTATGAGTGTGTAGATGTGAGTGTGTGTATGAGTGTGTCTTTGAATGTGTGTGCATGTGTGTGAATGTGTGTGTCTGAATGTGTGTGAGGGTGTGTGTGTGAACATGTATGAGAATGTGTGAGTGTATGTGAGTGTGTGTGCGTACGTGTGTGTGAGTATGTATGTGTGTGAGCATGTGTGAGGGTGTGTGTGTGAACATGTGTGAGAATGTGTGTGAGTGTATGTGAGAGTGTGTATGTGTAGAGCAGTGGCGGGGAGAGAGAGAGAGGGAGAGCGAATATTAAAAGCAGAACAGAGGGAGTGAAAAGGATGACAGGAAGAGGGCAGCCCAGGAATATTTTGATACTGAGTCAGTGGTGAAGAAATGCCTCTCCGGCTTGACCCAGTCACCACAGAGAATGTGCTGGGTGTGGGGCAGGGGAGAAAAAAAATGTTCCTTTTAAGTTGCTTCAAAATTCATTTAAAAATCTGTGCAGAGCTAAGTGCCTCAACACTTGACTTATTTGGAGTTTTGAAAGGGGATGAGGAGAGTGAGGGTTTGGGGTAAGGGCTGAGTGTGCAAATCTGCATATAAACAAGGGCATGAGGGCACAGTTATTGTGTGAGCCCCGTCTTAGCCTCCTTTCTGGTGGGAGACTTATTGGATGCCTCCAGTTCCAGATCTGGGAAGTGCTTGGCAATCAGACTCTGGTGATTGCCCAGCTTCTATTTTAGTAAAAGGAGTGGGTACAGAGTCTCCCCTCTGGCCCTGTGGGCGACAGCTTGTTTCCCGGGACTCAAATAATGAGGTGGCCCTCCCCATTTACCTACTGGCCTTGGGGAGTGAAGCCACCTCTCACCACCTTTCCCTGATCTCCCATCGACTCCCCACATTCCCCATTGTTGGGGTGGGATGAGGGAGCCATTTTTCCTCCCAATTAAACATTTAGGGAGGAGGGACCCTGTTCATGGATAACTCATAAAGCAGGTCATCCACTCATTTAATAAACTTCTGTTGAGCAGCTGTCATTAGCTCAAAGCAAAGTACTTCAACAAAAAAGGACAAGCAGCTTGTAGTCTAATAAAGAAGGTGGACACTCCTATTAAGCACCTGCTGTGTGCGCTGCACTGTCCTCGGCACGGGCTCTGTGCTTGGGACGTGTTCAGGGAAGATGGAACGTTGCAACTCAGCAATGGCAGGATAGTCTCACTGAGCAATTTGTGGGAGGGCTGGATAATTCAGAGGTGACTCAAGCAATGCACAGTGCGTCTTGTTGGAAGATGGATGGCCTCTGCTGTGGCCCGGTACCCTCTGGTCTGTAACTCGTGGGCCTCTCCTCCACCGTGTCCTCAGCACACAGGCCAGGTTGCCCCTCACTAGCCTGCTACAGATCGTGGCTCTCTGTGCAGCCCCATTTCACAGCTAGCCGTCCCTCCAGCTGCAGCGGATCCTGCATGATGAAGGTGTCTGTCCTGCAATCATGACCCATTACCAAGGAGAGGCGAGGGACCTCTGCCCCGTTAGGAACCCATTTGTGGTGTTAGAGGTCATTAAGCAGACTCGTTGTATCTATACCACCTTCAGATGTGGGTGCTGCTCAGTGAAGGAACCCCACCCGGCCACCTCCCTTTCCTGGGCACTTAGGATGGCCATCTTAGAATCACAGAGCTGGAAGGAAACTTGAGGTGGAAATCCCAGCCTTGTTATCCTGACAACAGCCGTTATGACGTCACAGTGCCCACCTCTGTGCCGATACCGACAGAAGGATCCAGAAGATACTGAAGCTGCCACACCATCTGTCTTCTGATCCAGGAAGGCCCACAATCTTCTAGTCTATATTTGTGGGGAAGGAAGAGTGCTTAGAAGAACTGCAGTACATATAACTGATTGAGAAATCTTTGTCTACTTTGCTTCTGAATAAAGAAAAACCATGATGGTAAAACATGGTGTCGTATCAGTCAGTGTTCCGCAGAGAAATAGTACCCACAGGGTATAGAGATAGATATACATACATACAGCTATTAAGACTGATTTTAAGAAATTGGCTCACGTGATTGTGGGGGCCGGCAAGTTTGAAATCTATATGGCAGGCTGGAGGTGATCTACAATCTTGAAGCAGGATTTCTGCGCCTCTGAGAGACCTCAGGTTTTTGTTTTTAAGGCCTTCAGCTGGTTGGACGAGGCCCACCCACGTTATCAAGGGTAGTAATATCCTATACTTAATTAAAGTCGATTGTAGACGTTAACCACAACCACGTTAGTGGCACCCAGGTTAGTGTTTGAATAACTGGGGACTGCAGCCTAGCCAAGTTGACACATAAAACTAACCATCACAGATGTCTACCCCAGGAGGCTCGTTTTCCGGTCTTGTTCAAAGACATTCTGGAAAAGAGGAAGACGTTCCCGTTTTCTACAAGAGACTCCCCTAAAAGAGTGACAGAGCTATCCAGTGGGGATTCCAGCCTTGGAATTGGACTTATTATTGGGTTATGCAGCATATGGTATTTGTTTCACGTGTAACCAGGTGCTTGGCAAATGTCCAAGACAAGATCTTTATCCCCAGGCTGGAGAGGATATTTAGGTGCCTTCTATTCTTCGCACCTCTTCCATGACCAAAGCGTTTCACCCAGATGGAAAGTTCTTATTGGTTTCAAGGGCTCAGAGGACGCCGTGGCCTCAGTGGCTGCCTGTGCCCACCCTTACGCTTCTCTTCTGGGGAAAGTTCTCACTGGAGAACCCGATTTCTAAATGTTTTCCTGCGTATTCATTCTTAAATAGTGAAATTCTCTTCTCATTCATGAGTGCCATGCGCATACTGACATGGAGCTGTGGGGAGCGGGGGTTAGGACTTGTCCTGAGTTGCCACTCATCAGGCACAAGACCTTGGGCACATCTCTAATCCCTGACCCCTTCAATTATGTTACCAACTAACCAAAGATAAAGATAGACTAACTCAATGTCTTTCAGCTTTTCTGCTGCTTCCACATTGTTCTCATTTGCCATAATCTCCCTTCATGGAACCATGTTTCATCAGACGTGAGGTGGCCAGGGCTTCTTCAACAGGAGAAGTGTTGTGTGTGAGGTCATGGTAGAAGGAGCTTTGGTGGTGGCAGTGGTTGTGGTGGTGATAGAGAACAGGCTCCTAAGGAGACATGTCAGAATCTCTAGAGTAGTTTGCAAAAGCCCCTACTCAATCCCAAGTGAGCTGCCATTCCTCTTCCTTTGAGACTCTTGGCACTAAATAATACCTAAACCCTTGTGTAGCTCAGCAATCCTGTGATGATGCTTGCCTTTTTGCTACCCATTCTCTCCTGTCTGTCTACAGTAGGCTCTTCTCTTCTCAGGGTTGTTGCCTTGATAATTAAGGAAAATAAACTTTTCTCAGCGAATAAAATCATAACCTCTTGACTTCCTGTTAAAAAAAAAAAGGTAAGCTGTTGCCTGTGGCTGGTGTAGGAATTAAATGGGATAATGTACATGGCGGTGCCCGGCTTGGTGCCTGGCCCAGCCTAGCTGCTCCCTAGATGTCCACTTCCCTTCCTTCTCCCCTGCACCACCTCAGTCGTGATTTACTCTTGAGTCATCCCGTGCCTGCTGAGACCAGGCAGAGCATCACTGATACTCCCTTCCAAGTGAACTGGTTCAAATAATATTCAATTATCCCTAATGGAAGACAATTAAGAATTGGTATTTGAGAGAAGTTGAAATTATGGTGTAGATTCGTGAGAGCCCCTAGGTGAAGGCCAAAAGAACACAGGTCAAATTGGTGTCATATCTGATGGGGCCCAGGATGGGGGAGGGGCGCCAAAACAGCCTGTCCTTGAAGCAGACACAGAGGAGAGTGATTCTGCCCAGTGCCTCAGGGGAGCTGATTGTCCCTCCCATGCACCTTCTACATCTGAGCCACTTGTCACCTTCACCTTTGTGTTAGGACTAAGACCATCTTTGTTTTATCCCCCTGCAAAATTGGGGCCAGAAACACTTTCTGCTGTATGTCCAAGGCATATTTCTATGCACGTTAACGTTTTTTGGAGGTTTGCACAAATGAAATAATGTCACTTTTGTGGTAATCACTATGAGAAAATATGTATGGATACCACTGGGGGAGGGGCCTCGTGATAGGGAGCTGACCACTGTGCTAAAGGCTACGCGCATACTGTTTTTGATGTTTTATAAGTCCTGTAAATGGCATCAGCAATACAGGACATCCCCAGGATGCCCCGTCACTGGGCAGAGTATCCTCTGCCATTTCCTGTCCTCCTCTTGGAGGTCTAAACTGTTCTCATCTCTCCCAGGGGCTCAAAGCAGGACCCACAGTCTCACCTTGCCCAGGGTGATCAGAACCAGTGCGCCCGTATGGAGAAATTCTGCTGCCCCTCCTTTGTACTGGCCAGTGTCTCTTCTCTTTCCCACACCTCCCAACCCCCATGCCCCTCGAGCCAGCAGTAGCATGACTCCACAGTCATTTGTCAGACTGAAGGGCCATTGTAGTGACTATAATGTGTAATGTTTTTTTGAACGTCAGTTTCCAAAGTGTTCTCACACCATGACTTTAGAGATTTTCTGGCCCAGCCCTTCCTTTTACATAGAAACCTTTGACTGAGAGCAGAGACCCACCCAAAGTCATCTAGCCAGCGGTTCATCATTTGGGTCTCCCATTTACCTTGTGTGGCAGCCCAGGTGGCCATGTGTACAAGCAATGTTATACAGATGGGAAGGCTGAGCCCTGGTGAGGTTGAGAGGTTGGCCTGGGCTAGAGCCAGGTGGTAGTGATGCTGGGATTAAAGGCAGGCCCTCTGTTGTGCTTCTCCCATCCTCCTCCACCAACCCCTCCCACACACATGTGCACGTGAACACACATGTAAGAACACACACACACGCACACACAGCCTCCCTTTATGAGGCTCCTTGACCTGCAGGAGAAACCTAGGCTTGGGCCAGTGACCTGGGATGTGGCTAGAGGGGCTGGGGAGGAATGGAGGGCAGGGGTCATCTGATGTGTGACAAACACTGGACAGGCCTCCAAGGGGGTGTGTCAGTGCATGTGTGCAATTCAGTCATCTGAACCCTTTGTGTTGGGAGGGAGGCTTCAAAGAGCTACGACCTTGACCTTCGGGGCAGCCACAGGGGCAAGGTCTTTGCTGGGTGGTTTGTAATCTCCTGCCCTTTTTGGAGAAAGGCCCCTGGTGTGCTTTCCTTCCCTTCCCCCCGCCCCACCCCTGCCACCCCATGGAGGCCTAAACCACCATGCCCCTCACCTCCTGTTGACTGAACCCAGTGCGAGGAAGTGCTCCTGGCCCGCCCCCGACACAGAACACCATGTCCTGTATTATTTCAGTCCGCTGGTCCTGGGAATCTCTACTTACTTTTTTTCGTTTCCTCCCCTTGAATATTAGAAACATTAAAAAAAACATTAGATTCCAAAAATAATCCAAGTCACAGTGTTCAGCAGGCTGCATGTGCATGTTTTCTCCCAGAGCTGTTTTCTTCCTTCTTAACCTCCCTTCTCCCTCTCCTGTGTTTCCAGGCCCCTTTGTAGCCTCAGATTATCAGGCCTGGAGGAGGAATGTGGGGGTGGAGAACAGGGGGAAGGGGAATGGGGGCGGGGAGAGGCCTCAGACGTGGAGGTTTGGCTCCCTTCCACGTTTCTCTCAAGAGGGCTGAACGGTGCTGGGGACCTGAGTGGGAAGCAGTCGTATGTGAGCAGTCTGCGTATATGGCCTGTACTTATCAGCGGACCGCATAGAACTGTGGACCCCACAGTGATCCTATAGAATATAGAACTCAGACTGTATGTTAACAGTACTTCCCAGAATCCAGGTTCTCACCCTGATTCTGTTTGTAACAGTTTAGATGAGCTAGAGAAGGAGGCTCCTCATCAGAGATACAGTGTGTTCTTTCATTCATTCCAAACATTGAGAGTCTATTGCATGCCAGGTCCCCTGCTGGGTAATCGGGACCATGTCTCCCTATTGTTACCCCAGGCATTGGATTGGAGGGGTAGTGTAGGTTCAGCACCGAAGCTATGCTTAGTACCTTGGAAGAAAAAGGTGGCTTAGAGATAGTAACCACGCCCACGATAGGAGCCCAGCGAGTTGAAATATCAAGGTGTCTGTTGGTTACTGGAGCTCTGGTGGTGCAGTGGTTAAGGGGTCAGCTGCTAATCAAAAGATTAACAGTTCGAATCCACCAGCCACTCCTTGGAAACCCTACAGGGTAGTTCTACTCAATCCTGTAGGGTCACTATGAGTCAGAATTGATTCAACAGCAATGAGTGTTTTGTTTGTTCGTTTTGGGCTGGGATTAGGGCTGGGGGTCTTGTGTATATAAGGGAGAGAACAGGGAGGCAATCCAGGAAAAGAGAAAACATATCAGCCCTGCTCCAGTAGGGAAGTGGAGGAAATGTCTTAAGTGCCCTTTCTGAAGAACAAAAGTTAAGGTACAAAACTGTACCTTAAAGTGAAAACAAATTGACCTGTTTGGGGTGGGGATCTGTTTCAAGGTTCCTATCCAGGCATTTTATTACCTTTGAAGGACCCATTTTCCTTCTTGCTTCTTCACCTTCTACCCTACTCCTCAGCATCCCTTCTGCTTTCTTTTCAATTGTGGCCTTCCTTTTCCCTGCCTTTGCATCTCCTTAGGAGCCCTGGTGGCACAGTGGTTAAAATGCTCAGCTTCTAACTGAACAGTTGGCTCAAACCCACCAGAAGCTCTGAGGGAGGAAGATGTGGCAGTCTACTTCTGTAAAGATTTACAGCCTTGGAAATCCTATGGAGCAGCTCTACTCTGTCCTGTAGGGTCACTATGAGTCAGAATTGACTTGACAGCGGTGGGTTTTTTGGTTTTGCATCTCCTTCTGCGGCCTGTGCTTAAACTTGTTGCCATCGAGTTGATTCCAACTCCTAATGACCCTGCAGGACAGAGTGGAACTGTCCCATAGGGTTTCAAAGGTTGTGATCTTTATAGGAGCAGACTGCCACATCTTCCTCCCGTGGAACTGCTGGTGGGTTCAAACCACCAACCTTTTGGTTAGCAGCCAGATGCTTAAGCACTGCACCACCAGGGCTCCTTGGCCCACGCTTACCCTGCCCCTTTTGTGTATCCATTCTCTCCAAGCCTGCTGCTTGCCTGCCTTTTGCATTCCCACTTCCTTCTTGGCAGGAGTTAAGGAGGAGCTCGATGCATGGAGCAGGCCTTCCATCAAAGACAGGCCAGAAGATCCAGCAAAGCCTTCCAGAAAGAGCACTGACTTCTGAATCAAGGAGACTTGGGCTTTAGTCCCAGCTCAGCCACTCACTAGCTTAGTGACTGTGGCCAACTCACCTACCCTCTCTGCACATCAGAACCTGTATCTGTAAAATGTACATTTTAACACATGCCTTAGGAATGATGTATGGATTAAAGAAAATACACATAAAGCCTCTAGTGTCATACCTGGCGCCCCGTAGATGCTCAATAAATGGTAGGTTTTTGGAGACAGACATGAGCTGGGCCATGTCAGTGAGCAGGGTCGGGGGTGGGGGAGAGGCACAGGGAAGCTTTCTTGTAGGACATGGGGAAGGGGGAAGCTCAGCCTTTATCCACAACAGGGATGCTTTCACGGACCATGGGCAGCACGTGACAACAGATCATTAGGGTGAGGTAGGTCCTGGATCCTGGAGATACTGGGAGGGGATCTTGAGAAGGAACTGGTCAATGGGTAAAGATGCAGGGCCTGCCCCTAGCAGAGGAAAGGGAAATGGAAGCACATGACCAGACCCACGGGATCTTAGAACACTGTTGCTAAAGAGCAATCCAATTAAATAAATGCTGGGTATTGTACTAGGGATGGCCAATTGAAAGATGAGTTAGAACTAGGCCTTGTAACACCAGAGCAGAGGGCACCAGCCAACAGATAGCTGTTGCATAGGTAAGTTTGGGGAGGCACCCGACTACTGCTGTGGGAGCAACATAATGAGGAAACATTCAGACAGGATTGGGGTGCAGGGAGAGGGAAGAGCATGAGAAAGGCATGGCAGCCTCAAAGTACAGGGTGGGCTCTGGGAACATCCCCTGTCCAGTGTGGCTGGAGCCCAGGCTCTACGGGGGGTATACAGGAGGGCGTGGTCCATGCCATGTCAGAGCACCACCAGGGGTCAGAGCACAACCAAAAAAGAACAAAACAAAACACCAAACCCTTTGCTGTCAAGTAAATTCTGACTCTTAGTGACTCTGTAGGACAGAGTAGAACTGCCTGATAAGGTTTCCAAAACTGTAATCTTTACGGAAGTAGACTGCCACATCTTTATCCCACAAAGCGGCTGGTAGGTTCGAACCACCAACCTTTTGGTTAGTAGCTGAACGTTTAACCACTGTCCCACTAGGGCTCCTTCAGAACACAAACCCCAAAAAAACCCATTGCCATCGAGTTGACTCTGACTTATAGTGACCCTATAGGACAGAGTAGAACTGCCCCATAGGGTTTCCAAGGAGCACCTGGGGGACTCAAACGGCTGACCTTTTGATTAGCAGCTGAATTCTTAACCACTATGCCACCAGGGATTCCAGAGGATCAGAAATCCAGTCAACACCACTCCCTGAATAAGCAGGGAACATGAGGAAAATTGGATTCTGATGTCTGGTGCAGGCCGTACTAGGAGCGTCTTCAAATCCTAGGCTCTGAATCAGAGGGTCCAATCCCTACCCTGTGCAGAACTCCCTTCTCCAGCCTCCCTGACTGACACACGTTCTGTCAGACCCTGCTGAGCCTTCCAGGGCCGAGGAAGCCACAGGTTTGTGAGGCAGCCTGCTTCATTGTTAATCATCCCAGTTGTTAGAAACCCCTCCTTCCCCTTGGCCAGAATCTGCCTTCCTGCAGCTTCCATCCTGTGGTCCCATCTCTGCCCTCCGAGATCTCCTAGAACTAGTCTCTTCTGTTTCCCACAGGAAAACCGTCTTAACAATTTGGACACGGTCCTCGTGGACCTTCTCAGTCTTTTCTGTTGCAGATGAATGCCCATCAGTTATTTCAACATATTTTCATCTGATGTGGGCTCTAGGCCCTTGGTGGCTCAGTGGCAGGATTCTTGTTTTTTGTGCAAGAGACTTGAGTTTGATTCCCGGCCAATGCACCTCAAATGCAATCACCACTCATCTGTCAGTGGAGGTTCACGTGTCACTGTGATGCTGAACTGAAACCCTGGTGGCACAGTGGTTAAGAGCTACGGCTGCTAACCAAAAGGTCAGCAGTTGCAATCCACCAAGTGCTCTTTGGAAACTCTATGGGGCAGTTGTATTCTGTCCTGTAGGGTTGCTACGAGTTGGAATCGACTCAGCGGCAATGGGTTTGGCTTTGTTTTTTTCGTGATGCTGAATAGGTTTCACTGGAGCTTCTAGTCTAAGACAGACTAGGAAGAAATGCCTGGTGATCTCCTTTTGAAAATCAGCCAATGAAAACCCTATGGATCACGATGGTCTAATCCCATTGTACATAGGGTTGCCATGAGTCAGGGCTGACTAGATGGCAGCTAACAACAACATCTAGACCCTTCAATGGGGTCTTCTTAGGATCATCTTTTCAAATATGAGAAAGGATAAGGAGGGATCTGCAGCTCTTGGTCCCACCTCTACAAGTGAGAAGAAGAAGGATAATTTGTGTATGTGGGTGCACATGTTTTTGTAGCCCTGGTTCATCAGTCTGAAACCCCAGGGTATGCACAGACAGAGGAACACATTCTCACATGTAAATGCAGGTGGTTGTATTCTCACATGTAAGCACAGAGGGACTTTCCTGGTATGAAAGTGTTGAGTTTCAGATTTCTGGTGTCCAGAGTTAGGCATTCCTAGATCAGCAGTCTTCAGTGTTCCCCAGGAAAAAGCTCTACTCAAGGACACTTACTGTTCCAGCCCCATCCCTGTGTCCCATGGCTCTTCCTAGGTCGTTGAAAAGCAGTGCCAAAGCCTCATGGTCTTATCTTGGAGAGAGCCAGAAAACCCGTGGTAAGACATGCACAGGAACATGAGTTCACTTGGAGGAGATCTGCCTCTAGCTGGAATCCCAGAAGGTTTGTTCCCTCACGTTCTCCATTCTGTGTCCACCCAGAAATTCCATTCCCTTGCTTTTTTGCTCACCTCCAGCTTCTCCTTAGTAAGCCTTTTCTAGAATAAGGAAGGTCCTGCTGTAGGGACATTTGCTTACGTGGTAAAAGAACACCTCTTCTTTGGCATGCCCTTTCTTGGTATAGAACAAAAAGGGATAATTGGTTTTCTCCTTGCAGATCAGCATGGATTAACTAGCCCAATCTCATAGTGCACTTGACCCACCCTAAGAGACTTCTCTGGGGAGTTGACCCTTGTCATGAGCTGAGCATTCTCCCCAGAAGGGTCCAGAATGAGAAGTGAGACTGAACTTGAGTATTCAGCTCCCATCATCCAGGACATCCTCTTCTGTGCTTGGCACCATCGTCCCACCTTCTTACATCTTTGTTAATGTCAACACCCACTCACTTGGAATGCCTGTTCTACTGTCTCTGCCTACTGAAACCCCATCCTAGCCTAAGGTCCAGCTCAAATGCTACTCTCCTCATTCTACCCTGTTGGAGATGATCTTTCCCTCTTCTGAGCCTCTTCCTGTAGCCCTTATCTGTCCCCTCTCATATTGGTTCTCTTCCACCCCACCTTGTGTTATAGCTATATGCTTAAAAGTCTTATGTGTCCCCAAATATATTGCAGATTCCTAGAGGTCAGGGCCAGTGTCTATGATAACTCTGTGTACCTCAGAAGCACTGAATCGGAGCTAAGTAAACAGTGGACAGTGGCCCAGTCTGTGCTCACTTAAGTCTACTTGATGGAACAAAACTTCTGTGAGCACTCTGTGCTGGCCCAAGAGCACCACCTACTGCTTAGTGGGTTCAAGGGACTCACTGCTAAATAACTGAGGTTTTAGCAAGTTTCATCCTGCAGCGGAGAGAGGGATTAGGAGACAGGGAAGCCAGTTCTGGACCTTTCATACTAACCCAAGGGTGAGCAGATGAGAGCCTGGCCTGGCCTAAAGAGCGATAGTGGAGTGGGGTGGGGAGGGACAAATACTGCAGGTACTCTAAAGGAAAGAAAATAGGATCAGGTGACCGAGAGGATGTCAGGGAGGAAGGAGAGCTAAGATAACTTCAGGACCTTCGTGTTAGGATGAGGACGGTAGGACAAGAGTAGAAAGAAACCCCAAAAACATTTTGGAAGAAGGATAGATGATTAAATGAAATTCAAGGTTAATTTTTCCTTTTTTTTTAAGGCACAGAAAATTGAGGGAAGTTACTGAAAACATTACCATGACTTGGTTATTTCTGCCCCATTCTTAGGGACAAGAGGCATTATCTAAACACAACACTTCACCTTAACGCTCTGCATAAGATTGTTAAAGAAATGGACAGCTTTAGAGGAGGGATTGGGCACTTCATTCAGTAAGTACATCCTCGGCTCTTGCAGGATATACCTTGCTAGGTGGGGTCTAGAAGCTGGAGACATCATCTAGCATCTTCTTCTCCAGCATGTATTCCTGCGCCTGGCTGCCATCATGGCCCGTCGCCTGCCCAGGCCTCATTGCTGAGGCTGCTGCTGGAGGACAGGAGGAGGGGAAGAAGGTTCATGTCTGTTCCTATTCTTCAGCTCAAGTTCAGGCCCATCTAGGACAGATCCTTCCAGCACAACATCCCCTTTTTCTTTCACAGAGGGACTCCAAAAGGGAGCCCATGTGGGTTTTATATGTGTGCATGTGTGTAAGTGATTGGTGCAATTGCTTTTAAGATATGTGGGAGAACTGGATGAGAACATCCATCATACGCTCAACTTTTGCAGTAACAATAATAGTTACCATTTATTGAGTATATCCTGTATGCCAGGAATAAGCATTAGCTCATCTAACTAAATTAACTTGCCAAGGTCCAGATGTCAGTTTATGCCTAAATTTAGTTCTGGGATAAAATTGGGCACTATTTTCTCAGCTTGTAATAAATAGGGTTTGACTTCTTCAATTCTACATTTTGGGAAGTGAGCGAAGCACATTCCCTCACTCCGTTTCTGAAAATATTTTATCAGCATCTGCAGTTCAAATGGAAGGAATTTAACCATCCAAAGTCAATATCCTGGGGCTGCCTGGACTGCCTCCTGGCTTGGTTGGTCCTGTTTCTCGTCCGCTTGACTTGCTGGTTTCTGGATGACCATTTCTTCCCCACAGGGGGATAGTGTGTGTCGCCAGCGCTGCTGAGAATTCAGTTCATCCAGACTGACAGGCTGGAAATAAAAAGCAAAATGCCTTATTTAAAGTCTGAAAATATTTATATGGACCAGGTGAGACTCTTCCTTACATCGCTTAGCGTGAGGAAGGCGTGAGTGAAGACAGAGGTCTTTAAAGGCCTAGGATAAGTGTGTGCATCTCCAGGCGGAGCTGAGCTGCGGCTCGCCTGTCGAGGACAGTGTGATTTTAGCATGAAATTTTGCATCCTATTCTTCTCTAATCAGAAAGCAACTACTTTTTGTGACTGCCAGCTTACCCTGTCTGAACCCAGAGAAAAAGGAAAGGGACTGTCACATATTCAGCATCTACTATGTGCCAGGCACGGTGCTTGGTACTTTTTAATACATTATCTTCTTTATCCTCTTTGGCCTAGACAATGAAAGGTCTGTAAGAAAAAGGTGGGGAGGGGAAGAAATGGACAGAGAAGAGGCAGAGAACCTTCAGTGGGTGAGAAGTCTGTAACATGCTAGTGCTGGTTGATTTTGGACTCCTCTTGCAGTGAGATAAACGCCTGTATACCTGGGAGCTTCAGTGTAGACACCCAGTTCAGGGGTTAAAAGCAAATTTGACATTATCATTCTCCACTGCCATTGAATAAAAAGCCCAGTCCTTTCCTTTCCATCCTTTGCCCCTTGATAACCTGGCCCCTACTTATCTTTCCTGTCTCCTCTCCCTGCCTCTCACTTCATACCATAGTGACGGTTACCTGTTTGTGTTGTCTTTACCTTTCAGCCATCCCCCAACTCTTGGCAACCCTATGCACAATGAGATTGAACTGTTGTGATCTGTAAGGTTTTTATTGGCTGGTTTTCAAAAGTAGATCGCCAGCCCTTTCTTCCCTAGTCTGGAATCTCCGCAGAAACTTGTTCAGCGTCACAGCAACAAGCAGCCTCTACTGACGGACAAGTGATGGCTGCACTGCAGGTGCCTTGGCTGGGAACTGAACCTGTGTCTCCCACCTGGGAGGTGAGAATTCTACCACTGAACCAGCAGTGCCCTCCGTAGATATTTGTACGTCCTCTCTATTCCACGTTGTTTTAAGCCTCCAGGTCTTTGTTCACGCTGTTTCCTTCTTAGAAAGTCCTTCCCATCTACACCTTCTTCACCTAACTAAATCCTGTTGTCCTTCAAGACTCTACTCAGGTGTTGGTCACCTTCTGGAATGCAGCCATGCCTCTCCACACCTCTGTCTCTGCCAAGTCAGGCTAAGTGTTCCTCTGGTGTCTCACATTTTATTAAAATTAACAGAATATTGAAATTGCGTGTTTATATGTTTGTCTCCCTCACTGAACTGTGACCTTGATCTTCTATTACCAGTATCATCCATGTCTGGAATAGAGTGGAGTGAATGCTCAGTAAGTCGATGAAATGTTATGCTAACATCATGAGCATGTGTCTGTATCAGGATGCTTTTGGCTGCAAGAAACGGAAACTGGCTCAAATACCAAGGAGACAATATTATTTCACGTTTTCAAGTAGACATTCAGAGAAAATGTGAGATTCAGTTCTAGAGCCATGGAAGGCGAATGGACCCCTGAAACTACTGCACTGAAATAATCTTTAAACCTTACACCAAAAAACATCCCCTAAACTCATCTTAAAACCAAGCAATAGTTTAACTTAACTAGTAAAACAAGGCCTGCTGTGAGCATTATGGTCTTTTGAGATCTATCTATATGGGATCAAACTGGCAACAGCAACTCGACAGATGCGATAGGAACCTTAGGGGGCAGTGAGTTTATGTTAATGAGGGAGGAACAACTCAGAAAATGAGGGTGAGAATGGTTGCACTACTCGAAGAATGTAATCAATGTCATTAAATTGTACATGTAGAAACTTAAATTGGTGTATGTTTTGCTGTGTATATTCCCAACAACAACAATAAAAGTTTAGGGGAAAAAAAAAACCTATGGAGCACAGTTCTACCTTGACATACATAGGGTTGCCATGAGTCAGAATCGACCCTAAGGCAACTGGTTTTCATTGATTAGGATGAAGTTCAAGGTGCTCAGTCATATACGCACTGTGGAGCAGGATCTGATCACCAACTCCTTCATTAACAGAGGCAACCGTGCGAGGAGCATTTACAAAGTACTTCCGCCATCCCAGGGTCTGTGCCTTATGCTGGAGCACTAGGGAGAGTAACAAGCTTGTTCCGGATACCAAATGCTGTCAGCTTGCCTACCGGGGTCTTGGACCTTGGGATCTTACAGGCCACTTGGGCTCTCTGTTTTCTCAATTATAATTGTTAGCCCCATTCCAGGACCAATATCCTATGACTGAAAAACTTGATTGTACTCTTTGGTAGATAGCGAACTTGTTTTATCAAACATGATGATCATGGTGGCGGTAGTAGTGGGGGTAAAGGTGATGACATTGCTGACCTGAAGAAAAGGAAGAAATTAAAGGAATGTTGTCAGTGCAAACAGCTAATTTACAAGCTTCCCTTTCTCTTGCTACTTTATGACAACTCGTAGGCTGGAAAGATATCCAGCCTCTCAGCGGGTGTGGGAGGAAGAGCCGGAGAGAGAGCACAAGGGGGCTTCAACTGATACCTGTAGTGTTTTATTTCTTAAAATTAAAAACAACAACAACAACATGGAATTCAATAGGGCTAAATGTCAACGTCTATTAGTCTGGGTATTACAGGTTCATAATTGTGACTTATAAAGTGCTTTTTCATAGCTTTGAAATAATTCTTGGTAATTTTTTAAAGAAACAATTCTTCCTTTTCAAGTAACTAAAACTGTAAGGTGAGGCATTTTTAATCATTGAAAAAAAAATTGCTAACAGATACTGGAGATGGTCACACAACATGAGTGATGTAATTTGTCCCGTTGAATTGGTACATATGAAAAATGTTTAATGGGCAAATGTTGTATTATCTATATTTTTACAACATAAAACCCGTTGCCATCTAGTTGATAGCAACTTGTGGTGACCCCCCCCCCAAAAAAAAGATTAGTTATCATTGCAACCCTGTCATCAGGAACCCAGGTTCCTTCTGTCTCATTGCTCTGCAGAGAGCTTCATCCCAAGGCTGTTTCATTATTTCACCTGGTGGAAGGACACAGAGATATAGAGACTGGTTTCTTTTTCCCAGAAGTCCCATGCAAATTTCTTCTCAGTCTCGTTGGTTCATACTGCCTTAGACCTGACATCCCCGAATCAGAAATAGCAAAGGGAATGAAATCTGTATCATTAGTTTGAACAAGCAATGTGGGGTGAAATGGATGTTGGGGAATCAATGTCCAATATATCGCCCTGGAGGGAGTTCTTTTAAAGGCTGTCGTGTCCCATTTTCTCTCGGTTTTCCTCCAAGACTCTCTTATGTTAAACTTACACTATCCCATAGGGTAGCCACTAGCCACGTTTGGCTAATTAAACTAATTTTAAATTGATTAAAAGCGAATAAAATTTAAAATTTGGTTTCTTAGTTGCACTAGCCGCATTTCAATTGCTCAAAAGCCACAAGTACCTAGTGGTGCCCTAATATACAGCACAGATACAGAACACGAATCTATCATCACAGAAAGTTTTTTTGGACACCATTGTGTTAGACCTTTTAGCTAGGTCTCACCTCTCTTCTGCTCTGTTCCAGATTTTGTATTTATTCTTTGCTCCGTGCTTCAGTTGATATTTTTTGTTGACAAGTTTTCAGGTTCACTAACCTTGTCTTCTGTTGTATCCAGTTTGCTGTTAAACTTAGCCAATAAGTTCTTAAGTTCATGTAATTGTATTTTGCATGTAATGTCTGTATGATTTCTTTTTATAGATTCCAATTTTGTTACAGTGCTTCATCTTTTAGAACATTTATTCCCTTTCCCCTTATTTTTGTTAAGATGTTAATCATAGTTTTTTTTTTTTGAAGGCATTGCCTGCTAATTCGTATCTGGATCATGGCTGGGTCTGCTTCTATTGATTATTTTATTTTTTGATTTTAAGTCACCTTTCCCCTGCTTTTTCATATGTCTACTAATTTTTATTGTTTGCTGGATATTGTAACGATACATTGTAGAGGCTCTTGATTATGCCGTCTTTCTCTAGATTCTGGAATGTGGCTAAATTATCAGTGTATCATCTTCATCTCGATAGGTCTAAAACCCAAACCAACCCCATTGCCGTCAAGTCAATTCCGATTCATAGTGACCCTATGGGACAGAGTAGAACTGCCTTGTAGGGTTTCCCCGGAGCGGATGGTGGATTCGAACTGCCAGCCTTTTGGTTATCATCCAAGCTCTTAACCACTGCACCACCAGGGCTCCAAGCCTTGATTTAGGCTTTTTTTTTTTTTTTGGTAGATACAGTTCCGTTAATCCTAGGATATAGTCTTTATTCCTAGGATGTTGTTCTTACTCTGAAAGCCTGGTATTCCTGGGGTCTGAGGAGTCTCTTTACTCTGTTTGAATTAGAATATCCAACATTTCCCCAGCACTGTGTGGCCTCTAAAATCTCCGTGCCGCTCTCAACATCCCCTTGCCTCCCATAGCTGTTCTCTGCTAGATCTTCCAGAGTCTCCCCCTGCATATTCACAGCTTAAGATTTGGACCTGAAGGAAATTTCAATGCAGATTTTCGAGGCTCCTTCTCTGCAGCTTCCTCCTGTCAAATTCCCTGTCACCCAAATCCCAGCCATTTTACCAGCCCCGAACTCTTATCTCTGTTTCTGTATGTGTATGTATGTGTTTTGTTGTTTTTGTTTTCACCCAGCAAGACTGTTGCTCTCTGCTTAACTCCTGTTTCCCTGCTGTACATTTTGAGAAATACCCTCTGGGAGAAAGGCAGGATGAATGTGGAGCTTATGTTGTCTGTCTCCTTTCTTTCAAGGATCACTAGTCTATGTTGGTTGCTGGCCAATGCCTTCAAATAGTTTATATGTGGTAGGGTTAAGTCTGATACCAGCAACACCATCATGGGCAGAACTGTAAGTCTCCACATGAACATTCTAAATAAAAATTCAAGTAATAACCTGAGCAGCTCTTACTGAATTAGGCTCTCAATGGTAGGGTCTCAGAAGCTATACCTGGGAGCTAGCATTTTAGATCCTAAGGGCAGTGAGATTAGAGGAGAGAGAACTCAGTACAGAGAAGGCATTATGGAGGTGGAGAGACTTAAACTGTTTTTTAAAGGATGGGAATAACTTGGATATTTGGGTATGGAGCTTTCATGGGGGAAAGATAGAACCACAGTATTGGGGTGGGAATGAGCACGGTCAATGATAGGTTTACATGGCAGTGAATAAAACAACATGGATGGAAAGTATGCTTGGTGTAGGACAGTAGTGTTGAAAAATAGGGAAAGACAGGCTTGGACCAGTAAGCAGGAAGGAGCCTTAAATGCGAGGCTAAGGAGATTGGATTTTATGTTGTGAATTAACAGGTAGCAGCAATAGGCTTTTTTGACTGAGGGAATGATATGGTAAAAGCTGTATATTAGAGCAATAAACCTGGTGGGGCAGATGGTTTGGGGTAAGGAAGAGAATGGAGTCAGGGAGACCAGTAAGGAAGTAATTGCAGTAATCTAGGCAGGAAGGGCTGAGGGCTGAGTAGCAGTAGCACTGGAAAGTAAAGGGCATATTTTAGAGTTATTTGAGGAAGGAAAGAGGAGTA
Organism: Elephas maximus indicus; assembly: GCF_024166365.1. Taxonomy (NCBI): domain Eukaryota; kingdom Metazoa; phylum Chordata; class Mammalia; order Proboscidea; family Elephantidae; genus Elephas; species Elephas maximus. The sequence continues at coordinate 15,296,140 of NC_064819.1, forward strand.
TAGGCTCTGAGGAACAGGGTGAAGATGTGGGAAGTCAGAAGAAGGTAGAGTTTTGATGCAAAGGACGTAGTAGTTTGTGAGGTTGGTAGGACATCAAGGGGGGAATGTTAATATTGAGTCCATAGGCACCATGTGACCAAGAATAGTCAAAGATTTAGGCATATATTTGGGAAACAATTTAATAGTGGTTTAAAAACTTAAATTTTAGAGTCATACCTAGATTTGAGTCCTCAATATGCCATCTAAGCTGTGTGACTTTGGCTAAAGTTACTTTATCTCTCTGATTTGTTTCTCCTACGAGAGCCCTACCTCCTAGGGATGCTATGAAGATTGAGATAATGTGTGTAAAGCTCATTGTGCAGAGCCTGGCATGTGTTCATTCTTGTCAGTTATCTGGGAGGTTATGGCTAAAGGGCATCCTGTAACAGAGGAAATTGCATGGAATTTAGGACCAGATGGACACTAGATTCTGAGTTCAGCTCCATCACTCTACAAGTGTGTGGTGTTAATGTGATTTACTTCCCTTCTTTGTACTGAGTTTTTACCCTGTTTAAAATAGAATTAACAAGATATACTTTGTAGCATTATTCCAAGGACTACTTAGCTGAACTAAGGAGGTACCCAGCACTTGCGTGGCATAGGAAATAATATAGTTGAAGTTGTGGTTGTGAGCCTGGAAGAATTATAAAATGAACAGGGCTTGATGAATAACAGGCAGAGGGCTGAGGTCCAAGTCTTTAGACTGTCACAGTGAGGCTATGAGAGACATGAAAGGAAGCCATGAAGGGGCAATCGGAGAAGTGGGAGACGAGCTTGGATAAACCGATTTAGAATTTGTGATCTTTCAAAATTAGGGTATTCCTATTGTTTTTGTCATGCTGAGACTGGAAAAAACGAGTCAAGGAAGAGAATGTGGGTGTGTGAAAGTGCTAGTTCTCCTGAGGGAATAAGCTATTGCATAGAGACTCCTGAGGAGGCCCTGGGTAGTGCAAATTGTTAACAAGCTTGGCTACTCACCAAACGTTGGAAGTTTAAGCCCACCCCGAGGTGCCTTGGAGGAAGGACCTGGTGATCTACTTCCCAAAAACCAGCCATTGAACATTCCATGGAGCACAGTTCTGCTGTGACACACGTGGGGTCCCCATGAGTTACAGTCAGCTCAAAGGCAACTGGAGACACTTGTGAAAACAGAGGGAGACGTGCATCATGTCTGCACCCAGATGACGTGCAGCTGGGAACAACCTGGTATAGGCTTGTTAGACTCTACCAGAAAGAGCAGAATTTCAGAAAGGATTGCATCGGATTCTGATGTGAGATCAAACTGAATGAGAACTCATGGAATAGAAACTAGGAGGTGACTGGTTTTCAGACTCAAGAAAGTACTAAAGGCAGACCATAGTACAGAAAGTTAAGGAGGAAGTGGATGGAAGGACAATCAAGGCAGCAGCAGCAGAACACACTTCTGAAAGTTTGGTAATGAAAGGAAGGATTGACCAAATGAAGCTCTGAGCAAACTGAGGGGTATAACAACAGGGCTAAGAGCATCAACACTGGGACTAGACCTCCTGGGCTTGAATCTTGGCTTTGCCATTTACTTGCTGGGTGGCTTTGAGTAAGTTAATTAACCTTCCTGTGCCTTTGTTTCCTGATCTCTAAAATGGAGATAATACTGAAGATTCATATGGGGAGATAATTATGGGTTTATTGTGAGGATTAAATGAGTTAATATACACAAAATGCTTAGAACAATGCCTGGCACAGAGTGAGCATTTAACAAAAGTTAACTGCTGTTATTGTTATCATCACCATCATTATTATTATTGAGAAAAATTGAAAATGAAAAAGGAGGATGGAAAGACAAAAGACGAGGAGAGGCATAGTTTGGCTCTGAAATGGGATACCACACCAAGCATCTTCTTAGGCTCTACTAAGCATTTAGGCTTGGAGCCCTGGTGGCGAAGTGGTTAAGAGCTATGGCTGCCAACCAAAAGGTTAGCAGTTCGAATCCACCAGCCACTCCCTGGAAGCCCTATGGGGCGGTTCTACTCTGCCCTGTAGGGTCACTATGAGTTGGAATCAACTGGACAGCAGTGGATTTTTGTTTGTTTGTTTGTTTGTTTTACCATGAGCCACCACTGGCTCTGATCTACTTAGAAGCGTGTAAGGCAGGAACCACAGCTTGCCCCAGGGCAGTGTCAGTGTGTTAGTTTCCTGTTATTGTTAGCTGCCATCTAATTGGCCCCTTACTCATTGGCAACCCCATGCTCAGTGAGATCAGACTGTTGTGATCCATAGTTTTCATTGGCTAATTTTTTTAGAAGTAGATGGTCAGGCCTTTCTTCCTAGTCTGCCTTTGTCATTATATGGCATTCTTTCCTACGACTCTGTCTCTTCTCCTTTTATAAGTACACCAGTCATAAAGAGGTCATAAACCTGTTGGTGTCAAGTCAATTCTTACTTATAGCGACCCTATAGGACAGACTAGAACTGCCCCATAGGGTTTCCTAGGTGTGGCTAGTGGATTCAAACTGCTAACCTTTTGGTTAGCAGCCAGGCATTTAACCACGGCGCCACCAGGGCTTCATAAAGAGATCATAGACTTACCCTAATGATCTCATCTTAACTAATTACATCTGCAACAACCCTGTTTCCAAACAAGGTGACATCCATAGGTACTGGGCGTTAGGACTTGAACATGTCTTTTGGGGGGACACAGTTCAACCCACAACTGTTGGGTTTTCCTCTGCTTCGGGAGTCCTTGCATCAGTCCAGCCCATGTGCAAGGAGACAAGATCCACGTGGGGCAGCCCAGGTGCTGTCATGGCTTTAAAAACCCTGTGCGCCACAGGAGCTGTTATCTCTTGTAACAACTCCATTGGTGCAACTTCCAGGGCTCCTGCAATGGACATGCCTGTTACAAGAGTCACCACACTCAGGGAAGCCCAAGGTAAGGTGTCCCATCAGGTATTTATAGTAGTTCATTTATAGTTCCTCTCATCCAAGTACAGTTTACCAGTCAAGGGGCATTTTTATCATAAGCAACATAATTTAGTAGCATGTAGCATGTTGATGCATACCCTGTTTGTTTCCAGGGAAACAACTGAGATATTAATTGAAGGTCAGACTGTCATGCAGAAGGGGAAGGGTTCTGTTAACCCTTGGTTCACAGTGGGAACTTTTGGCTGTTTTACATAGAAACCAGGACTGTTCTAGAATATGAGCGACATGCTATGGTGTTAGATCTGGAATTTGGCTTCTAAGGAGTTTGGGTATGGAAGGTGTAAGAAATTTGCTAAGGAATCAATACCTTGTCAACAGGTCAGAGACACAGCCTAAGCCAGTGAAATTGTTTGGCATCCCTGCTGATTACTGAAAATGCAGTGATGGTGTCTCCCAGGTAACTGGGCTGAGCTATCCTCCCCCCACCCCCCCCAAAAAAGCAGGCTGGATTTATGAGGAAAGATAAAAATGGTTCCGCTCTATACAGTGTAAAAATGTATGCAGGTGACATGCCTAAAGGAAAACAGGCAGAGCCCAGAGCACCTGTACTCCTTCAATAGATATTAATGATATCATATTATTGACACCTACAGTCTATCATCAGGCACATGTCACAACCTCCTCCCTTGTCCGTAGACATCAGTGTAATGATATCTCTCCTGAATCTTGAATTCTTTATGGCCAGCAAGACTTGCAGCATACAGACAAGGCAAGGTGTCACATTCTCTTCAGTGGGGAGTGCTAGGAACCTGGAAACTCGGCCCACATTTTGGGTTCCTTTATTTTTCCCCTTTGGAAAAGCAGGAAAGCTCAATCCCAGAAGAGTGGATAATGGAAAACCAGGGTTAAAGTGCCTTAGGACCCTGGGCCAGAATGCTCACATGGGGTCTGAGTGCTGCCCGGTTTGCAGAAGCCCGTGTGCCCCAGGGTCAGGCCAAATTCCTGGGAAAGCACAACTGCCAAGTGCGGAAATTTGCCTTTGGTTCCACTCACTTCCCTTCTCAGGGCCTCCCACCTTCTGTCTGGGGCTCCTCCTCCACCTCCCGTTAGGCTCACTTCCTGTGTTCACCAAGGGTTGTGTTTTCTTACTGAGCTGTCTCTGTATCCAGGATAAACTAATTCTAGGAGGGATTGCAGGAAGAATTGCATTTTAATAGGAGTCTCACCTGAGTGAGAAACCCTTAAGAGCCAAAGAGACTGAGTCTCTAACAGTGAAAAAGTTGGGGTGTGGCAGAGAGGAGGGGAAAAGAGAGTTGAAAGAAAGACAGGAGAAGGTGAGATCAGTCCCTGGTCAGGCCACACAGAGACACAGGAAGACACCAGTGGATAACCCCAAGGGATAACCCCAGAGGGTGCACGGACCTCTGAGTCCTGTGTGCGAGGCAGGCGGTGGCACCCACAAGGCTCTGAGTGTGTGTGAAGCTGGAGGCAGTGGGAGGGGGGAGGGCGCCTCTGGGCCTGTCTGTGCAGTGCCACGAGGTTGCCCGGAGGGCACATGTCCAGGTGGGCTGGGCTGTGGGCGTGTTTGTGTACAAGCTACAGGTGTAATTCCCATCATGCCGTGGTGATTCCACAGTAAGAGCAGCCTAGTGCAATTTTAAATCCATGCTTTTCACCTATTTTGTGCTGTAAGTTAAGACGTTTGAGAAGTATATGCAATAGGTTATGCTCATTATGTGGATTTTCAAAATCAGCCATGTATGTGGAAACCCTGGTGGTGTAGTGGCTAGGTGCTACGGCTGCTAACCAAAGGGTCGGCAGTTGAAATCCGCCAGGTGCTCCTTGGAAACTCTATGGGGCAGCTCTACTCTGTCCTATAGGGTCACTATGAGTTGGAATTGACTCGACGGCACTGGGTTTTTGGCCATGTATGTAGCACCTAACAAAACATTTTCATATCCACCATCTTATTTGAATCTCCCTATTGCTCTAAGGTTTAAATAGTACAAATCGTTACCACCATTTTATAGATGAAGAAACTTGGGTTCCGACCAATAATATCACTTGCCAAAGTTTATCCAGCAAAGCTGTACTGGAAACCAAACCTCCTGATTTGAATTCTCTGTTCTTTCTCCTCTAATGCACAGAAAATTTTATTTTGGAATTGAGTGCACACCAGGTTTCCAAGACATAAGATTTGACAGCAAGGAGATTGTCAGGGCTCTCTAGGGCCCAAGTTTTTATGGATGGAAGCTACAGTATACAAGCAAGTACAGGGGTTACAAGTGATATTGGGTTGTGCACATCTAGGCAAAGAAAATCCACTGGTTGCCTTCTGTCTTCTTAATAAGCTCATCAGAGCTGAATAGGAACAATTTTAATACCAATGTAATCTATAATTAGAGACAGTATAAAATACTAACAATAGATGGTAAGGTGGTTTGAAAGTTAAAATGCTAAATCACATGCCACTGCTAAATTTGGCAAATGAAGGAAAATAAATACAAGATCCTTATTTAATATCTTTGCTCCCTGAAATAGTTTATGCCTCATTAAAAACGGGAAGGAACAGTAATAACCTTTTAGCTATCCTCATCTTTAAATGAAAAAGGGAAACAAGGTTTCTGTTTATTTAATTTGCATTTAAATAGATTCCTTTAACATTTACTATATATTAAGAACCAGATTTGTATATTTCTAACTGAATTTTAGCCAGCATAAAAAATTACTTAGCTTAGTGAAAAACAAAACATGAAGGAAAAAAAATTCAAGGAGCTCACACATAACATCTATCTTCTTAATGAGACAAAACTATGTTGGTTTGGAAACAAAGAAACAGTGCTGTTACTTAGACATGAACTTTCCCCTCGGAGGCACTTGGCTGCTATATTGCGTTTCGTTGCGCCCACCATTTGTAGCTTCTTGTGACAGCAGGGGGAGGAAAGCAGTTCAAGAAGTTGAAGCCACTATGGAGATACTTTCTTCAGTTTTTTGGGTTCTTTTTCCCCCCATTAGATCTTTGGGTCAGTGTAGTTCACATGTCTTCCAGGAAGCCAAATTCAAATAGATAAAGTGATGAAATGTCCTGGCTGGAAGGGAGCTTAGAAAGGGTCAGCTTGTCTGGAGATTAGCAACCCCAGAGCCTGCGGCCAACTTGTTTGTTCATTCCTTGGTTCACTCATTCATTCATTCAGTCACTGAATAAGTATTTATCGAGAGAAGTGGAGCTGTTTGAATCAGCGGTTCCTGGGTACCTGTGTGCACTCCAGCCTGTTGGGGCAGGCAGCGGAGGGGAGAGGAGGAGGTTGGGTATTGGAAGAGTGGACTGCTCTGGGTGAGGAACAGAACCGTACGCTATTGGAGCACCACAGTGCCCTGGCGGTTGCCCTTTGTGGGCTACCTATCTTGCTGAGCCCAGGTAGAGGAGGTCCTACAGCCACAGGACCAAGAGGCAGGGCAGTGTCCCAAAAGCCTGGCATAATAGACAGTTGGTCAATGTGGCATTGGGTAGAATAAATGCATTTCTAGGCCCCAAGCTTCTGAACCTATTTCTCCATCTGTAAAATGGGTATAATAATAACACCTTGTGGGGCTATTTTGAGGAAAAAGTGAAATGATATGTGTGAATGGACATGTTGAGCTCTGAAGCACCAAACAAATGTCAGCTGAGGAATAAGAAGCTACCTTTCACTGGCTATAAAACAATGCCAGATTTCGTAGTAAGATTCTTTTATTCAGAGTGTTGGCAATGAAAGTTGTAGCAATGACTATACCTGAATTGAATCTCTTGTAAATCAAAATGCTTACCTCCGTTCTGGAAACTTGCCCACGGTCTAACGGGGAGCTAGTGACAGAGCCAGCCTGGAACCAGTTTAGTCCTCCTCATTCACATGACTGCACACACACACACACACACACACACTCACACACACTTGCACCTCTCTCTCTGCAGTCAGTTCCACAGAACGCAACAGAAACCACTGTGATCCTTGCAGACAGCCAGGCTGGCAAGGAAGAGGATTACATACAAGCAGGCTGCAGACTCAGGCCCGGAGATGTGTGGTGCTTGTCCCTTAGGAAAGGACCCTCTTGGAGAGACCTTGGTTCTTAAAACAATGTGGAACAACCTCGTCCCCAGCGCAGGTCCTCTTCTCTCTGCTGAGACATGTGTCATCTCTTTGGAGCTCTACCTCCAGTGGAAGCCAAGCTTTCCCAGGGTGCCCCTGGCCACCAGAGAGCAGCTCCTTTGCTCCAAACATGGAACATGGAATCGGGCTGAACGGCATGGGTGCAGACCTGGGTCTGTGAGAAACCAACTCAACAGGTGTTCCCCCAACACTCTCAGCTCTCACCTGTCTTTTAACTCCCTGTTGTTATTGCCTTCCCCCGTCATTGGCCCGCAGTCAGCAATCCTTGCTCTGTGGTCCAGCAGGGACCTGGTGTGGAGCAATCTAATCATTCTGGAGCTAGCACACAGATCAGCGGCCTATTTGCATATCTAAATAGTCATTGAACAGAATACAGGGAAGGTCACTTTTCGGCCACTGGTATAGCTAAGAAAGTATACAAAGTGAGGGCTTTTTATCACAAGTTCCATTCCAAGGACTTCAGGCGTTTCAGATTTTCATTAACTTTATTGACTGTTTTGTCAATAAGGAAAAGAGATGAGAAATTATTTTAAAATGTGGTTGGGAGGCAAAGATTTAAAGATATACAAAATTAGAGAATGACACTCTTGTAAACTCCTGGGGTGCCTGTCTTCTTTCCCCACTTGTCTTTCATAACAATTATTTTTAAAGCAGCAGCAGCCCGGACCTAGCGCCTGCGATGAGGGCTTGCTGTAGCTGGGGACACACAGCGCAGATATTGACCCGGGAACCCGCAGCCTGAAACAAACACTTGAAAATGAAGAACAACAGTTTCGCCTCTTCTGTGGGAAGATACACGCCACATTTGTTGTCCCTGCGGATAAAGGGAAGCACGGATAATTCAAAAGACAATCGTCTCCCAGTCATGCACGATGTTTGCCTTGGGAAGATGTTTTTGCACTTACGTCTGAGTAGTTACAGCCCTGATGTCTCTCTTCTGACCTCCAGACACGTAAATCCAACTGCCTACAGGACACCTCTGCTTGAAACCCTCATAAACCTCTCAAATTCAGTACATCTAAAACAGAACCTCCCATCTCCCCACACTCACCCAAGCTTCCTATCCTCCTCTTTAGAAACCACCTGGGGTGACACTTTTTTTTTTTTTTTTTTTTACAAGGGCCCAAGGGGCCATGCCAGAAACCTAGCTCTTCTCCCGAGTTTTTCCGACACTCCCCTCCCAAACAGCTGTGAGTCCTCAGTTCTGCTCCTTAGTAGCCTTCAAATCCACCCACGTCTCAGTTTCCACTACCACTCCTTTAATCCAGGTTTCCAGGTTCTTTCCATCACTCACCAGGATTGCTGTAACAGCCTCCTAACCAGTCTCTCTGCCTTGTCTTTCCCTCCCTCATCACATCTCACAGTGTTATCAAATTTCACGTCACACTTCACTAAAAAATAGTTGCCATTCAGTCTGACTCAATGACCCTATAGGACAGAGCAGAGCGGCCCCATAGGGCTTCCAAGGCTGTAATCTTTACAGAAGCAGACTACACATCTTTCTCCCTCAGAGCAGCTGGTAGGTTTGAACCACCGACCTTTTGGTTAGTAGCTGAATGCTTAACCACTGAGCCACCAGGGCTCCTTCGCACTTTACTACTCAGCTTTAAACCCTCCACTGACTCCTCCATGCAGCTGACAGCGTACACAGAGTTCAGGTTTCCTGAAGGGAGCATTGGTGGTTCCGTGGTAGAATTTTTGCCTTTCATGCAGGAGACCTGAGTTCAATTTCCAGCCAACGTACCTCAGGTGTGGCCACCACCCGTCTGTCAGTGGAGGCTTGCCTGCTGCTATGATGCTGAACAGGTTTCAGTGGAGCTTCCAGACTAAGATGGACTAGGAGGAAGGGCCTGGTGATCTGCTTCTGAAAATGAGCCTATTAAAACCCTTTGGGTCACAAAACCTGTGGCTGATTCTGTTGTGCCTGGGGTCACCATGAGTCGGAATGGACTCTACGGCAAGGATTTTTTTTTTTAAGTTCCCTGAAGCCTACATATGGCTCTCCATGGCTGGCCTTCCCCAATTCCCTCCCCAGCCACATTTCTCCGTAATGTTGGGCTCCAGGAACATTGCTAAGGCACTTTCAATACCCTTGTCGCCCAAGGCCGTCCAACAGCTCTGTCCCTTCGCTCATCCCCCTTTGCCTGAAGGTCCCATCCCACTCATCCTCACCTGACTAATTCTACATGTGTCAAGGCTCAACACAGGTGTCACCTGCTCTGTTCTTCTCTGTTCTCATTCCATCAAGGGTAACTTCCCTCTGTTCCAATATCCCATATTGGCCTCTCATGGCTTTTATGCACATTATATGCCAAGATGTATTAAAGTTGTATCTGAGTCTATGTCTGCCTTCCACACTGGCCTTTTAGCCACATTTTAGTCATTTTTGCCTCTTTATTGCCTTGGGGATGCCTGACATGTAGCCGGTGTTCTAGAAGTGTTGGTCGAATGTGACTGAAAAAGTAAATTCACTCTTCCACTTAAAGGGAAGAGTCCCTAGGTGGTCCAAATGGTTAACAGCTCAGCTTCTAACTGAAAGGTTGCCAGTTTGAATCTATCCAAAGGAACCTCAGAAGGAAAGTCTGGCAATCTGTTTCTAAGAAATCAGCCATTGAAAACCCTATGGAGCACAGTTCTACTCTGACACATGGGGTTACCGTGAGTCGAAATCTACTGGTGGTATTTAAAGGGAAATAATGGAATAAGGCTGTGGGCCCTGCCTCTTGGAGCAGCTTCTCAGCCTACTCCATGCTCTACTCTTTCCTCAGCCCCTCCCAAGTTATAGAACTTTGTTATGGACTGAATTTTTATCCCCCCAAAATACGTGTTTTAATTCCTAAACCCTGTACCTGTGGATGTATGTAATCTCATTTGAGAATGGAACTTTCTTTGTTATGTTAATGAGACTGTATCAGTGTAGAGTGTGGTAAGCCAATCACCTCTGAGATATAAAAAGAACAGATAAGGTATAGAGAAAAAATAGAGAAGCAAGCACAAATGGAGGGGAAGATACACGCCACATGAAAATCACCAAGGAGCCGAGGAACAGGCTCTGAAAAGGGACAAGGACTTTCCCTCAGAGGCTACAGAGAGAGAAAGCCTGTCCCTAGAGCTGGCGCCCTGAATTTGGACTTCTAGTCTCCTAAACTGTGAGAAAATAAATTTCTGTTCATTGAAGCCACCCATTTGTGGTATTTCTGCTATAGCAGCACTAGATAACTAAGACAAGCATCAACCCCAAGTAGAGCAGCCTTCTTCTCCAAAGGTACCATTGCACACCTTTCTGGCTCTATCACTTGACTTCTCTGGACAGAAAATCCAACTTAAAATGGCTTGAGTAATAAAGAGGGTTTCTTTATTACTAAAGAGGCAGAGTGCAGATCCCTCAAGGATCAATGACTGGCTCTGCCTGTTTCCCTGCAGTTGCCTTGGCCCCACCCTCTCTGCCTATTGGCTTCCCTCTAGTCTACCAGAAGAAAGGCTACAGCAGTTTGAGGCACAGGGCCACACCTAAGAGTGTCAGATGGAGAGAAGCCATATATAAAGAACTAGATTTTTTTTTTTTCTTTTTCAGAAGCTTCTAGCAAACTTCATGTTTTATTGTACTGAATTGCATCTCATTTCCATTTCTGAGCCAATATTATTGGCCAGGAAATGTCGTGGACTGACTGGTTTACGTTTGGGGTACTGAGGGGGGAATAACCTATAGAGTGATAAATCTCTCCCTTGTTTTTTTTGTTGGTGAGGTCCTGGTCAACTGCCCTTGAAGCACATCGCTCGCCTGGAGGAAGGGTGAATACGTATATGAAAACCTGGGTACAGAGTTAGCAGGAAAATCTCAATGCCCAATGGACTAGCACCAGGTGGTACTTGTTGTTGTTAGCTGTTTCAAGTCAGCCCCTAACTTGTGGCAGCCTTATGCACAATGAAATGAAATGCTACCGGGTCTTGGGCCATCCCCACGAATGGTTGCCTCATAGCAAAACATAAGCCTCCACTGACAGACCTGGGATGGCTGTCCATGAATTGCATTCGCCAGGAATCAAACCCTGGTCTCCCACATAAAGGGAAGGTGAAAATTCTACCACTGAACAACCAATGCCCTCAGGCAGTACTTAATCTGCCCTTGAAATCTTCCTCTTCCGGGTCTCTATGGGTTATAGCAGAACCCGTGCAATTGTGTGAGGTTGTGGAGTTACAAGATAAGTTGATTCAATTCAGAGTTAATCAACCAATGTGTGTGTATTGGGCAGTGTGTAAGTGGAACGGGGCATGTAAGGATGAATGCCACGGCCTTGTCCTTGAGTCTCCTTAGGCCCAAGTGGGCCTAGCTGCTTCCTTTTTACTGCCACAACCTGGCCTGTGGCTTCCAACAGGGGTTCCTCTCCTCTACTGGAATGCCGGAGAATGGACCGAGCTTCCCAGCTTGTCCCCTCAGCACCTGTCTCTAAAGCAACTCTGGGGCCTTTTTTGAGTCTTTCTAAAAGATTTTACAAAGGGGAAGTAGCTAGGAATAGTAAACAGCTTCCCGCCCCATCTCCTTGGTCTCCTCACCCATTTTTTCCTTTTCCCTTAGGTTCTGTAGAGAAGCGTAGAGGCTGATGGTGGGTCCTTATCTAAAAGTGAGGGCTCTTCTGAGAAGCCATGCTGGGGTCCTCACTGACTCAAGATGATAGCTGGTTCTCATGGGCACCAGCAGGAGGGCTTTTGTGTTCTCCGGTAACTCTGCAAGTTTTGCCCTGTTGGTCCCATGGCCCTTCTGATTTCTCTGCACTGTCTTGTTTCCTCTAGATGTTTGACTGGATAAGCCACAACAAGGAGTTATTCCTCCAGAGCCACACGGAGATCGGAGTCAGCTACCAGCATGCCCTAGACCTCCAGACGCAGCACAACCACTTTGCCATGAACTCCATGGTGAGCAGCGGGGGGCTGTTCTCAGCACTGCCTCTGGGGGGCAGGACAGTGGTGAGGGGAGGGAACCAGGGGAGAGGTTGAGGATCTGCAGAAAACTGATTTTCAGGCTGAGTAAAAATGAAGAACTTCGATCACACGGACCTTTAATGTTCTATTTGCCAGGGTGGGAAGTATGCAGGACATGTGGCCAGTCAGCTGTTCCTGCTGCAGATTTTGATCCCATTTCTGTTGGCAGACCCAGTTTTACACCATGAAAGGAATGTGCTTGGGGTCGTAGGAGGCTTTAGCTCAGTTTGTGACTAGAAGGGACAGTCACCAGTTGTACTCAATTGACTTAACCAACATTTTTCGGTTAACTGTGAGTCATTAATTTGGGCTAGTGAAGAGCCTCAAGCTGTAGCACACTGGAAATGATTAAGTGACTTGGGGATGTCTAGACTGGAGAAGAGGAGGCTTAAGGGACACATGATTGCTGCCTTTAAATATTTGAAGGCCATGTTGGAGAAAAGAGAGAAGAATAGTCATTGTAGGAGGCAGAACTGTCCAGGGCATGAGAGTTCGAGGGGGAGGCAGGACATGGCTCAATAAAATGGGATACAGTAGGAGTTACTGAGTTCCTGTGATGGAGAGTGTTCAAGCAGATGCTGAAGGGCCCCTTTTAGGAAATCAGGGATATTTGCTAACCGTTTGGCCATAACGAATTTACTTTTCCCCAGTGTGCTTCAGTTTCTTCAGCTGTAAGATGGAAATAATTATGTCATAGGGTTGTTGGTGAGGGTTGAAGAAGTTAATGTTTGTAAATCAGTTGGAACTATGTCTGGCACATAGTAAGTCACCAGCAAATACGGGTAATATGATAATGATGGTTATGTAGGAGTCTAGTCCAGATGACACCTGGGACCTCTCATAGACCTAACCCTTTGGGATACTATTTTTTCTGTGTGGTTGCCCCAAGACTTTATTTCAGAATCCTGTCTGCTTCTTGAACCCATTATATTCCAAACACCTACAGCCTAAGGGTGCCTCACCACACTCTTATCTCTCCCCTCTGCCAGCTCTTCCTAGTTGCACTACTGGTCAGGAAAAGTAGCTCTACCATTCTTCACGTGCCTGTGTATCTGAAAACCAGACACCTTGCCATTTCTGCTGGTGATGCTGGGCGAGTTCAGCTTCCCCTTAAGTGGAAGCACAGATGACTTCTCCAGAGAAGTCTTTGATCTCACAGGTTGAAAATGTATTGATGCTTCTCTTCACAGTGATCTTGAGTTCACATGAACTTTGGAGTTTTATTTTGGTGAGGAGAGACAGTGATTGGGGGTCTGCATGCACCTGGAATCATTATTTCAACTCCCAGTCATCGAATACCTACTATGTACCAGATACTTTACCTAGGTTATTTCTAATCCTTCCAACAACCTGCAAATTTTGTTTTACATTTTATGCTGAGGTAAAATTTGCCTGTGGTGTAACACACATATCTTAGGTGTACAGTTTGTTGAGTTTGATAAATACATACACCCATGTAACCACCAACCTAATCAAGATATAGAACATTTCTGTCAACCAAGAGAGTTCCCTCTTGTCCCTTCCAGTCAATTGCCAACATCCATTAGTAACCACTGTTCTGATTACTATCATTGTAGATTAGTTTTGTCTGTTCTTGAATTTTTGAGAAGTGTAATCATTCATCATATACTGTTTGGTGTCTGATTCTTTCACGCACATGTTTTCAAGCTTCATCTATTTTATTGTGTCCATCAGTAGTTTCTTTTTTCTTTTATTGCTGAGTAGTATTGTATGAATATACCACAATCGTTTATTCATTTTCCTCTTGATAAACTCTTGGGTTTTTCATTTGGGGGCAATTTTAAATGAAGTTCCTTTGAGTATGCCTGTACAAGTCTAACTAAATCAGAAATTGTGGGAATTGGGCCCAGAAATCTGTGATTTAACAGACCCTCCAGGTGACTCTGATGCAGCCTAACATTTGAGAACCACAGGCCTATTGTAAAGCCAGCTTACACATGTGAAACACAAATAACAATTCTCTTCTATCTCAATCACCATCATCATCCTTGTCCTCATTAACATTCACTGAGGTCTTGGTATATGCCTGGTCCTCTTATGTTATGTAATAACATAATGCTTCATATTCATTATGTCACTGAATCATCCAACAACTTTATAATGGAGATATGATTATTTTCCACATTTTAAGATGTGGAAACTGAGGCCCAGGGATATTAAGCAACTTGTAGGAAGTGCTGTGTGCATTCAGAGAAAGGAGGTGTGTGGGTTAGGGAGTTTGGAGGGAATGGAATTCTATGCAGGAAATGAGCCCTGAGGGTTGTATAGGATTTGGCTGGTGAGGGGTGGGAATGCCAGTCAGAAAAAAGACTTCGAGATAGAAATGAGCATGGTATTCCTTGGGGGCCAGTGAAGTGATGGTCTTACGGGAACAGTGGGCTTGTGTTGAGGACCAGTGGCTTGGGTGTGGCAGACAGTGGTTTTGATAGAAACCAGAGTGTCCTGGGGAAACTGCCCTAACCCTGTCATGGGATACCCCAGTCCTAATAAAACAGCAAATCTTCCGGGAAGGATCACCCTGCTTTCTAATACTATTTCTAAAGGCTTCTCCTTGAAGAGGGCCCTGCCTGTGTATCTGGGAGCAGTTGGACTGATCCTTTAATCCAAAGAGGGTGGTGCTAACCAAATAAGACTAACTAGTGGTTTTTATCTCCAGCCCCTGAGGGGGCCATAGTCCTTCCTCATGGAGAACCAACCTACTGCTGCTTGCCTCTAATTTGAACCCAGACTTACCTCACCCCAAGGGAGCAAATAAGGATCGGATGGAACAGAGAAGGCAGTGGTGCTTGTCCAGCCAGCTCTGATCTGAGGAAGCAGGTGACAGGCTTCATTAGGACAGTCAGTGGGAAGGTGGGAGATGAGCAGAGGGAGAGGCCACACACACCTGCCTTATCTACTTCCCTTACTCTGAAATCTTCCTCATCCATCCTCAAGTCTCCTTGTCCTCGAGAATCGTGAGATCTCCTTGCCAATTTGGCCACATCTGTAGTCTCATTTCTAACAAAAATCTTGGACTACCCAACTTCTACCTGTTTGATGGTGCCTTTTTGCTCACCCCTGTAGTACAATTCATCTCCCCTGTAATACCATTCATCTCATCCCTCCCTCACCTTACCTGAGTTCTCACCATTCCTGCCCACCGTTGCTCACTGGAGAGAATGCAGCCAGAGTCCAAAGTCAGCAGCCCTGACGTAGGAGCTGTGGGGCTAAGGGAGCCTCCATGGGAATATCCTCAAACTGGGGGAGAAGAAAAAGAATAGGAGCTTGTGGAAGAGATAGAATGTGTGGGGAAAGCATTGGAAGAACATAGACATGGAGGATCACAGAAGCCAGGGAGGAAGAAAATTTTGTTTTCTATCAGGCTTTTAAAGATACACCCCTACATTAAATTGCTTGCTGATTCTAGAATCTTGATCTCATTCCATAATTTCATTTATTTTTCAAGTGACATTTCACCCTGTTAAGAAATGGCCTTGGGTGGGTGTTGTCAATGGGCCAAAGGCATAGGCAGGGAAAAGGCAAAAAGAAAATCATAGAATTGGATGAGTAGAAAAAGAATGGGTAGTGAGGAAGAAGGAATACAGAGGAGAAACAATTCGTGAGATAGGAGTTTCTGGAGGCAGCAGTCACTTCAGGTTTCATTCAAGGTTTCTGGACCAGCAGATGTTGTGTGAGTCCAGTCAAGTAATTGGGCAGGAAAATGTCTGACCTCTTAAAAAATACAATATGCCCATTCATGTATCACCCATCCATGTAGCAAGCAGTTATTGAACCTGTGCTATGCACTAGAGTTAAGTCAATAAAAAAGGAAGAGTTCTGACCTCCAGCTGTTCAGTGTCCATTTAGGGAGATAGGAACCCAGACAATCACAGTGCAGCTTGTCATGTACAATGATAGAGTATGCTGGGTTAACTAAGAACTTCTAAATCTCGGTGCTGTAAAACAACACAGCTGTATTTCATGCTTCTACCACATGCCTGTCACTGATTGTGGGGAGCTCTGCTCATTATAATCACTCAGGGGCCCAAGCCAATGGGTTGTTATTGTTGTGTGCCATCAAGCTGACTCTGACTCATAGCAACCCTATAGGTCATAGTAGAACCACCCCGTAAGGTTTCCAAGGTTGTTATCTTTACGGAAGCAGACTGCCACCTTTCTCCCACCGAGTGGCTAGTGGGTTCAAAGTGCCGACCTTTCAGTTAGTAGATGGATACTTAACCCTTGCTCCACCATTTCAGATGTGGTCAGTTGCCTCGCCAGAGGAAGTACGCAGGCAAGCACATACTGGCTCTGAAACCTCCTACCTAGAAAGACACATGTCACTCTCACATTTCATTGGCCAGTCACAAGGCCATACCTAGCTCTAAGTGAGCTGGGAAGTGCAGCTCCACCAAGTGTTGGAGTGGAGAGAGCAGGGTACCCGTCAGCAGCCCTAATGCCTAGCCCAGGGATGTGAGGTAGAGATGGAACCCATGAGATTTACACAGAAAGATAATTCTGGCTGCAGAAGAGAAGGTTTGGGGACCAGGCAGGGAAATTATCAACGTTGATTGTGTTATCTGTTTTGGCCACAGCACAGTCTTGTGTCTTCATGTAAATGTAAAGACTCATTTTATTCCAACTAGTCTCCTATAGTTATGTCTCATCCCTGGCTCATTCAGTCACACAGGGGCAAAGGAGCAAAGCAATTGATCACAGGTGATTAAGAACGTGAACACAAATCTAGTCAAGTTTGATTATCTATGTGCCTTGTGGATTTCCCCTGGTAAATTTTACAAATTCTGTGCCAGAACATTCTTGTGACCCAACCACCCGGCCCTAAGGCAAACAAACTCGTTTTAATAAGAGGTAAAGACAAATGTAATTAGAGAGGTAAGACTGCCTCTAAGCCCCACGTAACAATGACCTACAAAGCTAACTAGAAGAGCCTTTGGCTTTGAATTACCTGCACCGCTGCTCTTCTCTGTTAATATGGATAACTGAGAGTTAATGGCACATCAGAAATCTTTCTTTGACAAATTTACTTTTGAAGTCTCCATTTTTAGGACAAAAATGAGGAAGGAAACTTACTGAAGGGAACCATCTTCAGGAGCTGGGAGAGAGAAGAAAAGATTTAATACATGACAGCCAATGAGCGTGTTCCAGCCCATCTTGCAGTCTCTTGTCGTCTTGGGCATGCACTGTACTCAGAGGCTTATTTGGCCTCATGAGGCTGGACCTTCTCTCTGGCTGGGGTGAGGAAAGGGAAATCCCAGGGTTGTTTGATCAAGTTGCCTGGGCACCTGTGCTTTATAAACATGGCTTAGTGCCCTTGTTAACCAGGGGGAATACAGTTCAGCATCCCAAACAGTGGCAAGGAGGGAATTACAGGCTCCTTTCCTCTGGCCTAAAACGAGCCTTGGTGGTGCAGTGGTTAAAGCACTCGGCTGCTAACCAAAAGTCAGTGGGTCAAACCCAGCAGCTGCTCTGCGGGAGAAAGATGTGGCAGTCTGTTTTCATGAAGATTTAGTCTTGGAAACCCTATGGGGCAGTTGTACTCTGTTTATATAGGGTCTCCATGAGCCGGAATTGACTTCACGGTAGTGGGTTTGGTTTCCCCTGCCCTGAGTGATGGATGCTGCTGCCAAGGAACAGATGAATGCAAGTGGCTACTGCTGGAGCCCAGAGACTATAGGAACAATCAGTTACTCAGGGCAAGTGGGAATGTGAATTGTTGTGTAAATTCGTGGAGGCATTTCTGTACACACGAATGTAGACGTAGTGTAGTTTGTTTCAGACTAAGGAGTGTTCTTATGTATTGAATCCTATATTACCATGGAAAGAGACCAGTCATTTCTTATTTTCAGGGAAGTCACAGATCCCTTGGAAATCTAATTAAGGTTCTGGGTCCTCTCTCCAGAAAAATGTATATATGAACAAAATTTTTTATACAATTCCAAGGGATTTAGGGAATCCTAAAGCCTGTCAATCAAGCCTGTCAATCAACCCCCTAGTTTAAGACCCCAGGAAACTCATGACTTTTTTATTCACTCTTTCAACAAATAATTGAGGGTCACATTATGCTGGTTGATAGGCAGATGGTATTGATGGTTGGTCATGTCCCTGGAGACTCCAGTGAAGAGACAGATGCTCAGTATACATCCTCACACATAAATATTACAAACTAATAAGTTTTGTGTTGAAAGAATAAGGGGTGCTATGCCAGGGTGTAACAAAAGGGCCTGATTTTGATGACGGGTCAGGTACATTTTTCAGTCAGTAATCAACATTGACCTAATTATCATTGCTCCTTCACTGATAGAAATTATGATCTATGAATTAACTCTACAATGTGCCAAAGAACTTATAATTTAAAGAAGCCTAGGTACATTGTTTTGTAAACAAAAATGATCAACTTATAATTCAGCTGTTTTGTAAGTTTTTGTGTGTGTGTCTAGTTTTTATACACTGATTAAAGACCCAGCTCCAGCTGAGGTGACCAGTAGCAAGAAATCATTGCATATTATTAAATCATGGAAGAAAAATCATAAATTTCCTAAGTTTTATTTTTTATGGTTTTCATTGCCCTGCTGAGTATGGTAAATGGGCAACTTTGAAAGAAAAAGGTTAAAATTGGTTGATCTTTGGCTTTTTGTCATGTTTTTTTTTTACAACTGTTACTGGTCTTTTAACCTTCAATAGAAATAATAACAATAATAACAACGCACCTGCTAAACCCAGTAGGCAAATATTCTTTGGCTTCTTACAGTTCCTTAGAAAGCCAGGTTTCCTGAGCTCTCTGGAGTCCTTTTCTTTATTAATTCTGCCTTCTGTTATGAAAGCTTTTCTCATGAATTCTCCTTCACCTGAGTGTGGCCCTCTCTTCTGATGAAAGTGTGGGCAGATGGAAGTGAGGTCGGATTGTAATATGCAACAGAACAGTTAAGTAGCTGTCCATGTTCTAGTTCTTCATGAGAAAGAGTCTCAAGACTGGAGAAACCCTGAGATTATAGCCCCTGGACACCATTACAGCTCAGTAATGAAGTCACTCCTGAGGTTTACCTTTCAGCCAAAGATTAGACAGGCCCGTAAAACAAAATCAGACTAAATGGGCACACCAGTCCAGAGGCAAGGACAAGAAGGCAGGAGGGGACAGGAAAACTGGTAATGGGCAACCCAAGGTGGAGAAGGGGAGAGTGTTGACATGTGGGGTTGGCAACCAAAGTCACAAAGCAATATGTGTATTAATTGTTTAATGAGAAACTAGTTTTCTCTGTAAACCTTATCTAAAGTACAAAAAAAAAAAAAAGACAGTTGCAGGAGTACATAAAAACATAACAAGTCCCTTTTTACAATTTTAATTAGTTCTTTGAGAAAAAAATAAATTGCTAATAGTTTCTGTGGAGAGTTTTTAACATATGAAGTGGCATTCATTTTCTATTATTATAACTGTGAAGATTTCCATTAGTGGTAACAATGTGCAGCTGGGTGGTAGGACTCCTCTCTGTAGCTCATGTGATAGCTCACTGCTTTAGTCCTATTAATTCTCCCAGTAGAGTCACATTTTGACACTTGATGGTGTGCAGATAGACCAATTGCAGCAGAGCCTGTGATGCTCTATCTTCGATTTGAGGGAAGGTTACAAATGGTAACACCAAGGAAAAGTCAGATCTGGTACAAGAGAAATAAAGGTCCTGAGGCAGGTAGTCTCCTGGCTACAATCTTATATGCCTTCCTCTCGGGTCTTCTGTCATCTTTGATTCTTGGCAGTCCCAGAAACAGGATTCTGCAGCACTCCCCCACCTTCAAAAAAGCAGTGCTTCCTCTAATGACAGTATTTCTCACTTTGGTGAAAAACACACAGTGTTTGATCCTGCCATAGCTGCAATGCTCCTTACAAAAAAAAAAAAAAAAAAAAACTGTTGCTATCGAGTCGATTTTGACTCATAGGACCCCTATAGGGCGGAGTAGAACTGCCCCCATAGGGTTTCCAAGGAGCAGCTGGTGGATTCAAACTGCTGACCTATTGGTTACCAGCCGATCTCTTAACCGCTGCAATGCCCCATAGGCAAACATAAAATCTGTTAATAAATAGATTGATAATAAATGAAGAGGTTGCTCTCATCTGGTATTGTTAGTCTTTTTAGTACGTTTTTCTCCCCAAAGAATTGTGTAAGTAGTTTGTTTAACATGCAAATTTCTTTTTGGCTTCCACCCCAGTCTTAGGAAATCATAAAATCTGGGAGTGAGGCTCCAAGCATCTGCATTTTTACAAGGTCCTTGGTGAATAATATGCATATTAAAGTTAGAGAACTCTTGTTCTGTGGATATCTATACGTATAAAATAATCACTCCCTCAAATAAACCATCACAAGTTGAGAAGGACAGTCCACTTACGGCACAATTGTATGAGGAGCTCTGCAGACCTGCTGCCCAGGACACTGGTAAAAATTATTTTTAAAACCATTTAAAATCTCTGGAAGTGGTCCTAAGGGCACATAGCCAATGAAGAAACATTTATTCAAGAAAATCTACGAAAAGTCAGTAAGAACAGTGAGAGTCTGTGCTTGAACCGAGACTTGCTCCCTCCCTTCCCCTTCCTAGCTCAGTGAGACAGAAACTCCACTCCAAATGGATGCAGCCGTGCACACAGGCCCCTCTATCCACCAAGCTCCCAGTCAGAAGGTGACCTTCCCAGAAGGGACAGGATATCAGCATTTTGAATCCTACCTCCAGCTACCTGTTGCTGAGGTTAAGTTCCAGGAAAATGCAGCCAAAAGGTGATAGTTCCCATCTTCCTCCCAGCCCCTACTCATGGGACAGAGGCTCCTTCAAAGGAGCTTTAATCTGATTGGATCAATCTATGGAGAAATTTATGCCTCAGGGCATTGTTGAAACAATAGAGCAATCAGCTAGAAATTAGTAAAGCTAACAGCTGGGTGTGGTCAGGGAAAGAGACAGTCAAAGAGAGCCCTGCCAAAACCGTTGTCATCTTTGGGTGTCTGTGGGATCTACTCCCAAGACTGTATTGCCTGAGAAGTAGAATCAGAGCTTCACATTGCAGGCAGATTAAGTGTGCGTGTGTGTGTATGTGGCGGGGGCGGGGGGCAATAAGCTTCACTAAAATAATGCAGCCAGTCACTAAACAAATAAGGAAGAGAAAAAATACTTGAAGAAATAATGACTGAAACTTCCCAAATTATTGAAAAGTGTTAATCTACACATCCAGCAAACTCAGTGAACTCCAAGTGGGATAAACATAAAGAGATCCACAAACAGACATATGCTAGTAAAAATGCCAAAAGTGAAAGACAAGGAGAAAATCTTGAAAGAAGAATGAGGAGAAATAACTCATCACTTAACATGGAACGCCTAATAAGATTAACGACTGACTTCTTAGTGGAAACAATGGAGGGTAGAAGATAATGTGGTCACGTATTCGAAGTGCTCAAAGAAACAAACTGTCAACCAGGAATCCTGTATCCAGTAAAACCATCTTTCAAAAATGAAGGAAAAATACATTCCCAGATAAACAAATCAGAGATAATTTGTTGCTAGCAGACCCACCTCACAAGAAAAGCTAAAGGAATGTCTTCAGGCTAAAAGCAAGTGATGCCAAACAGTAATTAGAACTCACATGAAAAAACAAAGGGCACCAGTAAAGGTAATTACGTAACTATAAAAGACAGGATAAATGAGGTTTATTCTCCTTCCTGACTTAAAAAGCAATTATATAAAACAATATGCATATATGGTATCGAGCCTATAACATATAGAAATATAATATGTTTGTCAATAACAAGGAAACTCTGGTAGTGTACTGGTTAAGTGCTACATCTTCTAACCTAAAAGGTCAGCAGTTCAAATCCACCAGGCACTCCATGGACACTCTATGGGGCAGTTCTACTCTGTCCTATAGGGTCGGCATAAGTTAGAATTGACTTAATGGCAACCGGTTTTTCAATGGGTCAATAACAACACAAAGGAGGTGGGTAGGAACATAGTTGGATTGGGCTAAGGAAATGACTCTAGGTGATAATGTGAATCTACAGAAACAAAGAGACCCAGAAATGATAAATAAGATTAATACACCAAAAGCTATAAATATGTACTTAATCTTCTTTCTTCTCCTAGCTTCTTTAAAAGATAAAATTATATAAACTGATAACTATAACAATGTAATGTTGGTTTGTAACATTCATAGATGTAATATGTGTAATAATAGTATCACAAAATAGAGAAAATTATATAGGACTAATGTTTCCAAGGAGCCCTGGTGGCACCGTGGTTAAGCGTTCGGTTGCTAACCAAAAGGTTGGCAGTTTGAATCCACCAGCTGCTCCCTGGAAACCCTATGGAGCAGTTCTCTGTCCTATAGGGTCGCTATGATTCAGAATCAACTCATTGGCAATGGGTTTAATGTTTCTGTATCTCACTGGAGTTAAATTAGTATAAATTTGAAGCTGATTCTGATGTATTAAGGAATGTAACTGTATATGGTAAGCCCTAGAGCAACCACTAAGGAAATAACCCCCAAAATATAGTTTAAAAATTATTAAAGTAAGTAGCATGCTACATTAGAAAATATTCACATAATATGAAAGAAAGCAGTAAAAGAGGAATAGAAGAATAAAAAAGACACACAACATATAGAAAACGAAAGTAAAATGGCAGACGTAATCCAACTATATCAACAATGACATTAAACGTGAAGAGAATTAAACAATCCAGTTACAAGGCAGAAATTGTCAGACTGGATTAAAAAAAACCTACAAGATCCCACTATACTCTGTCTACAGAAGATACTTTAGATACAAACATACAAAAAGATGCAGAGATACAAATAGATGGGAAAAGATCTACCATGTGAACAGGAACCACAAGAAAGCTGGGGCGGCTATACTAATATTAGGGGAAAAAAAAAAGACTTTAAAACAGAACAAACAGAAAAAAGGTACTAGAGATAAAGATATTTTACAATAAAAGGGCCAATCTGTCAAAAAGATGGAGCAGTGATATAAGAATTGTAAACATATATGAACTTAAAAAGAGAGCACCAAAATACATAAAGGAAAAACTGACAGAAATGAAGAGAGAAATAGGAAATCAAAAATAATAGTTGGATGCTGTCATGGATTGAATTGTGTCCCCCCAGAATATGTATCAACTTGGTTAGGCCATGATTCCCAGTATTGTGTGCTGGTCCTCCATTTTGTGAATTTCCTATGTGTTATAAATCATAATCTCTGCCTGTGGTTAAAGAGGATTAGGGTGGAATGTAAAACCCTTGCTCAGGTCACATCCCTGATCCAATGTAAAGGGAGTTTTCTTGGGGTGTGGCCTGCACTGCCTTATATCTTACAAGAGATGAAAGGGAAGCAAGCAGAGAGTGGGGACTCATCCCACCAAGAAAGCAGTGCTGGGAGCAGAACCTGGAGTTCTCGTGCAGAGAAACTCCTAGTCCAGGGGAGGACTGATGCCAAGGACCTTCCTCCAGAGCTGACAGAGAAAGCCTTCCTCTGGAGCTGACGCCCTGAATTTGGACTTTTAGCCAAATAGATGGTGAGAAAATAAACTTATGTGTGTTAAAGCCATACACTTGTGGTATTTCTCTTATAGCAGCCTTAGATAACTAAGACAGATGCTGAGTGAAGTCAGTCAGTCACAGAAGGGCAAATATTGTAAGTTCCCACTTATATGAAGTATCTAGAATAGGCATGTGTACACAGAGCAAAGTTTATTAGTGGTTACCAGAGGTGGGAGGCAGGGAGGGGGAAAAGGGGACTCCTTGCTTAGAGGATTTTAATAATAGTAATAGTTGGAGACTTCAATACCCCATTTTCAATAATATAGAAAAACTAGTCAGAAAAGGAACAAAGACACAGACTTAAACAACACTATAAACCAACTAGACCTAACAGACATCTGTAGAACACACTACCCAACAATGGCGGAATATACATTCTTCTTAAGCACAGTTGGAACATTCTCCAGGATAGACTATATGCCAGGCCATAAAACAAACCTCAATAAAAATTTAAAAGGATGGAAATAATACAAAGTATGTTCTTCAACCTCAACGTAATGAAATTAGAGATTAATACAAAAAGAGATTTGGGAAAACTCACAAGTATGTGGAAATCAAACAATATAGTCCTAAATAACTAGTAACTCAGAGAAGAAATCAAAAGGGAAATTAGAAAATACTTTGGGATGAATGAAAATGATGACATATACCAAAATGTATGGGATGCAACTAAAGCAGTGCTTAGAGGGAAATTTGTAGTTGTTATTGTCTATATTAAAAAAGAGGAAGGATCTCAAATTAATAATCTAATTTTCTACCTTAAGACACTAGAAAAAGAAGAGCAAACTAAATATAAAGTAAGCAGAAGGAAGGAAATAATAGAGTAGAAATTAATGAAACAAAGAATATAAAAACAGTAGATAAAATCAATAAAATTAAAAGCTGGTTATTTGAAAGAATTGGCAAAATTGAAAGACCTTTAGCTAAATGACAAAGGGGTGGGATGGGGCTGCAGAGAAGACTCAAATTACCAGGATCAGAAATAAAAAGAGGGCATTACTATTGACCTTACAGAAATAGGATTATGAAGGAATCTATGAACAATTGTATGCCAATAAATTAGTAGCTTAGATGAAATGGACAAATTCGTAGAAAGACACAAACTACCTAAAGACACTCAAGAAGAAACAAACAATCTGAGTAGACCTATGACAAGTAGAGAGATTGTATTAGAAAAAAATTTTTTTTAATCTACCCACAAAGAAAAGCCTAGGCCCAGATGACTTCACTGCTGAATTGTATCAAACATTGAAAGAAGAATTAATACCAAGTCTTTACAAACTCATCCAAAAAAAAATAGAAGAAGTGGGAACATTTTTCAACCCATTCTATGAGGCCAGTATTACCCTGGAACCAAAACTACACAAAAGATATCAGAAGAAAAGCGAAGTATAGACCAATATCTCTTATGAATATGGACGCAGAAGTCATCGACGAAATTGTAGCAAATTTAACTCAGAACATATAGAAAAAATTATACACCAGGATGAAGTAGAGTTTATCCCAAGAATGTAAGGTTGGTGTAACATTCCAAAATCAATTAATGCAGCACACCATATAGATAGAATAATTAAAACAAAATAAAACAAAACACATGATCATCTCGATAGATGCATGGAAATCATTTGATAAAATCAAGTACTCTTTCATGATAAAAACACTCAGTGAACTAGGAATAGAGGGCATGTCTACAACCTGTCTCAAAGGGCATCGATGAAAAACCTACAGCTAACATTATACCTAACAGTGAAAGACTGGATACGTTCCCCCTAAGATCAGATATAAGATAGGTGTCCGTTTTCACTACTTCTATTCAATATTGTACCGGAAGTTCTAGTTAGGGCAGTTATGCAGGAAAAGGAAGTAAAAGGCATCCATCTGGCATGATCTTGTATATGGAAAATACTAAAAAATCCACTAAAAAACTGTTGGAACTAACAGATGAATTCAGCAAGGTTGAAGGTTACGAGATCAGTATATGAACAATCTCAATGTAAAATTAAGAAAACAATTCAACTTATAGTAGTATCAAAAATAGTACCATACTTAGAAATAAATTTAACAAAAGAAGTTCAAAATATGTTCTCTGACAACTACAAAACATTGTTAAAAGAAATTAATGAAGATCTAAATAAATGGAAAAACATCTTATTTTCATGGATCAAAAGAATTAATATTGTTAACTCACCAAATTGCTCTACAGATTCAGTGTAATCCTTATCAGAATACCATATGGATTCTTTCTAGGAATTGACAAGGTGATTTTAAAATTCATATGGAATTGCAAAGGACAGTCTTGAAAAAGAAGAACAAAGTAGGACACACACTTTGTGATTTTAAAACCGTAGTGGTTAAGAATTCAGTTGCTAACCAAAAGGTGGGCAGTTGAAATCCACCAGGCACTCCTTGAAGACCCTATGGGGCAGTTCTGCTCTGTCCTATAGGGTTGCAATGATTCGGAATCAACTCAACGGCACCGGTTTGGTTTTTGTTATACAGCAACAGTAGTCAAAACAGTATGGTGCTGATACAAAGACAGACGTATAGATCAATTAAATAGAATTGAGAGATCAAAAATAAACTCACGTGTGTATGTTGCTGTTGTTAGGTGCCATCCAGCTGGTTCTGACTAATATTGACCCCATGTACAACAGAACCAAACATTACCCGGTCCTGTGCCGTCTTCACAATCGTTATCCATAAGCCCATTGTTGCAGCCACTGTGTCAATTCATCTCATTGAAGGTCTTCCTTTTTCACTGACTCTCTACCAAGCATGATGTCCTTCTGTAGAGACTGATCCCTCCTGATAACATGTCCAAAATATGTGACGCATGTGGGTAGTCTTACCATCCTTGCCTCTAAGGAGCATCCTGGCTGTACCTCTTCCAAGACAAATTTATTCGCTCTTTTGGCAGTCCGTGATATATTCAATATTCTTTGCCAACACCATAATTCAAAGGCATCAATTCTTCTTCAGTCTTCCTTATTCACTGTCCAGCTCTTGCATGTATATGAGGTGATTGAAAACACCCGTAGCTTGGGTGAAGCGCACCTTAGTCTTCAAGGTGATATCTTTGCTTTTTAACACTTTAACAGTGGATGAATGGATAAACAAAATGTGGTATATCCACACAATGGAATATTACTCAGCCATGAAAAGAAATTAAATACTGATCCATGCTGCAACATGGATGGACATTGGAAAACATTATGCTATATAAAAGCCGGTCACCAAAGCCGCATATTATATGATTCCGTTTACATGAAAATCCAGAATAGGCAAATCTATGGAGTCGCAAAGTAGATGAGTTGTTACTTAAGGCTGAAGGGGTTGAGGAGTATAGGGCAAAAACTAGTTAAGGATTTCTTTTTGAGGTGATGAAAATGTTCTAAATTTGACTGTGATGATGGTTGCTCATATCTGTATACTAAATATGAATATACTAAAAACCATTGAATTGTACACTTAAATGGGAGAGTTGTATGATATGTGAATTATATCTCAATAAAGCAGTTAAAAATGGAAACAGACAGACAGCTGGAGAGTCTTTTGTGAGTGGCCTCCCACTAGCTTTAAGGTACAACCTTCTTTATGGTTAAAGAGAATGATCATGACAGAGTGTGGACACCAACCCTGGTGGCATTAGCAAAGCGAGGTAGGAATGTCTGTATGTGCCTCTCAGCAGTCACTCATTTTTGTGTTCAACAAACTTTCACTGTTTGTATTCTCTGTCCCCTTTCCTAGATACTGAGAAACCAAACACAAAGCTGTCTTGAAGAATCTTACAATTTCGCCATTCTCAATTTCATGTGCCTAATTCAAAGAGAACTTTTGCCCACTGGAGTATAAACTCCTGAGGACAGGGCTTTGTCTATTTCATTCACAGCTGTAGCTCCTGAACCTATAACAATGCTTGGCACCTAGAAGGTGCCTAATAAATGCTCATTGAATAAGTAAGGAATTAAGCATTCCACAACGTCTGCCACCAGCCTTGAGCAGACTGGGCAGCAAGGACTCAACCTTTGAGGGAGCTTGATAGGCCGTGACTCCAGCAGAAGCTCAACAACCACCAGTTAGAAGGTGAATAAGAGCAATGGTTGCCATCAGGGTGGGACCTGGGAACCAGGATGCTTACAAGTGTCCCCCAGATGATGCACACTAAAGTCCACTGGACTAGATGATCTTTCAAGTTCCAGTAACCCTGAGGGTCTTTGTTTCTAAGAGTCTAAGCCTAAAGATGGAAACAAAGGTGCTAAAAAGTGACACTCCCTGACAAAAATAAATGTGATCTGGTGTTTGCTGTTAACACTGGGGTTCCCAAGACAGGCCTTCTAGGGAAACCTGTACTTGTGAAGTACTGGATATAATCAAGTTAAACAGATTATAGTGTTTGTATCTCCACGAACAGCCTTGTGGGTGGAATTTCTTCTTCCAAGCTAGTAGGAGGATGGAGTTTATTTCCTGATCAGCTCAGGATCCATGTATGACCCTTGCCCTTGGCACCATTGAGCTTTTAAAAATACCACATCCGGGACCTACCCCTAGATTCTGATTTAACTGTACTGGGGTAGAAGCCCTAGGAATTTGTACAATTTTAACATTCAGATTGAGAATCACTGGTCTAGGATGAGGACAGTAAGCCCACTGACATTAGCCCTGGGGTCAAATTCTAAAGCTACCAAATAATTAAGCCTGTACAATTGGAGGATGAGGACTTGCCTCCAATGTCAGGGTCCCAGGGATACAGAGTGTCTGTTTTTACTCTTCTCCTTGCCCTCCACCCCCAACCTCACCAGATGCCCCATTTACCTTCGCCCTCAGGTCTTTAATCAGCCGTATTTGGTAATTGGTTCCTATTCAAACAAGAAACATAGGGAAGCTCCTTGGATTAGGAAAAGGCTTTCTCAGTACCACTCTCGTGCACAATGCTGGCTTCCCTTAAAAAAAAAAAAACTTTTTTTTTTTTTGTACTGCCTAATCACCTGGCCTGGGTCCATTCTGAAAGTCTTCTCTGAGCTGACCCTCAGGGCTTGGCTGGCTGCTCAGATTTCTGACTTGTGGCTGACACTGGCCTGGTCAGGTTTCTCTCTTGGATGCTCACCCCACTCCCAGCCCTAGGTTTGCCTCCTCTTCTCCCTTACTCCTGGCTCTCTGGTCACAGACCTGGTACCTCTTTTCTTGTTTCAGTCCCCTGCTGTCTGGGGATCTCTGTCAGCATGTTCCTTGCCTTCAGGCTGTTTGCCGTGCACTCTTGATATTTACCCTGAGTTTATGCACACACGTACACATCCTTATATATAGCCTTTGTCTGCTCTCTGCCAGGTCTACAGCTGCCAAGGAGTTAATTTGTCTGAAATTCAGCCAAAGCTGACTCATTCCTCTTCTTTGAGGTCCCCTGGAGCCAAAGAAAGGCACGAAATGGTCCATGAAGCCTAGCGTGTCAGATGAGATAATGTACACGAAAGGGCTTAAACTGTAAAGCACAAGACAAGTATGAAGTGTTGATAATAATAAGCAGCAGCCTTGCTGCATATGTCATTCTGGGGCATGGGTGGTGGCAGGCCAGGAGTGCCAGGTGAGAGACTGAGACTGGTCAAGGACATACCGGCAAGACTTTTATGAATCAGGAAATTCAAAAGGTGAGAAATTAGGACCGGAGGGGCAGATGGGAAGGAGGCAGCACAAGAAGCAGAGGTCAGAGCTCACGACACAAGCCAGGAAATGAGGAGGACCTAGAAGATTTCCATCAGGAAGTCCTTTCAGCTCTACCTTCAAAATATACCCAGAAAAGAATCTGGCCACTTCTCACCACCCCCACTACCACCACCATGATCAAGCTGCCATCATCTCCTGCCTGGATCATTGCAGTAGCTCATACCTGGTCTTCCTGCTGCCACCTTGGCTCCCCTACAGTCCATTCTTAACACAACAGCCCAAGAGATCCTGCTAAAGTGTGAGGTGCATCACATCACATCACTCCTCTGCTCAAAACCCTTAGAGGTCTTCCCATCCCTCTTGGGATAAAATCTGAGGTGCCTTCCCTGTGGCTTGCCAGGGTCTGCGTGGTCTGGCCCCCAGTTACCTCTCAGATTTCAGCCCGTACTCACTTGCTGTAGTCACCCTGGGCTTCATGCTGTTTCTTGAACCCACCGAGCTCGTATCTGCCTGTGGGGCCTCTCCCTCCAGGTAGCCATGTTGTTCACTCTGTCACTCATTCAGGGTTAAGCTCAGGTGTCACTTCTCAGAGAAGGCTCCCCTTACTCTCCAACCCCATCACATTGTATCCTTTCCCATCTATATTTTGTACAGAACTTATTTCTATAGTAAATATTTTTTCATTTATTGCCTGACTCTTCTACTAAAATGTATGCTCCATGAGTGTAGGAGTTTGTCTTGTTCCCTGCGTGAACAGTGCCTGGCATTGTTGAATGAATGAATGATTGAATAAACACATAGGATGATAGATTTAAGCCTTCAGCAATAAGGCACGATATTGACTAAAAGAGTTGCCTTAGGCCTAAGCTTTCCTGTGGTTCTGTAGAGGCAGGGACCTGTTCTCCAGGGCAGCTGGCCCTGTGTTTGCAGGTGGGAATTATTGCTGGAAAGAGGGAGATGGTAAGAGAAGTCTACCTACCAGGCTCCTGTCCACTGTGGAGCTGAGCTCTTCTTCTCTTACTAGAAGGGCAAGTCCAGGACCCTAGTGGGGAGACTTCAGAGAGGTAGAGAAATTTCTACTGAATTCTCTTTCCTGGGATCCTATTTCTCCAAGGTGATTTTTTTGGGAGACATTTCTCTCCATCATCTCCGCTCTCCCCTAAGGGGCATCCTTGGCAGCCCAACTGCTTTCACATTGATGGCAAATAAAACAGCATGGTGGATAAGAGCATGGGCACGAGGCGCTAACTGTGGCTGCGTGTTTCCTTCCTAGCTGTGTGGTCCTAGACAAGTTATTTATGTTTCTCAGAGCCTTACCACCTCTTCTGTAAATGGGGGATAATAGTGCCTTTGCGGGGTTGTTGTAAAATGAAATGTGATCATGCATTTTGGGCTCAGCACGTGGCCCGGTGTCATGACTGAGCTACTGTTGTTATCAGGGTCACGTGTGCTAGAAGGAATAGCTCTCCTGGTTCAAGGCAGCTCCTCAAATGTAACGTACGTACAGATCAACTGGAGGAATCTTGTTAAGTATAGATGCTGGTTTGGAAAGTCGGGAATGGGCCTGGGACTCTGCGTTTCTAACTAGCTTATGTGATGCTGATACAACACATCAAGATTTGAGCAGCAAGGCCCTGCAAGAGAAAGGGCTATGGGATAAAACACTGGCAAATGTATTTCCCTGAAGCCTTATAGCCTCTGACTTCATCCTTAAAAGCAGCCTAAAATCACTGAGTCCTAGCTCAGAAGAGCTGCATTGACTCCAACCACTTTCCCCGCTGGTGTCCCTGACTCTGATTCCAGCTGAACCACCTCGCCTCACCATCCCAGTCCTGCAACAATTCCTCACACAAACACACCCACTCATCCAAGGAAGTTTCCCCCAGCGCTCAGAAAGGAGAGGGAGAGGGGCTTCATTTTTTCTTAAGCGTGTTCCTGGGTTTCCTGTGGCCCTCAGACATATGGCCAGGCTCTTGTTTTCAGGGCTGCTTAATGGTTTGTAAAGTAATTGCTGGAGGAAACATTGTCACAGCAAGCCAGGCCAGAGGGCTGGAGGGATTCACGAGCCAATGTTATCTTTGCTGTGCACCAGGGCTGCTCCAGCTTCCTTTCCTCTACACCCGACAGTGACAGATGGCTTCCACATGCTTTGACCTACTGTTCGGCCAGTCCTGACCAGATAGTCATCCATCAGCTGCCCTCCTTGGCCCCCTAGAGGGCACCGTGTGGTTTTTAGGAGGCAGAAGTCAGGGGTTTCTTTTAGAGCTCATTGCATCTCAGGGCTATTGTGGTGTGGTTTCAAGCATGGACAGTCCTTATTCCAGATGTTACTATCCCAGTGTCCATATGTTTCGAGGTAGGATCAGCAGGTTTACATCGTAATGGTGAGCTAATTAATCATAAGCTGATGATTCAACAACTCAGGGCCCACAGTGGGCTCGGTACTAGCCACGATGTGACTAATACCTGTGGTATCATTAAGCTGGAGAAAGGAGGAGAGGGTCAGTGTCTTCCACCGCTTTGGCATCATCTCTTTATTTTCTTACTGCTATTGAATGGTTACTCACAAAGCCTCTGAAAGCTGTATGGAAAAATCTCCAAATACTTCTCCTCGTGACGCTCTTCGAGTGTGACAAAATAAAAACTTAAATTGTTACAAGCTGTGGGGCACTCAAAGAAGGTGGTGATAAGTATAGGAGCCGTGCAGACTGGGAGTCAGGAGACCTGGCTCCTAGTCCCAATTCTGTCTCTATCCTTGTGATTTCGAACAAGACGCTTAATTGATTTAACAAACATTTTTTAAGGACCTACTAGGTGGATTCAAGAAACGCTCCCTTTTCATTTTTTCTTTTTTTTTTTAAACTCTAAGAGGGGCAACATGAACTTGGCTTCTAAAAGACTTTAAATAAAGTGTGTTTTATATTCCTTTCTTTATAAAAGCGGTAAATAATAGTAAATAAAACTAAAAACAGCTTCTGTGCTTTAACAAAAACAATGAGTTGGATAAAAGTAGGAGGCTGAACCTAAATTCCCTCTTAGTCCCATCATCCATGGACATCCTATGTTTTGCTATATTAACTTCAGTGGAGGCTCTAAAACCCAGCCGAGTGCTTAATCACTGAGCCACCGGGGCTCCTCAGTAGAGGTCGAGATTCTAAAAACACACATTTAAAAAACAAAACAAAACATGGTTTTCCTGATTATAAAAAAAAAATACCAAAGTTATTTTGAAAAAAACACCTCTTCTATATACAGAAGAGAATTAAGAATAAAACCCCTTTTTTATGTTCAGTTCCCGGCCGGTGCACCTCCTGCACAACCGTCGCCCGTCTCACAGGTTTTAGCGGAGCTTCCAGACTAAGACTGACTAGAAGAAAGGTCTTATTTATGATCTACTTATGAAAATCAGCCATTGAAAACCCTATGGATCACAATGGTCTGCTCTGCAGCCCATCGTGGAGATGGCACAGGACTGGGCAACATTTTGTTTTGTTGGACTTGGGGTGACCATGAGTCCGGGACTGACTCAATGGAAGCTAACAACAGAAAAAATGTGCCTACCACTTTGTGTATCAGGTACACAAGAAGCATTCAGTAACTGATAACATTTGGGTATATTTCTCTGCTATATATAACATTCTTCTGAGTTGAAGCTATACTGTATATATACTTATACTTAGCTTTTTATTTAACATGATTTGATTCCCATTTGAACTGAATAACTTTGCTGAATACCTTGGTCTTTGACCACTTCTCTTGACTTTTGGATTTGGAGAGTCAGGGTCTCTAGGGTTTGTTAAGAGGACTGAGCATCTTTGGGAAAGTGGCCACTAAGTGGTGGTCGTGCCTTACATCCTGTGATGATCTGATGTGCAGATCATAACTTTTATTTTCATAATAATAATTTAAAAGCTATAGCCCAGTTAACTGGAATGGAATTGAGAGCCCGGTGCCCAGAATTCATTCCTTGCAGAGGTGAGACAGCTCTGAGGTGGCTTCCCTTTGCCTCTCAGGAGGTGAAGATAAGAAACCTGGAGATGAGTTATGTGTCACCCCAGGACAACACAATGAAAGACCCAATACCATTCTTGACAGAATGGAGTAATCAACCCAGCACGGGAATGAGGTGTCTGCACCTTTTTAGATATAGTCAGTGCTAAGGAGAAGAATCTGTCCCCTCCAGTGAGGACAAGGTGTTCCTACTCCTGGGTGTTCTGAGCATAGATAACATACACCAGCAAAGTGGAGCTGCCTCAAGGACGCTGTCCCAAGAGACAGAAACCCCTATTTTGCCAAGAGGTATGAAAGGACACTGTGTTGAAAGAACATGGCTCAAAAAGTGAGTCACTGGCTGATTCTGAATTCTGTGAGCTCTCTGGATCAAGGAAAGACTTTGCACAGTTCAGGGATCCAGGCCCTTAACTCCTAGGGGAAGGGCGTCTACCCTCAGCCGGTGTGTAGTGTATAGAGCAGTGGGCTGGCAAGCACCTAGGGCAGCTGGGACAGCTGCAGTGCTGGGGCACATGTGGCAGGCTCCTACAGGAACGGACACTTCCCAGGAACGCCAAGGAATGACATTGTGAAGTGTTCTTTTGGACAATCCGTGGGACTTTGAACTACTTATTTTGCCTCTTGTTGGAATACTTAATAGATTTTTGCATTTTGTTGCAAAAAGCACCTTATTAAAACTTTGCTTTGTCTTGCTCTTAATTTTGGGAGTTAATACCAGTCTGCTGGAACTGGATGAAGGAAAAGATATGACATTTATTGATTTATCAGTTACATACTAGGCAGCGGACTGGATGCTTTATGTTATCTCATATGACCCACTAGAAAGAGTTTCTGATTCAGAATGGGCACCTAACACACAGAAATGTAAAATCCATCTTTTTTTTCTTTTTAAATTGAGTGAAGTGAATGGAATTCAGATTATATGCACGCTTGGCAGTGATCTGCTCTTACAACCAGCCCCTGACAAAGAGTTTAGGGTTACCAGGATGAGAACCTGCCTCAGTCATTATTTCTAGAAGAGCCAGTATTTCTTTCAGAACGCACCACATCAGAAGCCTCATAGAAAGAGGAAGTGGGAAACTGGTTAGTCTTACCAGCTCAGTTTAGGAGAAGGAGCTGAAAAGGAGAAGGGGAGGAGGGCATCTGACCCTTGGTCGCTTGAGAGGTGAAGAACTCAGGGACCCCAGTTCCGGCCTTGGCCCTCACTACAGAGCAGTGGGCAGAGCTGGGGTAAGGGGCTGAGGCATGTGGACAGCCGAGGCTGGGCTATGTGTACATCCAGGGTGGTCAGTACTGCTCTCCCTGGTCTTGCTTCATGCATACTCCCCTTTGCCAGTCCTTTAGCATACAGCAGCTTTAACCCACCAGAAAAAAAAAAAAAACCCACTGCTGCCGAGTCAATTCCGACTCATAACGGCAGCTTTAGCAGTCTCTTAAAAGCATGAATCAGGTCTTGTTTAAAACCTTCCATTGTACATGGACACTTGAAATTTTAGTTATGCTTATTTCTTCAGTTTATGCCCCACCACCTCCATGGGAGGGGGACAAATTTAGCCCATTTTTCCCCCAGGTACTGTGGCCTCTGAACTTCTCTCTACACTCAATGTGGGCACCCTCCATAACAGAGAATGCACCTAGAGGCCTGGGTTATGGAAACAACACTACTCACTAATGAAAGGGGATGTCTGAGACCATTTAGTTCAACTCTCACATTTTACAGATGAGGAAACTGAGGCACAGAGGAGTCAGGTGACATCGCATGTTAGTTCCAGAGCTGGAACCAGACCCATGTCTCCTGACTCCTGGCCCAGTGACCTTGCTGCCCATGACTGACTGACAGCTCTGTGGACCACAGGGCATTAAAGGCTGGTAAAGAGGAATGGCAGAACCAGGAAGAAGGGAGAGGGGTGGTGGGACAGAAAATGGAAAGATCATGAAGAGTCAAAACGTCCATCCCTGCTGACCACGTCCACACGACAGACATGTCTCCCAAATAATCCTTAACAGAGGTATAAACAATGACATAGGAGAACCACGGATGGGTTGACCAAAGGCCATGAGATTTCATTTATGCCTAACGACTGAGCACCCCTATTCATTTAAACTCTTAATCCAGCTCTTTAACCTCAATCTTTCCCTTTAAGTCATTTGAGACTTTCTCTACCATTCTTCTCTTCCCTTTAGATTGTGGCTGGCTTTCTTGTATTCATGGGCAACTGTAGTTTAGAATCTATCTGCCCATTTGTCTCAGATTCTAGGGTGAGGGAAAATGAAGAAAAATAAGGCGAACTTGGGCAATATGACTTGCCTGCAGCATTTTGATATACTGAAAAGGGGCAGTAGAGAAGAACAATGAGCAAATTCGTGAGTCAACATTATATTTATCCCTCTCTTGAGAAGTATACTGTCTACTGTTTTTGCGAAGCATAATCATTTGTTGGTTTTAATAAGACATTTCTCCGCCCACTGATAAGGAAATATAAAAGCATTTACTGTGCCTGTCACTACGAGTCGGAATCGACTCAACAGCAATGGATTTTTTTTTTTTTGGTTTGGTGCCTGTCTCTAGAACATGAAATGTAAGCTGTAGTGTTTTTCGGTTTGTTTTAGCTTTCACTTATAACCATAAACTAAGGGTCGAAGGGGACCTTTAATGCAAGAAGCTTTCATGCAAGAAGCTCTTTTCCACCATCCCTGCCGATTGTTCAGACTGCTTCTCTCTGAACCCCCACAGTGAGTTGCGTCTACCTCTGTTGAAGCACTTACTTCATTTTGCTTTAAATTACAATTATTTGAGGACTTGTCTTGAGTCTTAGCTATGAGCCCCTGAGAGCTGGGGATGGGTGGGCAGGAATCCTGTCTCATTCCTCCTTGAGCCCCTACAGCTCCCAGTATAGAGCCTGGTCCATTCTCCATAAATATTTGAATGAGTGACAAGGTATTAACAGTCTCCAGAGGCACCCACAGTTGATAGCTGGAGAATTCTTCCTGAATGTGAGCAGAAATATGTCTCCCTATATTCCCTAGGTGGGGGGAGAATGTAAGGGCTGAGTGTCCTTAGGATGGACCTGGAGGGCTCTGGGCACAGGATAGAACCCTACTCTTAGTGCTTGCCTTGTTTCCCATTTCACCAAAGTGCACAAGGCTTTCACCAGGACAAGAAAACCCAACACCCCTAGACCGATCTGGATAACAAGGTGGGTATCCAAGACTTGAATCCAGTTAGGAAAAACACAGCTATATCAATGCCATCAATATCCCACCATATCTTTTCAACGTGGGGGCTGTCTGCAGATGGTTTCCGTACACACCCAGCTTCCTGCATTTCTTTGCCCATGGTCATTCTCTGCCTTTGCCTGGGTAAAGTGCTTGGCCTATATGTGGGTCAGGCTGGAAATGCCAGGAACTTCAGCCAATGAGAGATGAAATTTAGTGCATAAATACCCCAGATTCCTCATCCCTCAGTGGGACAACTCAGGGTGTGTTCTACAGTCTCTCAAAGGGCCCCCAGAGACGTTGAACCCCGTTTGCTCACAGCAGTAACCTCTAATAAACACACTCTGTTCATTTTCCTCCCTTTCCTGTTTGACTTCCCTTCTTTCTTACTGTGCTTCCTGGGATCAGGCCCCAAATAAACTACCTGTCCCCAAACCCTTGTCTCAAGATCTGCTTTTGGGGGAATCAAAACTAAGGCAGTGACGCACTAGGAAATTTGGAGGTGTCTAAGTGTTATTCCCTTAGAAGAGACAGCTATTAAAATCAGTACATGATTTTTTTTTCCTGTTCTTCCCTTCTATTTTTAAGTGCAGAGTTAGTTTTTCTGTCAGTTCTATAAATACAGTTCAGTTTTAAGTAGAATCTGTGTCCTAACTCAGGGAACAGGGCTGAATCTTGGAGGGATATTTTCAAATAATAGGAGCCAGTAATATTCTAGCTCTGTTAAGGAAATGCACTGCGTCGGGAAGGTCTCAGGCCAGACTGAAGAAAGAGATTAACAAGGGGGTTATTCGACATTGGAATGGATTTGCGTTCAAATACTTCATTTAACATTTTAAACTTCCACAGAGACCTTTTAAATTAAGAGAGATCTTATCAGCCTGGCCCAGATTGGGATGGAGTGCTTGGAGGGGAGGGACAGCTAAGAGCAATGGTGACCATGAGGAAAGAAGCAAAACAAAGAGCCTTCGTTAAATCTACCCAGTGTTAATAAGCTACATCTGAACTAATACAACCAAGCAGAGATGCCGTTACTGGAGAATACCAAAAGACCAAACTCACCGTTGAGTCAATTCTGACTCATAGCGACCCTATCGGACAGGGTAGAACTGCCCCATAGGGTTTCCAAGGATCACCTCGTGGATTCAAACTGCCGACCTTTTGGTTAGCAGTCATAGCTCTTAACCACTATGCCACCAGGGTTTCCTACTGGAGAATAAGTATTATCATCTGAGCAGATCTGAAACAGAACAAAGGTGTGCGAGCAACCTGCCTCCCTCATCCTTCTTGGGGCAGATGCTTTTGTGATTCAGAAACGCCCGGTGTAGGTGCCCCAGTATTACTTGTTGTTTTGACACGTCAGACGATTAGTAGGAGGTAGAGGTTAAAAATAACCATGATCGCTCTTAGGTTGTGCCTGTGCGGTTTTTCTTTTGTTCCTTCCTGGAGGGTTTTCTGCTGGCCTAGTAGGAAACATCATGCATGCTCATGAATTTTTAACTGGCAAGCAAAGATGGAAATGAATGTGAACAAAACACAAAAAGGAGGAAGTCACAAGGAGAGCCCCCATGCTGCTCTTTAAGGCACCGCACATATGCTTTTTGGGGTCAGTTTAGTGAGTGCAATGTTCTTATGCGAAGTAGACATACAAAAGGGTTCCACAGGTCTTATTCTTTTTCCACTTTAACCGCTTTTAAATGTACAATTCAGCGACATTAATTATATTGATAATGTATGCAACCATCACTATTATCTATTTTCAGAATTTGCATCACGCCAAACAGAAACTCATAGGTCTTATTCTTCTTGTTGCTGTTAGGTGTGATTGAGCTGGTTCTAACTAATAGCGACCTTGTGTGCAACAGAATGAAACACTGCCCTGCCCTGCCCCATCCTCATAATCGTTGCTATATTTGAGCTCATTGTTGCAGCCACTGTGTCAGTCATCTCATTGAGGGTCTTCTTTTTCACTGACCATCCATTTTACCAAGTATGATGTCCTTCTTTAGGGACTGATCTCTCCTGATAACATGTCCAAAGTACTTCAGACAAAATCTCACCATCCTCAATTCTAAGGGGCATTTGGCTGTACTTCTTCCAAGACAGATTCATTTGTTCTTCTGGCAGTCCATGGTATATTCAATATTCTTCGCCAACACCATAATATAAAGGCATCAATTCTTCTTCATTCTCCCATATTCATTGTCCAGCTTTCAAATGCATATGAGGTAATTGAAAATACCATGGCTTGGGTCAGGCACCTCTTAATCCTCAAAGTGGCATCTTTGCTTTTAAACACTTTAAGGAGGTCTTTTGCAGCAGATTTGCCCGATGCAACACATTGTTTGATTTCTTGACTGCTGCTTCTATGGGCATTGGTTGTGGATCCAAGTAAAAAGAAATCCTTGACAACTTCAGTATTTTATCTGCTTATCACAATGGTGCACTGAAGGCATTGGCAAAAAACAAGGCTCCAAGAATTGATGGAATACGAATAAGATGTTTTAACAAACAGATGCAGCATTCGAGGTGGTTGCACATCTAGCCGAGAAATTTGAAAGACAGCTACCTGGCCAAGTGGCTGGAAGGGATCGATATTTGTGCCCATTCCAATGAAAGGTGGTCCGACAGAATGCAGAAATTATCAAACAATATCATTAATATCACATGCAAGTAAAATTTTCCTGAAGATCATTCAAAAGTGCTTGCAGCAGGGAACTACTAGAAATTCAAGCCAGATTCAGAGGAGGACATGGCACCAGGGATATCATTGCTGTTATCAGATGGATCTTGGCTAAAAGCAGAGAATACCAGAAAGATGTTTACTTATGTTTTATTGACTATGAAAAGGCATTTGACTATGTGGATCATAACAAATTATGGATAATATTTCAAAGAATGGGAATTCCAGAACACTTCATTGTGCTCAAGTGGAACCTGTACATGGACCGAGAGGCAGCCATTGGAACAGAACAAGGTGATACTGGTTTATAATCAGGAAAGAAGTGTGTCAGGGTTGCATCCTTTCACTATATTCAATCTGTATGCTGAGCAAATAATCTGAGAAGCTGGACTATATGAAGAAGAAGGTAGCATCAGAATTGGAGGAAGACTCATTAACAACCTGCGATATGCAGATGACACAACCTTGCTTGCTGGAAGCAAGGAGGACGTGAAGCACTTACTGATGAAGATCAAAGACTACAGCCTTCAGTATTGATTACACCTCAACTTAAAGAAAACAGAAGTCCTCACAACTGGACCAGTAAGGGACATCATGATAAACAGAGAAAAGACCGAAGTTGTGAAGGATTTCGTTTTACTTGGATCCACAATCAATAACCATGGAAGCAGCCGTCAAGAAATCAAACCACATCCTGCCTTGGGCAGATCTACTGCAAAAGACCTCTTTAAAGTGTCAAAAGCAGAAGGAATAAGGTACACCTGACGCAAGCCATGGTATTCCCAATAGCCTCATATGTGTGCAAAGGCCGGACAGTAAAGAAGGAAGAACAAAGAAGAATTGATGCCTTTGAATTATGGTGTTGGCGAAGAATGCTGAATACACCATGGACTGCCAAAAGAACGAACAAATCTGTCTTGGGAGCAGTACGGCCAGAATGCTCCTTAGAAGCAAGGCTGGTGAGACTTTGTCTCAAGTACTTTGGACATGTTATCAGGAGAGATCAGTGCCTGGAGAAGGACATCATTCTTGATAAAGTGGAAGGTCAGCGAAAAAGAGGAAGACCCTCAGGGAGATGGATTGGCACAGTGGCCGCAACAATGGGCTCAAACATAGCAATGATTGTGAGGATGGCAGTGTTTTGTTCTGTTGTACTTAGGGCTGCTGTGAGTCAGAACCAACTGGATGGCACCTAACAACAACATTGTATTGTGTATTGGTCCAGTTGCGTAGAGTTTTGTTTTCTCTATGTTGAGGTGTAATCCATACTGAAGGCTGTAGTCTTTGACCTTCATCAGTAAGTGCTTCAAGTCCTTTTCACTTTCAGCAAGCAAGATTGTGTCATCTGCATAACGCAGGTTGTTAATGAGCCTTCCTCCAACCCTGATACCACGTTCTTCTTATAGTCCAGCTTCTCGGACTTCTTAGCGTGGAGAAATGTTGTGATTTTAAATGTTTTTTATTTAATCTCTGACTGGAAGCAGGTGGTGCCTCAGCTCTTTTGGGGGTGCAGGAGCAGTAGACATCTGCACTTGGTGATGGAAAGATATAGAGTTATCCTGTGTCTTTGGCTGTCCTAGGAGCCCTGGTGGCACAGTGATTAAATGCTTGTCTGCTAACCAAAAGGTCTGTGATTCAAACCCACCAGCCACTCCTGTGTAGAAGGATGTGGCAGCCTGCTTTCCTAAAGATTACAGGGGCAGTTCTCTTCTTCCTGTAGGGCTGCTATGAGCCGGAATCGACTCAACGGCCATGGGTTTGGTTTTGGTTTCAGATGTTTGCTCTCTTTGGTCAGCATCACTGGCCTGTTTTTTTTTTGTGTGTGTGTATGCTTTACGTGAAAGTTTACAAATCAAGTCATCTTTCATACAAAAACTCACACACACCTTGCTATGCACTCCTAGCTGCTCTCCCCCTAAAGAGACAGCAGACTCCTCCTCTTCACCCTGTATTCTTGTGTCCATTGAACCAGCTCCTGCCCCGCTCTGCCTTCTCATCTTGCCTCCAGACAGGAGCTTCCCGCATAGTCTCATGTGTCTACTTGAGCCAAGAAGCTCACTGTGGAGTCCAACCTCTGTTTGAAGAGTTGGCTTCAGGAATGGTTCCAGTCATGGGCTAACAGAGGATCCAGGGATCATGACCTCCGGGGTCCCTCTAGTCTCAGTCAGACCATTAAGTCTGGTGTTTTTACAAGAATGTGAGGTCTGCATCCCAGTGTTCTCCTGCTCCATCAGGGATTCTCTGTTGTGGTCCCTGTCAGGGCATCCCTGCCCTGTTTTGGTTGTTTTAGCTGCATCTAGATGCACAATGGAATAAAAGCTACCCAGTCCTGCGTCATACCCATGATCAGTTGTGGATTGGACCATATTGATCCATAGGGTTTTTCATTGGCTGATTTTTGTAAGATACCGCCAGGCCTTTCTTCTTTATCCATCTTAGTTTAAAAGCTGCACTAAAACCTGTTCAGCATCACTGCAATGTGTGAGCCTCCACTGACAGATGGGTGGTGGCTACACATGAGGTACATTCGTTGGGAACGGAACCTAGGTGTCCTACATGGAAAGTGAGAATCCCACCACTGATCTACTAGTACCCTGTTGTAGGTGGCAGTAATGCCTGGGTACAGCTCTCTCCTCAGCAAGAGAAGTGCATTTGTCTCCTTTAGCTTTTGGCCTAGTCTGAGCCATTGCTTCCAGACAGTAACTCTTGAAAGTACTGTGCTGTCTCCCTGGAATGACCTCATAGGATGGTTGTGGACATTAAGTAAGATAATCCCCATAGAGTGACTGGTGCACTAATGGCACAAAAACAATTCAGGTTCCCCAGAATGAAAGGCCTCAGTTACTGTCCCTGCCATCTGCCTAGAGTTTATGTCATACAGGGAGACTATCCTTGGGCCAAGAATGTAAACACTGGGTCTATATCAGCCTCTCTCAAACTCTTGTTTGGGCAGCCCCCTTCCCCAAATACTCAGCCCCAAAGTGCTTAACAGATGCCTTTTTAGCCTGCCCTGCTAAGCGCTGACTCTCCTTTGGTTCCCAGAATGCCTACGTCAACATCAACCGCATCATGTCCGTGGCCTCCCGCCTCTCTGAAGCTGGCCATTACGCCTCACAGCAAATCAAGCAGATTTCCACGCAGCTGGACCAGGAGTGGAAGAGCTTTGCTGCTGCCCTGGACGAGCGCAGCACCATTCTCGCCATGTCTGCGGTGTTCCACCAGAAGGCTGAGCAGGTGAGGCCAGGGCAGTCTGCTGTGGCTGCTGTCGGTGGGAAGGGTAGAGAGGCAGGGGAACGGCAGGGTGGGAGTGTGCACAGAGTTCTGCAGAGAGCCCCTCCTCTCTTTCTGAGAAACACTAAAGACCCTGCTGAGTAGCTGCAACAATAACACTTGTTCTACCACTTTCATGGCCCCTGTGTACACCAAGAAACATTGGTAACTCTTAGTGGCTTTGCTTATTCATACCAGTGGAGGCCCAATGCCTCTTTACATTCTGCTTGGTAGTTTAGTGGGATATGTGTGTGTGTGTGTACTATCTACTTGATTTGTATTCCCTGAGCATAGATCAAAGGGATGAAAGTAAAGTGATCACTGGAGTGCTGAGAGCAAGGGAAAACAATTTTAAGTTGAGCGTTTGCTATGGTCAATAATGATGTAATAGTATAATGGCTAGAAATAGTAATTAATGGTTCCCATTTACTGAATGGCCTGGTATTGTGATATTACTAACCCATTTTACAGAGAGGAACATTGAAACTAAGAGAGATTAAACGGCCTGCTTAACATCCAGGGGTGTATTGGAGCTGGCTCCTACTTGCTCATAGATAGCCAATTTTTAAAATTTTGAGAAATGTGAGCTGGTTGTTAAACACCATCATTATTTGTTGCTGTTAGTTGCTATCAAGTCGATTCCAACTGATGGCAACCCCATGTGTGCAGAGCAGAACTGCTGTACAGGGTTTTCATGGCTATGACCTTTCGGAAGCAGATCACCAGGCCTGTCTTTCAAGGCACCTCTGTGTGGGTTAAAACCACCAACCTTTCAGCTGGTGGTTAAGGTGTTAACCGTTTTCTTGCTTCTGGTTATTTTACTACTACCTGTTTCTTGAGGCTATGTACATTGATTTATCTGTCTGGTGGAAATACTACGTAATGGTGTGCTACTGTGCATCTCTTCCCAGTTCCACCGTCAGTGATGTCACATTGATAGCTTGAAATAGACCACAGTGGGCGTTTTAGACCATGGAAATCAGCAAATGCTACAAACCAGGGCTTGACATACTGTTTTATTGATTGTCTAGAGTCTTAAGAAAGTGAGGGTGAAAATGCTAAAAAATGCGGACTAAACTTAAAAGTGCGTTGTGTCTATAGCTGTTACATTTTGGATAACACACAAAAATGGAGGCAATGTTCTTCCAGTATTCTAAAATTATTATTAAATTCAGCAAAGAAGTCACTCGTGTTGTTGATGGATGAGTGATCTGAAAATAGTCTTCAGGTGTTTTTTTACTTTTATCCTTAACATAAATAGAAATATCAACCAGCATTCGTGTTGGAACTATACCCGTTTGTTATTTGCAACCGTAGACTGGCTGTGGTTTTCACAAGACTTCGACAAAAATCAACAAAAGCATCCTGTGAGACTCAATTGGTTACACAGAATGTCTTCTTTGTAAACTGTGTGCTATACATCCTTTATATCAGTAGATATGTAATACACTCGTATACATATACAGTCATGTGTTGCTTAATGTCCACGAGACGTTCTGTGGAATAGGACGTTATGTAATTCATCCATACCATATTATGGATGAAGGTTCTTTCAGGCATTTGCTTCCAGAATAAGAAGGCTTCGTCCATATTAAAAAGTTGCTAGGTCAAATAATTTCCGTCTACAATGAGTTGGGTCACTGGGTTACAGTGAGTTTATCTAAGGTTTTAACACATCCTTCTGCCGCCTTTGCGTCAGCACTCGCAGACTCACCGCTCACTTTCACATTATTGTTTGAAGTGCTTCAACCACCCAGGGCTAGCACGGAGCTTGGTATCATAGCCTGGTCCTGCTTTTTCTTTAAGCATCTCCTACAAGCTTCATGCCTCAGCAGCGATCGTCAGTGAGCTGAGAGGGATTTGCGTTCATGTTTGGTCCTCAATCCACATCATTAGCAATTTCTGCATATCTGATATACATCCCTCTCGCGTTTTCTTTAGCCTTGTGGCTTTCGCTGGGGCTGATCCTTTTAACAACTTGGAGAATTTTTTGTTTTTGTTTTTGAGGATCGTCAGGACTGTCGAGTGCAACATGCATAGATTCACTATGTCCCATTCTCGGATTGGGACTTCTAAACTCTGTTATAACCTTAGCAGACCACAAACATATTTGCAGTCGGATGTTGCCTGGACGGACGTCGTGGGGCACATGACTGTATATATTTGTGTGTGTGTGTGTGTGTGTGTGTGTAATGCTGGTTGTTAAACACATCACTGCAAAATCACATAATTGTAATCTGTGGGCAGCTGGAATTTCAACCCAGGTGTGTCTAACATTAAAATCTTAAGCTCTAAACTTT
This sequence comes from Elephas maximus indicus, assembly GCF_024166365.1. NCBI lineage: Eukaryota > Metazoa > Chordata > Mammalia > Proboscidea > Elephantidae > Elephas > Elephas maximus. The sequence continues at coordinate 15,340,933 of NC_064819.1, forward strand.
TTCTGTCTGTATCACATTCTGGGTAACTCAAATAATGGAGAGCCTGACACAAGGTCATCCCTTAAATCCCTCCCTCTATTACCTACTCTAACACAGAAGGCAACGTGGAATAATTGAAAGAGTCTAGCTTTGAGGCCAGACACACGTGGGTTCTAATCCCAGCCCCACTATTCACTAATTCTTAGGCAAGCCACCTCCCCATTCTGAGCTTTTTTCCTCATCTCTAATGGGGGATAGGGAAACCCTGATGGTGCAATGATTCAGCACTCAGCTGCCAATCAACAGGTTGGAGGTTCAAACCCACCAGCCACTCTGTAGGAGACCTGGCGATCTGCTCCTGTGAAGATTACAGCCTGGAAGCCCCTATGGGGGCAGTTCTACTTTGTCATATAGGTTCACTCTGATTTGAAATTGACTTGATGGCACACAATAGCAACGAGGGGCTGATCATAAATCTCACAGGGGTCTTACAGGGGTTGGCAATGGAGCGTGTAAAGGGCCTAGCATGCTCACTAAATGGTGGGTATTACTACTGTGGGTATTTGTCCAACATACAATTCTGGTGTCTATGTCCTCCACCTGTGCCTGTTTCCACCTGGGAACTTCCCAGAGACTGAAATCCTAGTGCCACAAGTCAAGTGCAGCCGATGCATTTGAGAGGGATCCAGCCGTGTCTTTTTGTTTTGTTTTTTAAAGGATGATAGTGCTGTGACTAATGGTGACTGGTTCATGCGTAGGGAAATGAGAATATTGATCCCTAATCTTCTGTTCTCTCCTTAGCCCTATCGCTTGCATACTTTATTCAGTGTTGGCACAGATTGGCATGGGAGACTCCATGCTTTCCTCTGTCTCTCCCCCCTTAGCTGACCATTTTCTGGGACCTGCTGTAGGACTCCCTGTTAGAGTATGACAGAGAAATCCCAAGGCCTTGAACAGATGCTCCCCCCACAATTGACACATGAATGTCAAGTAGCTGTCAGGTTACTGGGGCGGGGGGGGGCAAAGAAGCTTCTGAGATGGTAGTAAGCATATGCCATCTGATACAGGATGGCACCGGCACTTTTCCAGAATTGCTAAGAGATGGCCTAATGTGATTAAAAAAAAATACAGAATGAAAAATCAGCCACAACAGCCAGCAGGCCAGGGACTGACTGCTTGAAAGTGACACAAAGACTAGAACTCAAGCAGTTGTGGAAGAAAAGGCAGGGCCAGAACTGAGGGCAACAGAAGGAGTCAACTTTTATTTGATGTTTCCTCACTTGGTTTGGTTTGGATCAGAAGAAATTTATTCGTATCTCTGTCTTTTTTTTTAAATGTGATTTCTTCAGGTATTACCAGTCCTTCAGGGAAATTCATAAGCCATGCTTTTTTTAGTTGGGGGGGGGCACCTCATTCAAGGCTATTTTTTAGGTGTTTGTTTAGGCAGCTCTTTATTATCCTCATATGGGCTGTTCTAGGGAATGGGATAAAAAGGTATTTAGACAATTAATTTAAATGACGCTGTGCACTCAGGCGAGAGGAATCGAAGACAGAACCATTCCAGACTGTTGGGCGAAGAATTATTTGCATTTTAAAGAAGTATTTTTCCACTCAATAAACCTGAGTGATTTCAGTTAGCTCACCCTTTGTGTGTGGAGACCCGTGGCCTTCCACAGTTGTTAATTTTAATTTTTAAATAATTTTATGTCCATCGGGATCTATATCTATATATCATACCCTGGGAGCCAGTGCCACGTCAGACGTAGCACAGCCTGAGGAGACTGACCCAACATTGGGAGTTCTGTTGGGGTTAATATCTATCCCCTGTGGGAATGGGTCTCTGGAAGTTCCCTAGGGTTCCTAGTGATTCTGTATGAAGTACTCCTTGCTGCTTTTCACAGCTCAGTGCACACCCACGTGGCCACTAGAGCTTTTTGCCCTGTGCACAACCACAGGCACATGGGAGGGGCTACATGCATTGTAATGAGATGTTTCCGCACCAGCACTTTATAGTCAACGTGTGGGTGTAACCTGTTGAACAACCTGGGGACTCCCACCCCTGCAGGTTCATAATAGTAATCTTTCTTTGTGGAAATCACACTTCTTGAACAGGTGCCTAGGTCAGACTTCTTACTTGGGGTTAGTGTTTGTGGGATTAAAGAACACTCTCGGTTCTTCCATAGGTCCTTGCTTTTCCCCGAGGTATCTGACCTTCTCTGCTCTAGGTAACCTACCCATCACTCAGCCCAGTACTCCCCCTCTGACCCACCCCACATCTCCTTCCAGTTCCTGTCGGGAGTGGACGCCTGGTGCAAGATGTGTAGTGAAGGTGGCCTGCCGTCCGAGATGCAGGACCTAGAGCTGGCAATCCACCACCACCAAACCTTGTATGAGCAAGTGACCCAAGCCTACACGGAGGTGAGAACCAAGCAGGGCAACCGGGTGTCCTGGGCGTATGTGCAAATGGGTGGGTGGTATGGGCACTGGCCGATACCCTGTGAAATAGTCTGGGTTGAACAAAAGAGAAGAGAAACCATTTTTTTTCCTTTAGGGTCATCTTTAGTATCCTTGGCCTGTGAACTACGGTGTCTCCAGGTAGAAAGCAGAAAAAAAGGGGCCATCAGTAGGCATACCTTCGTGTGCACATACACACACACACGCATGCACGCACACACATGCACACGCACACACACACACACACACACACACACCTCCCTGGATGTGAGGGTTTGGACTCTTGTCTCTGGAAAACAAAGTTGTCCTTCTCTAGAGTTTGCTTTCTGGTTGGTGAACAGGCGTGTATACACTAGCCCTGACACCCCTTTTATGAAGCAGCTCATCAAAAAATCCTAGTTTTCTCACTAGAAGGTCCAGAGGAAAATGATTGGGGTGGAGATAAGTGTTTTCAGGAGTGAGAAACGGCCACAGATGTGGAGGAAAAACTAAAAGCCTCTTCTGCTGAAATACCAAGGGTGGGGGGGGAGGGGATAGTGCAAAATTAACAAGGGGAACAAACTTCTTGATGTTTCTTTAAAGGAAAAGGAAAAAGCCATATAGGTGCATCCCTGTGGCCATACATATACCAGTTAGGTAGGTTCACTAGCTGGGCATGAATTCTGAGGGAGGGGGGCTGAGGGCTAAAAAACTGATGAGGGCAAAATGGGCAGACTAAGTAGGCAGCTTAGGGCTGGATGAGGAGGGAAGGTGGCTTAGCATCTGGCCTGTTGGTTTCCTCCAGAGCAAGGTCAGTTAGGGCGGTGTTTCTCCAAGTGGGCTCCGGGACCACCGGCATCAGGCTTACCTGAGGTGCTTGTTAAAGATGCAGATACCTGGGCTCCACCCTAGACTGACTCAGAGTGTCAAGAAGTGGGACCTGGAACCTCCGTTTTCCTATGAGCCCAGGTGAGTTTGATGCACATAGACGTCTAAGAACCAATGTCTTCTAGGTAAGAACCAGGTTCTTGCCTCAGTCAAAACTGAGTTTAGATCCTGGCTTGTAAGCTGTGTGACCTCAGGCAAGTCACTTCACCACTCTAAGCTCAGCTTTCTCTTCTGTGAAATGAGAGTGATAACACCTGCCAAATAGGGTAATGTTCAGGGTTATAAAGATAATGCCTGTAACGCGCTTGGCCCAGCGCCTGATAGGAGTATAAGTGCTGACAGATGGTAACAGGCTTCGTCATTGTCAGAGGCATGGAGGAGGGCTGGTAAGATGAGTCTGATCCCATCAGCTCTGATCCAAATGGTCCAAGGGTTTCTCTCTTAGACCAGAACTTTCCCTCTGCCCGTGGATCAAGAATCTCTAAATTTACCCCGTGTAAAATACAAAAAATAGTACAATCAAGATTAATATATTTCACCACATCAGGAGGTGCGGGTGTAATTTATATACATATATGATATATATATTTTTTATATGTGTATAAAATATATGTGTTTGTGTGCATATGTATACATACACACATACACACACACAATTTCTCCCAATTTGTTCTCAGTCCCTAGCACTGTGGACCTAGGTGTTCCATTGAAGCCCACTTTGGTGGCCAGCAGGCTGTCCCTGACCTCCCATAGACATGGAGACTGAGGCAGAGGACTAGAACCCCTGTTGACTTGGATTTCTAGGATTTGGCTCCCATCTCTAATCGCCCTTCCCTAGATGTAGCATATTGCCTAAAGACAGCATTTTTTCAAATTCTCTGCATTTGGCCATAGGGTGTCTGTCTTATTCATGCCTCTGGAGGGCATTAAAGCCTTCTCTCCCCACCCTGTGGCGATAAGCCAGGGGGTGGGGATGGTGGAGTTCGGTGGGAGGTGGTGGTCACTTAAATCGGTCATGTTTCCCTAGCTGGGTTTCCTCTCCTGTCTCAGCCTCACCCTAAGCCATCACTCCTCTCAGTCACCAGCCAGCCCTGCAGGTGCTTCTGCAGCCCCGTGAGCAGGAGGAGAACAGCTGGGTCTGTGTTCCTGAGCCCCCAACCAAGTACTTCTCAGGGCCTGAAGGAGGGGTGAGGGGAGGCTGCCAGCAGAGCAAACGGCTCCCCATTTGTCATCATAAGGATGGAGGTGGGAGCATAGCCCCTTCCCCAGTTTGCTGGTAGGAAAAAAGACTGTTTTAACTCTAAACCAACTTTGATTTCATTGTTAAACCAGAGTCATATGGGGTCTTAAAATTCCTGTCAAGTCCCCAGTCACCACTGTGTTGAATTGAAAGGGTATTCTTCCAAGCACTGTAGAACCACAGGTGTGTGTTACCACTCTCCAGAATTATTGGTGTATTGGCGCAGGTAATTGTGGCAGGAACCCAATGAGAGGAAGGACAGGGAATATCACCCTCACTGCCCTCAGCACTGAAGGTGTTGGAGAACCCAGGTACATGGGTGGTGTGTCCACAGTCTAAGGGCCCCCCTCTCTTACTCTGCGTTTTCTGGAAAGATGGGGAATGGTGCTGCTTTTTGGTACAAAGAAGAGGATTATAGAGAGAGAGAGAGAGAGAGACCAAAAAAAAAAAAAAAAACCAAAAAAAAACCACACAAACCCAGAATAAAGACGAAAGAAAGAAAATGGCGAGGAAATAAATGGGAGAAAGAAATAATATTGATGATGATGAAGATGGTACTACACGCAGGCCCTATTCAAGGAAACCGAAGCCCAAAGAGGTTTAGTAACTTGCCTCTGGTCACACATCTAGAAGTTTGAAGCCAGGTAGAGGAAGGTGAAGGAGAAAGACAGGGAGAGGTTTAAGGTAGGGACTTATTCCAAATGTCATTTCTGACATGAAGCTCCTCTGCCTGGTTCTGTCAATGAGTCAGTCAAAATATTTATCAAGTACCTACTTTGTGCCAGGCACTGTTGTAGGCTTTGGAGAGAGAGCAGTGAAAAAGACAGAGTCCCTGCACTCGTGGAGCTAAAATTCGAGAGAGGAGAGACACTGATGTAAGAGCCTCACAGGCACCTTGGTGCCCCAGCAAACCCCCTCCTTAAACATTATATGGGCAGATGAACTGCCTTCCTTCTGAGCCCAGGATTCCAGTTCTCCAGGATCCTCTGCCTTCCCCTGGGCTGTGAGCTGGGCACCAGAGCAGCTCCGGCTGGCTAGCATGTTCCTTGGTTACCGGAGGGGATGACTGCAGCTCTCAGGTCTAATTGGGACCCCTTGTCTCTCTCTGCACCCTACCTGCTGTGCTGCACCCTGGACTCTTCAGCCCTGTGGGGCTCTCCCTGGCTCAGATCTGGAACAGGGCTTCTTTCCTTCCTGCAGGTCAGCCAGGATGGCAAAGCGCTGCTGGATGTGCTACAGCGTCCGCTGAGTCCTGGGAACTCCGAGTCCCTCACGGCCACAGCCAACTACTCCAAGGCGGTGCACCAGGTGCTGGACGTGGTGCACGAGGTGCTGCACCACCAGCGGCGGCTCGAGAGCATCTGGCAGCACCGCAAGGTGCGTCTCCACCAGCGGCTGCAGCTCTGCGTCTTCCAGCAGGACGTACAGCAGGTAACAGCTCTGCTTGCCCTCCACGCGACATCCATTCCAGGCAGGGGCCTGAGCTCGAGGCCTCGCACTCGTGATCAGCCTGGAGTAATGGTGGGAAGAGGGCAATTCTGCCCCCAGCACCCTTCCTGCACCAAAAAAACCCCCCAAAACCCACCAAACCAAACTTGCTAATAGTTTGCGTCTCCCCTAAGCAGCTTTACAGACTGGGCCTTCTCACCCTGTGCTCTTGGAAAAAGAGACTCAGTCTGAGGAACAGCAGTTTCTTACAGTTAGATGATGTATTTTTCTTTTGCTGGGAGAGCTTAACCCTCACTCAGGCAGCAAGATTGCCGGACAACTTGGGGGGCTGGGAGGCTCTCTGAGCCCTGTTGGAGTTGGACATCAGCATAAAGTGAGCTCACTTCTCAATCGGGGAGGTGGGGGCCTACCAGAGTGGGGGTGGGGTGGGGTTCAGGGCCTGATAGAGGATCCTTGGCTAGTGTGTACATGGGAAACCAGATTAAAACAGGGGCTGTTTTGCGCTGCATGTTCCATGATTAGAGGTTACTTCTGACTTTATCGGTCTTTTTGCGTTATTATACCAGTCACAGCTTTTTCCTTCACTGCAAATAATAAAGAAATGGTTATGTTTCTGACCATGAAAGGACAACTTGTCATGAATGCCCTTTCAGAAGAAATGGCCCATCTCTCCCCTGTGTACTTCTGTATCTGTCTCCCTGGGGACTCCTGGGAGCTTTGTTCTGAGGACTGATTCTAGGAGGGGAAAGTAGGTGGGAACGAGGCACTGAGATCAAGCTTCGTGTCATCCCCTTCTTGGTTCATCCCAGGGGGCAGGGGTGGGGGGCTTGCCTGCTCAAAAACCTTCCACATCGCATAATTTCGGGACTACTCAGATAAACTAACATTTTACTTGCTTTCCATTCTTCTGTGGTATTCGCCAGGCATAATCCAAAAGTGTATCAAAATACACATGGAAAATTGAGAGCCAACTGTGCATGTCTTCACAAGTGCTGGTTCCCTTCACAGCTGTTGGTGGAAGAGGCCCCTGGGCCATTGCGCCTGAGGTAGACAGGCAAGACGGAGGGAGAGGTGGCATCCCTGTCACTGGGTAGGGGGTGGCATGCAGTCAGCCGAGGAGCCGGTGGGCCTTCGGGCATATCCTCCCTTCTCAGACTGCCCTGAGACTCTCTGGCAGCTCCCTCCTGACCGAGGCCGGGATTGAGTCGTCAGAGGCGACACCTCAGCCTCACGAGAGACTGGTGCTGTTATGTGCTGGCCCGGCTCCGAAACTCTTGAGGGGGCCTGCTGGGAATGGAGAAGCAAATGAATCAGTTGCCTGCTCTTGCCATCTGGAGCCTTCCAGATAAATATATCATCTGTGAGCACAGGAGAGCCCAGGAGTCCGGCTGCGATTGAGACAGTCAGGTGCCAGCCTCAGAAGGCACAAAAGAGGAGGCGTTACAGTTTCTGTGAACTCTCAGTGACCCGAGATGATATGGGCAACAGATTACGAAACTTCTTTTGCCTTCCTGCTGCCTTTATGGCTGTTGCTACTATTCATTAATGCTGACTAGGAAAGGAGCCCTGGTGGCACAGCGGCTAAATGCTCAGCTGCTAACCAGAGATCGGCAGTTTGAACCCATGAGCGGACCCACAGGAAACAGACGTGGCTGACTGAAAAAAGTTTACAGCCTTGGAAACCCTATGGGGCAGTTCTACCCTGTCCTGTAGGGTCACTATGAGTCAGAAGTGACTCAACAGCAGTGGGATAGTTAAAAGGCTTCCACAGCAGGAAGGCGACATTCCCTACCAGACTATTCAGGAACTGCTGCTACCAGGCTTTTCTGTGGCCACCAAGGCATCTCAATTATGCTAAAAAAAAAAAAAAAAAAAGCATAATAAAATATCTGTGGCTATCCTGCATCATGCTCTTAAAACTGAGAGCATTTCTGGAATTGATATCAGTTCATCTTTACAGTGTTGGCGCTAAGCAAAAACAAGCAGGAGATTATGGGGCGTGTGAGTTGGGGCTTGGAGATTCCATGATAATTGAGTTCCCAGGATGGTTAATTCCATTGTTCTTTTCAGGATATGTGAAATGTCATTTCTTCTGGGAACACCTTTCATTTACCCATTCACTCAGTCACTCACTCACTGTGTTTCTGACATTGGGACCAACTCAAAGAAAAATACAGAGAAATAAGAGCTACCAAACCCAGTGAGGGACTTCACTTGCTCACCTGAGACCCAAACAGCCATTGGTGACTGACAGGCATCGAGCTGGTGCTTCAGAAGGGTGCAGGGCTTAACGCACTCAAGGGTTAAATGAGAGACTTGGTCTTTGATCTCCTGACTCCTAGCCATGAGCCTGTCTGAGCTTCAGGATCAGACTGGACAAGCAATTTTCCTGCTCTACCATGCTCCCACAACTTGCTCTATCTCTCCTACCTATCTACCTACCTACCTATTATCTGTCATTTGTCTATCCATCCATCCATCCATCTATCTGTAATTTTGGTAGCACTTTCACCTTGGTGTTACATTAGAGTTTTTGTTGTTGCTGTTTTAATTTTGAATCTCTCATCTACTCCAGTATCTCCTTGAGAGTAGCAGCCGTGCATGGCTTATAGCTCTTAGCTATGTCTGGCACGAAGCTGAGATTCTCTTTATATTTGCTGAATTGAGTGTAGTTCTCTCTAGGAGACCCTCAGTTTCTACTTCTGTGAAGTGAACAACATTTAACCCTGCCTCCCAGCCTACCCAGGACTTGCTGGTGAGTAGCAGGAGTCTGCCTGTGGGAATTGTGATGAGAAACCTGTACAGGTATTTACAGCCCAGGCAGAGGAGGCTGGGACATAGTCTCAGGTCTCCTGAAGCATGGTGGTGCTCATCAGTTATTCAGCACGCTTGGGCCTCTACAGTAGGCCCAGGGCTGCACTGGTTCAGACAAGATACCTCCTGAGTTAGAACGGCACAAGACATACACATTTGAAAATTAAAGAACAATTTTACCGAAACACACCAACCAGTGTACAGAGAGAGTACCAATGGAACAGTTACAGGCAGAAGTGTGAGCAGAAGTCAGAGTTGATGTCTTGAAAGAGGAGAGAATTGATTGAACCACCTAGTCTGGACCCAAGACTCTGAACACATTCTGAGATCCAGAGATGTTTACTCAGCGGCCCAAGTTGGAAGCTTGTGGATAAGCATCAGTGGTTGGTGTGATAAAAATCGCAGATTAGTACCTGGGCTTTTGAGTCAGACAGGCTGAATTTAAATCCTGGTCTGACATGTCTTGGTTATATGACCTTGGGCAGGTCACTTCACTTGGTGGTGCTTCAGTTTCTTTGCCTCTAAAATAGGAACGATAATAATAGTACGTGTCTCAGAGGACTGAATGACCTGCCTACCACACAGTCAACCCTCAAATCAGCGTTAGCTGGGTTGTTAGCTGCATCCTCTTTAAGCGGTACTCGGGCGCCCTCTGGTGCTTGTGTTACTGGGGAGTCCCAGCATGCTTCTGTTTCTACTGACAGGAAAGGTTTTGTGGGTCTATGAGTTCCATTTTATTCGGTTTTAAAATCTGGGATGTCAAGGACCTGAAAGAGCATCCATTCTAATCTACCCAGTTGAGGAAATTGAGGCCCAGAGATGTAAGGTAACTTGGCCATAACCACACAGCTAGTTTATAGTAGTGCCAGAACCAGAAGCTAGGTCTTCTGAGTTCCAGAAAAGCCACATGAAAGCCAGGGAGAGAGAGAGACGGTGAATGAGAAGAGAGACAGGAAGTACGCATGCATACTTACATGGAGGGGGGAAAGACAGACAGACAGACACACACATCCCAAAACAGGAAGAGAGGGAGGGAGAGTCAGAGACAGACACACACAGAGTGAGGCAGTATAGGGAAAGAAAGAAGGGGGAAGAGAAATAAAGATAGCAGAGAGACATACATGGGAGAAGAAAGAGGAAGATGGGAGGAGAGACAGAAGACGCTAGGGGAGAGACAGGGAGAATGAGAGAGAGAGACGAAGAAGGGAGTAGGGGCAAGCAAGACTCTACCTGCCTCTTGCCCGATTGCCATTTCTAGGGGTGATCTTTGCCCAAGTAGGAATACTTTGCCTCTGGAACATCCAGAACCAGGATACTGCAGAGAGATGTAAACCAAAGCTAGGCATCCGTGAAGAAGATTCTAAGTATCTGCAGCCAGCATTGGCCTGGCACTTCAGCTCTGTGGTAGCTCTCCCTAGGGCCCTGACAGGTGTATTCTTGGCTTTCTTTTTCCTGCTGGGCTGGGAACAATGGAAATAAATCTCCTCCAGTAAGATGGGAATTTGGACTCATGAAGCTGAAGAGAGACGTGGACAGGGCATGCCTACCATAGTACTGCTGATGGAATAATTTATCAGATTTTTCTCCCTAAGGAGCCTTGGTGGCCCGATGGTTTAGTGCTCGACTATTACCGGTGATTCGAACCCACCAGACACTCTGAGGGAGAAAGATGTGGCAGTCTGCTTCTGTAAAGATTACAGCCTTGGGAACCATATGGGGCAGTTCCGCTCTGTCCTGTGGAATCGCTATGAGGTGGAATCGACTCAACGGCAGTAGGTTATTGTTTTTTCAAGCTTAGAGTAGAGCAGCACTTATCGAAAAAGCCCTCCATAATTGCATCAGCTGGTCTCTACCCTCTGTGGTCCATACTCCCCTGACTCCTCTGACTTCTGACGTGAGTTTAGGGGCTCCTTGCAAGTCCAGATAAACCTGCCTTTGTGGTGGGAAAAACAAAAATAAAAACAAAACAAACCCATATGGGGTCGTTCTACTCTGTCCTGTAGGGTCACTGTGAGTTGGAATTGACTTTACAGCAATGGATTTGGTTTTTTGGTCTTCTTCCACCTCCACTTGGGCCCTTTTTGCAAGAATAAACCTATAAAGTGTTTTGGAAAACGAACTGTATACAAGGCCCTGTGCTAGGAATTTGAGGTCTGTGTCCTCAGAAGAAGTTGTATACCCTTGAGGATATGTTAATGCCACACGGCTGTCTGTGTTCAGAACCAAAGAAGGAAAATCACAATGGACTAGTGGAGGCCCTGTGGTTGGTGTGGGATTTGTGCTGGTCCTTGGAGCGTAAGCATGAGAAATGGAGGATGGTGTTCCTGAGGAAAGGCCAATGAGCAGAAAGCTAAGTAATAGCAGGGAACAGGAAGAGAAAGGCTAACTGGATGCCCTCTCTTCCTGGCAGTGATGGTGGGAAACAAGGCTGAAGGGGGTTGGTGTGGGGGTAGAAGCGGAGGTGACATATTTGAGACTCCTCTGTCCTCTCAAAAACGGTGTCTTGACCTCAGCAGTCTGGTAAGACAGTGATGGCAGAATGGATTTGGCTCAGTGGCTTTCCATTTGAAAGGACATATTACTATTAAAGCTCATAGTTCCTGTACTGCAAATGAATCTTGCCTGCTTCTCTCAGCTTTTCTGTAGCCTCACATGGAAAATTATACCTATTACTATGTCGGCTCTTGCCTGCCAAAGAACATCTGAAAGGGATTTAAGAGTAATTAAACAAACAAACAAAAAAAACCACCAGCTACTCACTATTTTACCAGGTGTAGCCCCTTAATCATACTAGTTTTGGCCTTGTATAATCCAGTTAACAGTTTCGTATAATAAAGGTGAGCACTGGGGCTTGTACACAGAGTGATTAGTTATCTAAAAGGTGACCAGAATGATGATGCATCTGGAAACTAACTCTTCCTAGAAAGGGTGGATTAAAGGGTCTGAGAAAGAAAATGCTCAGGAATATTTTGCACCCAGTTAGATCAGAAAATGCCCAGGAGAGGGAACCATCCTGAAAAAAAAGAGCAAAAAAGACTCATTACTTGGTGGGTATGTTGTAGAAGGGATTCAAGCATTGGAGGGATGGTTGGATTCCTACCCCAAGCTTTTGTTACTAAGATTAAATGTGTCTGGTTGGGTTCCTTATTTCACAAGCTGTTTCCCACCTCTGTTCCTCTCTGGGCTGTTTTCCTGCGTGCCTCTCTTCACCTCCCCACCAGGGTCTTCTCTTCTGCCTTGGTGTGTACTTTGGCATTTGCGTTGATTTTCTGAGTGCAGCTCTGTCCTGACTGAAGAGTGGTCCTCCCACGGTGAGCATTTTCCAAGGAAGGACCTGGTGCCTCTGTCCGCAGGAGCGAGGGGCCAGTGGGGCCTGGGGAGGTAGGAGGAAGAGGAAATCATTTCCAAGGCATTACTGAGCCTCAGGGCTTGTGTGATCCACCATGATTTTTAACATTTTTTAAAAGTTATATAATTTTATTTATTTTTGTTGTTGAGAACATATACAGCAAAACATATCTGTAGGGAGGGGACAGGTGCAGGGCTACCAGGGAGCAGGTGGGTGGTAGAGCGGGTGGCTGAGCTAAGAATTTTTTTAGCTGGCTTCCACCAAGCATGGGGTCTGTCAGGTAAAAGGACTGCAGTTCTCAGGGGAAGAAGAGTTTATAGACATGCTAATGAGCTTCAGCTGAGCCTCTCAAAAGGAAAAAAAAAAAATAGTGTCTCCTGTCATAGCAAGACATTTATTTTTATTATACTTGTTCTGAAGAAGGGACAGAAAATGAGTTTCTGGTAATTGGGCATTTCAAGTGGCTCTTGTGCACTCTCCAGTCTCAGCCTGGTGAGGAGTTGGGTGGTGCTGGCCGTTCACCAGCTGCTCCCCTGCAGAACCAATGCTCTGTATGCTGCGTGGAGAGACAGAAGTAATGATTGGATGGGCTCTCCCATGTGCTCTTACACATTGTATGTACTTGAGCCTTTACCAGATCAAAACATGATGCAGACACCTGATGGCATGTAAACAAACTCTCCGTTTACCACAGAACAATGCTTTCTAAACGGTGGGGTTTTCTGACCCATGGCATGGTCCTTTCAGTCTCCTCATATGCATGTGAAAGTTGGATAGCGAAAAAGGAAGACAGAAGAATTGATGCCTTTGAATTGTGGTGATGGTGAAGAACATTGAAAATACGAGGAACTGCCAAATGAACGAATAAATCAGTCTTAGAAGAATACAACCAGAATAGTACTTAGGAGTGAGGATGATGGGACTTTGACTCACTTATTTTGGACACATCATCAGGAAAGACTAATTGCTAGAAAAAGACATCCTGTTTGGTAAAAGAGTGGGCCAACGAAAGCACAGGAAATCCTCAATGAGATGAATTGACACGGTAACTGCAACAGTGGACTCAAACAACCAACAGTCATGAAGATGGCATGGGACCAGGCAACATTTCATTCTATTATGCATAAGGTCACCATGGGTCAGAGCCAACTCAACAACAACTAACAACAACAAAAACGGTGGGGTGGAGGGCGCAGAGTTGAGTGGGAGAAGTTCTTCAAGTTACTTAAGACAACAGAACATCTTGCTTGTTGTACCATGGAGCAAATGTGCCACAAGCTTAATACCCTCTTTAGAATAAAATGATTTATCAGAGAGAGCCAGATGAGGGAATAAGAAAGTTGGGACTCTGTTTGCAAAAATTCCTCCATTTCCCTTAATGGTGTTTGCCCTTCTTTCCACTAGAAGTTCTCAAATCAGATTCTATGAGTTCATTCACTCATTTATTTAGCAAATTCTCTTTTGGTACATAGTAGTCAACAAAACAAAACAACATGGAGCTTACATTCAGAGGGTAGAGATAAAACATTAAAAATAACTGTATAATACATCAAAGAGTGATAGCCAGCGACATATAAGGAAAGCACTAAATGAATGAGCCATGGGAATGTGTTTAGGAGAGGTACGAGGCACATGAATCAGGACCTTTACAGTCCTTGAGATTGGATTGAACTAGGTACAATCACAAATACAGGAAAATTGGACAGTGTGGCTGGTGAAGAGAGAGCAAGGAAAAGGGGTAAGTGAGTTTGAAGAAATGGCTTTGGTGAGAATATGGGTTCTCTAAATGTGATGGGAAAGAAATATGGTTTTGATAAGGAGAATGTCATGATCTGAATTATATTTTAAAAAATAGGTCTGGCTACCGTGTGGAAAATAGATGGGAATAGCAAGAATAAAAGAAGGGAGTCCATTCAGAGGGCTAGTAGGATAGGTGAAAAAAGATGGTGGCTTGGACTAGGGTGGTGGTGATGGAAAAAGTGTGCAAGAAAGAATAATTAAGAAATACCCAGGTTTGAGGCTAAGCAGTTAAATGAATTGTAGTATTTTTTGCTGAGACAAGGAAGACCAGGGGAGGAATGAGGTTGGGTAGAAGGAAATCAAGAGTTCTGTTTTAAATATATTAAGTTTGAGCTGTTCATTAAATGTCAACTGGGAGAGGAAGAGAACTGTATTTTTACCCAAATAACACTCATCTTATACGTTTGTTACCCTCCCCCATCCAGGTATAGTTGTAAGTGTACTATGCTAATTTTTTACAGCAACATGTAAAAAAAAAATTGGCAGAGCAGTGCTTATGAAAACACATACGGGGGAACTTAGAATGTGCATGCTATTTGTGTGAAAACATGGTAGGCAGTTGGATATGTGAGTCTCAATCTCAGGACAGAAATTGGGACTGGAACTGGGAATATGGAAATTACCAGCATATAAAAAAAAACAAAACCAGTTGCCATCGAGTCGATTCTGACTCATGGCGTACCCATGTGTATCAGAGTAGGGCTGTGCTCCATAGGGTTTTTAATAGCTGATTTTCTGGAAGTAGATTGCCAGGGCTTTCTTTGAGGCACCTCTGGGTAGACTTAAACTTTTAACCTTTTGATTAGTAGCTGAGCGCATTAACCATTTACGTGAGCCAGAGACTCCATACACATGGTATTTAAAGCCATGGAACTGGATGAAATTATGTAGTGAGTAAGACACGATAGAGAAAAGAAGAGGTCCAGAATTAAGCCTGTTGTATTACAAACCTTAGAGGTTGGGAAGGAAGATTTAAAACAAACAAACAAACAAAAAGATTGAGATAGAAATCAGTGAGCCAGGAGGAGTTTTTCTTGACGATAGAGTCCTAGGAGCTAATACAAAAATGTTTCCAGAAGAAGGGAGGCTCTTCCTCTTCTTGAATGGGGCTGGGCAAGGTCAGCATGTATGAGGGGTAGCGGAGGTTCAATGGCCCAAGGGTGCCAGAGCTTGGGTGGAATAAGAAGGGCTTTCTATGGGAGGGCAGCCCAGCTCAGAGTATGACCATGGAAGCACAGTCCAACGCAGAGTAGGAGAGGGCCCTGTACAGGGCCAGCCTGGTGTTGGGTGTTGGAGTTCAAGCAGGGTGAGCACAGCATCTACACAGAGGGTGACCCAGCACAGAGTATGGGAGATTGAGCAGGCTAAGGAGGTCATCCACATGGGGCAGGGCTGCAGTGTGTGGTGTCAGACCCTGGACAGAGTAAGGAAGGTGTCCATGGAGGGGAGGGGCAGCCTAGCTCAGAGGGTGAGAGCTCAAACAGGGTGAGGAGGGTGTCTGCTCAGGGAGATAGCCGCAGCATGTTTATTAGGCAGTGGTCTTGGGAACAGTCCCTGGAGAAGGGGAGGGGAGGGAAGGAAAGGGGAGAGAAGAATCAGGATTGGACAGAGGGCAAAGTTGAGCTGCAGTGTCATCTCTAGGGAACCCTCAGCCAACCCTACAGGGAGTTCTGAAGATTGGATATCCATTTAGAGTGGTCCCAACCTGGAGAGAGAGGACTGGGCACTTATACACTGGAGTCCATCAATCATTGAATCCTGCTGCCTTGGGAAGGGGGAATAGCCTTGGGAAAAGAAGCTCTTTTCAACCAAGGGTAATCTCCAATGGGGCTACAAGCAGCGCTACCAGCAGGTGTGGTAAGAAGTCCTTTATTCTGAAGTGGGGCCTGGGTAGCACATTACAGCATCCACCACCTACATGGTCTCAAAGTACCTTGCACAAAATACTAATGACAGAGGGAGTAAAGAGTAACTTTGACAGTAAAGAAGGCTGGCAGACATTCCCTTAACTGAGTGATCAAAGTTAACATCACTAGTAATGGGACAAATTGAAATTGTAGCCCACCTGATAGGATGCAGCAAGGAGAACAAGAATCACTTCTGGGATATCTTGCCAAAGATGCATAATCTGATTCTAATCATGAGGAAATTTCAGAAAAACTCAACTTGAGGAACATTGTACAAAGTAAGAAGCCTATGACCTTTAAAAGTGTCGAGGAGGTGAGGCCAAGATGGCTGAGTAGTCAGATGTTTCCAATGGTCCCTCTTACAACAGAGACCCTAAAAAAAAGTGAATCAATTATATATATGACAAGCTAGGAACCCTGAACATCAGAGGCAAAGTTAAGAAATCAGACTGAGTGACGGGGGAGGGAGAGACAATGCAGAAGCAGCAAGGAGTTGCAAGACCTGACTTGGTGGGAAACAGCACCTCTCAGCCCTGATCCCCTGGCGCAGCCATGGCAGGGCTGGTGGTAGTGTTCAGGATGCAGTTAAGTCAGCAAAAGAAGGCAAGTGAAGTCGTGCAGCCCTGATTCACTCGTGTGATGGTGGCAGGGCTGGCGGTGGTGTTCAGGACACGGTTGCTTCAGCGAAAGAAGGCAAGTGAAGTGGCGCAGCCCCAATCCCCTGGCGCGACCATGGCAGGGCTAAGCCAGTGCACAGAATTTACACATGCCTCCGGAATCAGCGAAAAAACAGTGCTCTCGGCACAAGATAAGTGATTTTGTCCAATTAACTGCACGGATCTAATAGCTCCTCCTTTTGAAAGAACTCTCTCCCATCTATCTGATCCCTCCTCCCTCTGCTCGAGCTGGCTTCAGTGACAGTTGACTTCACTGGGCCTGAGATAGGTCCTGCTGTGTTCCCTGAGCCATTCTCCCAGCCTTGGAGAAGGAACAGATTAAACAGGGGAAAAATAATCTGCTAGCCTCCCTAATCTGGGAAATTAGAGCAGAAGTGGCTCCTGTCCAGGCACAAGCAGTCCACAGACTTTGAATGTCTTTCACCCCTCCATGAACCCAGGTGGCCCCATTTCAGTAGCTCGGGTCTTGCTATTATAAAGGGTGTCTGTGCCTGAGATCTGACTTTAACTGTTTCAGCTGTGTGGTGGAGAGGCAGGTTTTTGATGTTTGATACGGCTCTGCTTATTAAACAGGGTCCTTAAACCTACCCACATCAGGGGCCTGAGGACTGGTGGCTCCACCCACACCACCTAGCCACCCACAACAGGGGTCCAAGGATAAGTGGTGCCTCCTAGTGCTTATAATTAAAAGCGTTGGGTGCATATGGTACAGCTGCACAGCCCACCCACCAGTGCACTTTAGAGAACAGGGGCATGCCTTCCTCACAGACACTCAGGAGAAGGTTGTAAGCACCCTGCCTTGCTCAGAGTGTGACCCCCTGCTATAACCAGAAACCTGTGCATACACCAATCACCACTGCTCCTCTAAGATCATAGGTGAGAGCCTGCACCACACACTTGGAGACTGAATACCTGGACTCCTGAGCTGAGACTATACAAGAATAGTGAATGGACTCCTAGGCTCGTATACCTGATGATAGCTCTAGCCATCTGGTGACAGGACATTAGTGCTTCAAAGGCTCCAATAATCAAGTTAGCTCACTCAAGTAGCCTATTTGGATATATCAAAACAAAACAAAGCAAGAAGCTAGGACACAGTGAGCAAACATAAAATAAATTAATACAGTAACTTATAGATGGCTCACAGACAACAGTCAATATCAAATCACATACAGAAGCAGACTGTGATCACTTCAACAAACTCCCAAAACAAAGAATCAAGGAATCTTCCAAATGAAGATGTCTTCCTGGAATTACCAGATGTAGAATACAAAAGATTAATATACAGAACTATTCAAGAGATCTGGAAGGAGATTAGGCAAAATGCAGAATAAGCCAAGGAGCACACAGATAAAGCAGTCAAGGAAACTAAGAAGGTTATTCAAGAACATAATGAAAAATTTAATAGGCAGCAAGAATCCATAGAGAGACAGCAATCAGAAATTCAGAAAATTGACAATAAAATTTTCAGAGTTAGAGAACTCAATAGAAAGTCAGCGGAGCAGATTTGAGGAAGTGGAAGTGAGAATTAGCGAGATTGAAGATAAAACCCTTGGCAACAATCTGAAGAAAAATCAGATAAAAGAATTTTAAAAAATGAAGAAACCCTAAGAATTACGTGGGACTATGTCAAGAGGAATAGCCTATGAGTGATTGGATTACCAGAATAGGGAGGGAAAACAGAAAATACAAAGAGAATTGTTGAAGATTTTTTCGCAGAAAACTTGCCTGATATTGTGAAAGATGAGAAGATACCTATCCAAGATGCTCATTGAACCTCATACAAGGTAAATCCCAAAAGAAAGTCACCAAGACATTATAGTCAAACTTGCCAAAACCAAAGATAAAGAGAAAATTTTAAGAGCAGCTAGGGATAAACGAAAAGTCACCTACAAAGGAGAGTCAATAAGAATAAGCTCAAACTACTCAGCTGAAACCATGCAGGCAAGAAAGCAATGTGATGACATATATAAAGCCTTGAAGGAAAAAAATTGCAAGCCAAGAATCCTATATCCAGCAAAACCATGTCTCAGATATGAAGGTGAAATTAGGACATTTCTAGATAAACAGAAGTTTAGGGAATTTGTAAAAACCAAACCAAAACTACAAGAAATACTAAAGGGAGTTCTCTGGTTAGAAAATCAATAACATCAGATAAAATAACAACCCAAAGCTAGAATACAGGACAGAGAAACCAGATATCAACCCTGATAGGGAAATCACAAAAATAAATCTAAGATAAAAAAAAAAAAAAAAAACACTCAAAGCAGGGAAACAGCGATGTCACTATGTAAAAGATGACAACATTAAATCAATAAAGAGGGACTAAATAAAGTAGACATAGGTCTTTCATATTGAGAGGAAATCAAGGCAATATAGGGAGATAAAAGTTTGGTTTAAACTTAGAAAAATAGGGGTAGATAATAAGGTAACCACAAAGGAGACTAACAATCCTACACATCCAAACAAGATACAAGAAAAACGTAAAGACTCGGTAAAAACAAAATCAACAACAATGAAGAGGAAAGCACAATTTGTAAAGAAAAACTATTCAGCACAAAAAATTAAAGGGAAAAAAGAAACTATCAACAGCACACAAAAAAAGACATCAAAATTACAGCACTAAACTCATACCTATCCATAATCACTCTGAATGTAAATGAACTAAATGCACCAATTAAGAGACAGAGAGTTGCAGAATGGATAAAAAAAAACACAATCCATCTATATCTGCCTACAAGAGACACATCTTAGACTTAAAAACACAAGCAAACTAAAACTCAAAGGATGGAAAAAATATATATCAAACAAACAACAATCAAAAAACAGCAGGAGCGGCAATACTAATTTCTGACAAAACAGACTTAAAAGTTAAATCCACCACAAAAGATGAGGAAGGACACTATATAATGATTAAAGGGGACAATATAGCAGGAGGATATTACCATATTAAGTATTTATGCACCCAACGGCAGGGCTTCAAGATAAATAAACTCTAACAGCATTGAAAAGTGAGATAGACTGCTCCACAATAATAGTAGCAGACTTCAACATACAGCTTTCAGTGAAGAACAGAACATCCAGAAAAACTCAATAAAGACATGGAAGATCTAAATGCCACAGTCAGCGAACTTGACCTCATAGACATATACAGAGCCCTCCACCCAATAGACAAGTATACTTTCTTTTCCAATGCACATGGAACATTCTCTAGAATAGACCACATATTAGGCCATAAAGCAAGCCTTAACAGAATCTAAAACATCGGAATATTACAAAGTATCTTCTCTGACCATAATGCCATAAAACTAGAAATCAATAACAGAAAAAACAGGGAAAAGAAACCAAACACATGGAAACTAAACGTTTTGCTCAAAAACGATTGGATTATAGAGGAAATTAAGGATGGAGTAAAGAAATTCATAGACTGAAATGAGAATGAAAATATTTCCTATCAGAACCTTTGGGACACAGCTAAAGCAGTGCTTAGAGGTCAATTTATAGTAATAAATGCACACATACAAAAAGAAGAAAGGGCCAAAATGAATTATCCCTACAACTTGAACAAAAGAAAAAGACCAAGAAAAGAAACACTCAGGCACCAGAAAGAAGCAAATAATAAAAATTAGAGCAGAATGAAATGAAATAGGGAACAGAAAAACAATTGAAAGAATTAACAAGACCAAAAGCTGGTTCTTTGAAAAGATTAACAAAATCAATAAACCATTGACCAGACTGACAAAAGAAAAGCAGGAAATGAAGCAAATAACCCAAATAAGAAATAAGGTTGGCAGTATCACAATAGACCCAACTGAAATTAAAAGAGTCATAACAGAATACTATGAAAAATTATACTCTAACAACTTGAAAACCTAGAGGAAATGGACAGATTTCTAGAAACACACTACCTACCTACCTAACACAAACAAAGGTAGAACAACTAAATAAACCCATAACAAAAGAAGAGATTGAAAAGGCAATTTAAAAACTCTCGACAAAAAAAGCCCTGGCCCAGACGGCTTCACTGTAAAGTTCTACCAAACTTTCAGAGAAGAGTTAACACCAGTACTGCTAAAGGTATTTCAGAGCATAGGAAAGGATGGGATACTCCCAGACTCATTCTATGAAGCCAGCATAACCCTGACACCAAAACTAGGTAAAGACACCACAAAAAAGAAGATTACAGATCAATATCCCTCATGAACTTAGACACAAAAATCTTCAGCAAAGTTCTAGCCGACAGAATTCAACAACATATCAAAAAAATAATTCATCATAACCAAATTGGATTCACACCAGGTATGCAGGAATGGTTCAACATTAGAAAAACAATGTAATCCATCACATAAATAAAACAAAAGACAAGAAGCACATGATCATATCAATTAATTCAGAAAAGGCATTTGACAAAGTTCAACGCCCATTCATGATAAAAACTCTCAGCAAAATAGGAATAGAAGGAAAATTCCTTAACATAATAAAGGGCATTTATACAAAGCCAACAGCCAGCCTCATCCTAAATGGAGAGAGCTTGAAAGCATTCCCCTTGAGAATGAGAACCAGACAAAGTTGTCTTTTATCACCACTCTTGTTCAACATTGTGCTAGAGGTCCTAGCCAGAGCAATTAGGCTAGATAAAGAAATAAAGGGCATCCAAATTGGCAAAGAAGAAGTAAAAGTATCTCTATTTGCAGATAACATGATCTTATACACAGAAAACCCTAAAGAATCCTCAGGACAACTACTGAAACTAATAGAAGAGTTTAGCAGAGGATCAGGATACAAAATAAACATACAAAAATCAGTTGGATTTTTCTACACCAACAAAGAGAACGTCAAAGAGGAAGTCACCAAATCAATACCATTTGCAATAGCCTCCAAGAAGATAAAATACTTAAGAATGAATCTAACCAGAGTCATAAAAGACCTACACAAAGAAACCTATAAGATACTACTGCAAGAAACCAAAAGAGACCTACATTAAGTGGGAAAACATACCTTACTCATAGATAGGAAGACTCAACATTGTAAAAATGTCTATCCTACCCAAAGCGATCTGTACATACAATGCAATCCCGATCCAAATGCCAATGATGTTTTTTAATGAGATGGAGAAACAAATCACCAACTTTATATGAAAGGGAAAGAGGCCCTGGATAGGTAAAGCATTACTGAAAAAGAAGAAAAAGTGGGAGGCCTCACACTACCTGATTTTAAAACATATACTGCCACAGTAGTCAAAACAGCCTGGTACTAGTACAACAGATACATAGACCAATGGAACAGAATTGAGAATTCAGACATAAAACCATCCACATATGAGCAGCTGATATTTGACAAAGGCCCAAAGTCAGTTAAATGGGGAAAAGACAGTCTTTTTAACAAGTAGTGCTGGCATAACTGGATATCCATCTGCAAAAAAAATGAAACGAGACCCATACTTCACACCATGCACAAAAACTAACTCAAAATGGATCAAAGACCTAAACATAAAATCTAAAATGATAAACATCATGGAGGAAAAGATAGGGACAACGTTAAGAGCCCTAATGCATGGCATAAACAGTATACAAAACATTACGAACAATGTACAAACACCGGAAGAGAAACTAGATAACTGGGAGCTTCTAAAAATCAAACACCTATGCTCATTCAAAGACTTCACCAAAAGAGTAAAACGATTACCTGCGGAGTGGGAAAGAGTTTTTAACTATGACATTTCCGATCAGTATCTGATCTCTGAAATGATACTGTGAAAACTCAACAACTCAACAACAATAAGACAAATAACCCAATTGAAAAATGGGCAAAGGATATGAATAGGCAGTTCACTAAAGAAGACATTCAGGTAGCTAACAGATCCATGAGGAAATGCTCATGATCATTAGCCATTAGAGAAATGCAAATCAAAGATACAATGAGATTCCATTTCAATCCAACGAGTCTGGCATTAATCCAAAAAACACAAAATAGTAAATGTTGGAGAGGCTGTGGAGAGACTGGAACACTTGTACACTACTGGTGGGAATGTAAAATGGTACAATCACTTTGGAAATCGATCTGGCCCTTCCTTCAAAAGCTAGGAATACAACTACTATACAATCCAGCAATCCCACTCCTTGGAATATATCCCAGAGAAATAAGAGCCTTCACACGAGCAGATAGATGTTCACCTGTGTTCATTGTAGCTCTGTTTACAGTAGCAAAAAATGGAAGCAACCAAGGTGTCCATAAACAGATGAATGGATAAATAAATTATGGTGTAGTCACATAATGGAATATTACACAACGATTAAGAACAACGATGAATCTGTGAAACATTTCATAACATGGAGGAATCTGGGAGGCATTATGCTGAGTGAAATTAGTCAGTTGCAGAAGGACAAATATTGTATGAGACCACTATTATAAGAACTCAAGAAAAAGTTTAAACATAGAAGAAAATATTTATTGATGGTTATGAGGGTGGTGAGGGAGGGAAAGGGGTATTCATTAACTAGATATTAGACAAGAATTATTTTTGGTGAAGGGAAGGACAACACACAGTACAGGGGAAGTCAGCACAACTGGACTAAACCAAAAGCAAAGAAGTTTCCTGAATGCAACCAAACACTTCGAAGGCCAAAGTAGCAGGGACAGGGGTCTGGGGACCATGGTTTCAGGGGACATCTAGGTCAATTGACATAACAAAATGTATTAAAACATCCTGCATCCCACTTTGGTGAGAGGCATCTGGGGTCTTAAGCACTAGCAAGTGGCCATCTAAGATGTATCAATTGGTCTCAACCCACTTGAAGCAAAGGAAAATGAAGAACACCAAAGACATATACGGTAAAGATGAGCCCCAGAGACAGAAAGGGCCACATAAACCAAAGACTCCATCAGCCTGAGACTGGAAGAACTAGATAGTGCCTGGCTACCACCTATCACTGCCCTGACAGGGAACACTACAGAGAATTCCTGATGGAGCAGGAGAACAATGGGATGCAGATCTCAAATTGTCATAAAAAGACCAGGTTTAATGGTCTGACTGAGACTGGAGGGACCCTGGAGGTCATGGTCCATGGACCCTTTGTTGGCTGAAGATTGGAACCATTCCTGAAGCCAGTTTCCCAGACAGGGTTTGGAATGGACTATAAGGTAGATAATGATACTGGTGAGGAGTGAGTTTCTTGGCTTAAGTAGACACATGAGACTATGTGGGCAACTCCTGTCTGGAGGCGAGATGAGAAGGAAGAGGCGGGCAGGAGCTGGTTGAATGGACACGGGGAATACAGGGTGGGGAGAAGGAATGTGCTGTCTCATTAGGAGAAGAGCAATTAGGAGTACATAGCAAGGTGTGTATGACTTTGTATGAGAGACTGACTTGATTTGTAAACTTTCACTTAAAGCACAATAAATAAATAAATTTTAAAAAAGTGTCAAGGACCTAAAAGCCAAGGAAAGGCTTGGGGACCATTCCAGATTGGCAGGAAGTAAAGAGACATGGCAACAAATTTCTGGGTTGCATCAATTTGCAATAAAGGTCATCGCTGGGCTAGCTGGCAAAACTTGAATGGGGTTTAGGAATTAGATGGTAGTATAGCTGCCAGGAGGAGCCCTGATGGCACGGTGGTTAAGCACTCAGTTGCTAACCAAAAGGTTGGTGGTTAGAACCCACCAGCCGCTCTGTGGGAGAAAGATGTGGCAGTCTGCTTCATAAAGATTACAGCCTTGGAAGCCCTATGGGGCAGTTCTGCTGTGTCCTCTAGGGTCGTTATGAATCAGAATCGACTCAGTGGCAGTGGGTTTGGTTTTGGTTTTTGATCGCTGACAGAACAACCTGTGTTTGAATCCCGGCTCCACTATTTGGTAGCTGTGTGAGGTCAGGCAAGTTAATTAACCCCACCAAGCCTCGTTTTCTTTATTCCATCATGGAGCTAACGCTCACCTCCCAGGGTTGTGGTATTTGATGAGATAACATAGATGAGAGGACGTGCCGTGGCCCTTGGCCTGGTGCTTATCAAAGGGCAGACTCCTCCAAGGACGCAAATACCCTTCTTCAATGACTGAAACCTCATGTGCCGAGGAGGGGAGCTGCTGTACACTCAATATAATACAATCATGAAATATTGGAGCTGGAGGGAGATCTAGGGAGATGGTCTGGTCCAGCATCCGCATTTGAGGCAGCGAGGTACAGAGAGGGGAAGGCACACACACAGGGTTATGGCTGGTTAGAGATAGAGCTGGGAGGTTCCACATGACCCCTGAGATGGTACCTATAACTTCAGGTTATGATGACGGTGATGGTGCCATATCTTACTGATGCTTCGCAAGTATTGGAGCTCTGGTGGCGTGGTGGTTAAGCGTTTGGCTGCTAACTAAAAGGTCAGCAGTTTGAATCCACCAGCCACTTCTTGGAAACCCTATGGGGCAGTTTTACTCTGTCCTGTAGGGTCTCTATGAGTCAGAATCAATGTGACGGCAATGGATTGTGGTTTTTGCAAATCTCACTTTTATATGTAAGTAGAGCTTAGATGCTGAATTAGAGTTTATTTTAAAGATGGTTGTCTCCAAGTGGAGGGACCTCCCGTACTGGGCTGGGTGATCCTTGAAGTCCCTTAGGCCGAGATTCTAACATGTTAGAAGAATCCAAAATATCAGAGTCACAGGACAGAAAGCAACTAGACCCTTAATTTTTTCCCATTAACTCAGTTGCATTCATGGCCACAATTCAGAGAATATCAGTAGTTCTCCTCAAAGAGATGTCTTCCCCCTCCTTAGCAGCCAGAAAGGACTGTCTCTTCCTGTGAAAAGAGCTCTGTCTCGATTGTATGCTGGTTGGAATAAACACAATTAGATGAGGAAGAAAGGGGGTGATTAGGGAATTATGCATAATGACTGTTAGATTGGCTTCCGAATCAGACTCAGGATGTGAGTTTCTTTCTTGGAAAAGGCAATTCTGGGAAAGGACTAATTTCTGGTCGAAAAGTTGGGGCATGAGAAAAGAGAAAGAGCTTTAGAAATTGTTTATAAGCCGGCCTGCCTACTGTAGTGGTGAGGCGTCCTGGGTTTACCTGTGTGATTGTTCCCAAAGATAGGGCAAAGATCAGACTCTTCCTGAATGCAGCTGCTCAGCTTCTCCCTGGACTAGAAGAACAGGAACCTAAGCCACGTTTGCACTGGCGATTCATGGCTGAAAACACCCAGGGAGCGTCTCCTGGGTGTGAGGCATTGACAGGGATGCTGTGTGGTGGGGTAGGGAGAAAAGAAAGGATACAATGGTGAAAACCCCACGCTCCTTTTGTTCACCTAGGGACTACCTGCCAAGTGGGGGCAGCTGAGAGAGTGGAGGCACACACAGAGAGAATGTTGAACGTAGACTGTGAGAGGTGCTAGGACAATTACAATGGGAGTATGGCCGAAGCAGTGTGTGGGAGGAATGTGTTTGCATTCAGTGCATTTAAACAAACATTCATTATGCAACTACTCAGTGCCAGGTACCATACTGTGTCCTGGGATTACAGATTATAACACCTGGCCTTAAGGAGGTGGGGGCCTAGTGGCAGAGAAGGATCTGTGAGCCATAATATGGCTTAAACAAAATCAGAGAAGGGTAACACCCACCGTCGCATGGGTGGGTTAAAAAAACTCACTGCCCTGGAGTCGCTTCCAACTCACAGCCACCCTATAGGACGGAGTAGAAATGCTCCATAGCATTTCCAAGGAACTGCTGGTGGATTCGAACTGCCAACCTTTTGGTTAGCAGCTGAGGTCTTAACCACTGCACCACCATAAAAAAAAAAAACGAACCCATTGCCTTTGAGTCGATTCTGATTTATAGCGATCCTATAGGACAGAGTAGAATTTCCCCTTAGGGTTTCTAAGGAGCGCCTGGTGGATTTGAACTGCCAGCCTTTCGGTTAGCAGCCATAGCTCTTTAACCGTTACGCTACCACAGTAAAGAGTAAGTACTTTCCAAGCCAGTGGTTTTGAGGTGGAGCTTAAAGCATGAGTAGGAGGTAGCCCAGGAAGAGGGTACAGTGAGGACTGGGGAATGGGCATTGCAAGTGAGAGGAACAATAGCAAGGCAAAACTCAGGAGGCGGAAGAACAGCTCATAGGGTCCTGAGGAGTGAGACAGGAACTCACAGGAGGTGGGGTTAAACACGGGGGCGGGACCCGGCCACAGGGTACTTTGCATGTCAAGTTAAAAAGCCCCTCAGAAACAATGCCCCAGCGAAGACCTCTTCAAGAACGCAGGAGAAAATAGAATCAAAAGCAGGAACACAGATACTTGTACATCAGTGCTCACTGAAGGACTATCCATACTAGCTAAAAGATGGAAACACCCTAAATGTCCATCAGCAGATAAAGGATAAACAAAATGTGGTACATACATACAATGGAATATGGTTCAGCCATAAAGAGAAATGAAGTTCTAATACATGCTACAACATGGATGAACTGTGAAAACATTATGCGAGTGAAATACGTTAGTCACAAAAGGACGAATACTGTATGATCCCACTTTCATGAACTATCTAAAATAGACAAGTGTATAGAGACCAAAGTTTATTAGTGTTTACCAGGGGCAGGGAGAGGGAGGGGAAAGGAGGACTTGATGCTTAGGGGACACTGAGCTTCTGTTTAGGGTGATGGAAAAATTTGGGAAGAAATATGGGTGGTGGTTGAACAACATGATGACCGTAAGCTAATGCCATGAACTATACATTGAAGAATGTTGAAATGACAAATAATTTTTGTTACATTACTACAATTGGAAAAAGAAAAGAATGCATGGGTTAATTTGATTTTAAACCTAAGGTCGTGTTCTTAAATTAATTTGATATCTATTTTTTTATTATTATGATCCCGTTAGATTAACAACGTATAATTTACTTTCAACTCTTAGTGTATAAAAAATAGTCTATAAAGACACATCTTACCAGAATCAGATGGACAACTATCATTGGGTGTTACTTTCCACTCAAGTTCAGGGACCCAAGTATCATTTATCAAAACCAGAGCGTAAGTATGGAAATAGAAAGAAAGCTTAAGAAAAATCTGTCATCTCTGTGGTACTCCACTACCCCTCGTAGCTCATTTGCTTCTGTGTCAGTGACTAGTTCCATCCAGTTATGCAGGCCTTGCTGCCTAGGGTCAGCCTTGCTGCTGAGGGTCAGCCTTGTTGCCTGGCTGTCCATCACCCCCACCCCTCCAGTCACCAAATCCTGTCCATTCTTTCCCCTAAACATCTCTCAGGTCTGTCTCTCCATGGGCATGGCCACTGGCCTTGACTGAGGTGCCATCACCTCGTGTGGATTTCTGTTTTCCCAATTCTGCTCCTAACCGATTCTCCACAAAGCGGTCAGAGCAACAATTTGTAAATGTCTCTCTCCTCTTTAAAACCTTTGGTGGCTGTTAGGAAATTATTTTTTTTAGCTGTGGTAATGTAACACTGGAATCTCCAGCTCACCGGGGTTAGCACGATCTGGTTCCTGCCTTCTGGGGCCCATTTCCTATCCCTGTCCCTCCGACCCCTCACATAAGCCAGGCTGGAATTTTCGGTTCCTCACTGATTAAGTCCTGTGGTCCCTCAGGTCTCAGCTTAAACCTCACTTCTCCAGCGAGGACTTCCCTGGCCCCCAGCTAGGACGCCTCTGATGGTTGGCATGTTTCATGTTGTAATCAATGATGAATGGCGTGATTTCGTGTTTACTGCCCACAGACTGTAAGTTCCTGGAGTCCGGGCCATGTCTGCCTTATTTACTGCTGCACCCCCTGGCATTAGGCCACAGTAAATATCTGTAGATTTACTGCAAATTACAGGTCAGTAAATACCTGTTTGACTATGTGGATATTTATACCCCACACATGCTTCTCTGCTGCCTGAGATCCCCTCAGACAAAAACAAAAGGATAAAACCTTCAATGTTGGAGATACCTAAATACCAAGCCACAGCCATGAATAGGTGTGAATATCATCCTGGACTATCCTGGGTAGTTGGTGACTGGTAATTGAGTATTTTAAATATATTTCAAGATGAGAGAAATTAAATGGAGGCAGTGGGGCATGGGGAGTAGGGAGAACCTTGATGGGTGCTTGCACCTATATAGGGTTCAGGTTCTGGCTAGAAACTCAATAGTTCAACCAGTGGCGTTCAGATATTCAGAATCTGGGGGCCTGACTCACATTAACCAGGCTCACTAGAAACTGAAGGATATCCAGAATTCCAGCGGTGCACATTACAGTATGGGGTATAAAGTAATCGTCAGGCCAACCAGAATACTGATGACCGCTCGTCAAAAGCACGTTCTCTGTTATGGATTGCTCTCCCAGGGCTGGGGGACATGGAGTTGGGGTCAAGAAAACATGTGATCTAAATCTGCACATCAAGCAATGATGCTCTAAGTGAATTCTCTGAAAACAAAAACAGTCAGAAATCAGCATTTTTAATAATACCTCGTATGTATTATGTTTACCTATCATGAGGTACTTTTTCGATCTTTGTGCATCATTAAAGTGATTTTGTTCACTTCCTAAATCATTTGCTTATTTGTTAATTTCCACGCAGTACCTCATTTCTCATCGAGGTTGCACATGTTTTTTTCTCACAGCTTCAATTTTAATGGCAGAAGTTGGACTAAATAGTGACAATATAACATCACAGAGCAGTAAAAGTTATGTTTAAACTGGGTAAAAGCTTCTCAAATATGAAATAAACATGTTTTTAAGTGATGAAGGCATAACTAATCAAGTAAACGTCACTAATTAAAAATTAATTGACATTTTTGAAAAAGGAAACTAAAAAGAAAACAAATGGCTTTAAAAAAAAAAAAAGAAAAAGTTTAATCGTTGTGAAATCACCACCAGGGACTATAAAAGCTGACCATTTGTGCACTAGTGAATTGAAGACATGCCTCTTCAAACAACTTGCTTTGCAATAACCAATTTTCATAAAGCTAGAGAAAAGAAATAAAATTCATGAAAACTTTGACAGATAAACAGGTCACACTTAACTGCCCGAAATGAAATTAAAAAAAAAAAAATTATAGTCTGAAAACATGTCATAAATTCTGAAGCATTCGTGAGATGTTGCAAGACAGATCTTTGGTGTACAAAAATTATCCCCAAACTTGAATTCATTCTCAAAGAGGAGTAATGAAGGTTTAAACATGCACAACATCTGTAAAACTTCACTTTACGAGGTGCGCAACTTATGGGAAACTTTGTGACTTGAAATGTGTGTGTTTGACCAGCGTATTTTCTCCTGAATGAACCGATTCCGTCCCGTGCAGGCTGATACGCATCATTTCCTTTGCAAGAGATCAAATTGTGGAAGCCAAGCACAAATACACTCTCTTGGTTTCGTTGTTGTTGAAATGTCACCTGAAGTAATTCTAGAGAAACACAGACTCTTGTAAGAAAGAACACTGAGAGTTCCTTTCAGTGCTGCCTTTCAGTGTTTGCAAAGGTCAAAATCCAGCTCATTTACTACCACAATTTCTTTTTACAAGCATGCCTTCATACAAAACCAAATCAAACCCATTGCCATCTAGTCGACTCTGACTCATAGCGACCCTATAGTATTAAATATATATATTATCATGCAACAATAAATAAATAATGATAAATATATAATTTAGTAAAATGGAAGCACAATTCTGTAAAACGGAATTTAGTGAAATGGAGTCCCTGGGTGGTACAAACAACTAAGAGCTCAGCTTCTGGCTAAAAGGTTAGTGGTTTGAACCCACCCAGAGGTACCTCAGAAGACAAGACTGGTGATCTTCCAAAAGGTCACCTCCTTGAAAACCCTATGGAGCAGTCCTACTCTGTACGTATGGGGTCACTGTGAGTCAATTTGCTTGATGGCAATTAACACTAACAGCAACATATGTAGTTATGTGCCACATAGAGTCCCTTCGGGCAATGCCAGGTTGCATACGTGTCCCTGGTCCCGTAAGGTTATAATAGAGTTCAGACATCCTGATGGGAAATTGGGACATAGTGGCAGTAACCAGACATAGCGAAGGATACAGCTTCTCACACTCAACGTGTGTATCTTGTGTCTCTTGTATACAAAATGATTGTGCTACCAGGCGTATAATGGTGCATTGCATATATAACCTGTAATACAGACATCTTGATGTCATAAAAAATGCCTATGTTACTCCTTATGTATGTACTATTCTGTAATTTCTATCATTATTTTAATGTGAACTTTCCCTACTTATAAAAGTTTACCATATAATCATCTATGCTTCCACTCGTAGGCAGCAGCATCCAATCTCATGTATCACACGCCTCTTGAGTGTTGTAGCATTATCTCTGTTTAATTTTCTTTCGAAAATATTACTGTGAAGTGCATCATGGCTCCCAAACACAGCAAAACCATTGCTAGTAATAGCAACAGCAAGAGGCAAAGGAGAAGTGTCAAGTTGGAAGTGAAACAAAAGTTTATTAAACAAGAAGGTGGAAGGTCAGTGAATGGTGTTAATGCTATTGCTCACAATTTAGTTATGTTCACACAATGTCCAAGTCACATAACATCCTAATCAAAGAACATGTCACGGGTATTAAGTGACACATAATATATATGTGATATATATATATAGCCAGAATTTGTTATATGAAGTGTTTAAAATCTCCATACCTAGTGTTTACATAAACAGTCATTTAAAATTTTTTTTTCCTTCATTTTAACGAACAATTACCTCATCTTCCAGCGTGGTTCAGTGGATATCTGTTAAACCTCACTTTTATATTCATATATACATTTCTCTGAACTAATACATCTTGGTGTGGGCTTTATGATACTGTCCTGGAGACTTTGAAAGCTTCCATATTTTGCATAACTGCAGGCATAAATCTATCCCAAATGTCAGAGGAAATGAAGACAAAGGCTGGATTCTGTAGAGGCAGAGCTTCCATGCCCACAGTCCGTGGAAGGATTTGCTCTACCTCTGCTTGCCACAGGGCCGTGTATGGAAGAGACAGAGCAATGGACTAAAGCATCCTTTGAAACAGACTGAGTTCATCTAAATCTTTTTCTGAAAAAGTCCTTGCAACATCTGAGAAGGCTAGTACATCATCAATTAAGTGTTTAGTTAATGTTGACTGTAGCATGAGTTGAGTAGGCTTGGTTAAGTCTTGGCCAGGAACTACAACAGGTGTGTCTGCACCATAATTCTGATCTAACTGTGGCCCCCTGATTTACTGAGCGCCAACTCTTCCTCATGGGGAAGATGAACTGCTCCCCTCCTCTCTCAGATGCACACTTTTTTGGTTGGCCATCTGGCTGAATGCAAAATAGACATGAAAGGCTTTGATTCTCCCTACATTTCAAGGTTCCTGCTCTCCTTCTCAAGTGTCCCTCAGGACAATATATTTTCCCACCTACTCAGCATCCCCTCACTCATCTCTTTCATGCTCCAGCCACCTCTGTTCAGCTTCTAAACACAAAAATGCAGGGCTGTGAACCAGTTATTTTTGGTTCAACCCCCTGCTGAGAATTTGCATTTCCATCCCAGATTCACTAAATCAGAATCTACAGTTTAACAAGATCCCCAGGTGATTCTTCTGTATGTATAAGAATGTTTTTTTTAATTTAAAAAAAAAAAAAAAACCTAACAAGATCCCCAGGCAATTCTTACGTATATTCAATTGAATATACATAAGAATCACCTGGGGTTCTGGATCCAAAAATAACCAGTTGGAAGCCCTGGAAAAAATGTCTTGAGACTAAGCATCTCCACTGCTTCCCAGGAAACTCATAGATATGAAGGGCCTTAGGATGCTAAAAGTCTTAATTTATTTGGTTGGTTGGTGTTGATTGAAGGAGAGAGAGGTGGAAAGAACTTGAGGGGGTTGTTGTCTGAGTAACCAGCTACTTTGAGCATCTCTTTGGGATTGACTACTCTGGAATTTACTTCTGAGATCAAGAAGGGAGTCTCAGGAGCACAATGAGACAGGAGCCTCATGACCGGTAGCCACTGCTGTGAGGGAAGAGTGGTAAAGGGCCAAGGAACTGCCCCGACCTGATGCTGCCTGATTTCCTGTCAATGTGTCTGCCTTTAAGTGATTGTGTATAGGTAGTGCCTGATGGCCTATGTAGCTTGTTACGAATAATGGACTAATTGAGGCTATGAAATGTGAAACAGTAATGGAGGGATATTCTGGAGATCAAAGAAGATGAGTTGAATTTAGCTAAGGGTAAGACCCTTAATGAGATGGATTGAGGAAGACTCAACAAGATGGATTGACACAGTCGCTGCAAAAATGGGCTCAAACATACCAACATTGTGAGAATGGTATAGGACCGGGCAGTGTTTAGTTCTCTTGTACATTGGGTTGTTATGAGTCAGAGGTGACTCGAGGGCACCTAACAACAAAGACTATAACATTGCCAATGACAGTAAGGAAATCCCATGTATTCATATGAAGGGATGCAGGGGATTAAACATTTCTGCCAGGACTCCTGCCTTTTGACTGGGGTGGGGGTAGGATTCTAGCAGTCACTCGTGTTGTCATAGAGGCTCCACAGTCTTTCCATCTGCTGGGAAGTCATTGCTTCTGTCTTCCTTTTCTGACTAGGTGTTAGACTGGATTGAAAACCATGGTGAGGCCTTTCTCAGCAAACACACAGGGGTTGGAAAATCTCTGCATCGAGCCCGGGCCCTGCAGAAGAGGCATGATGACTTTGAAGAGGTGGCTCAGGTAAGAAGCTGTGTGTGGTTGTGTGTGTGTGTGTGTGGTTGTGTGTGTGTGTGTGTGTGTGTGTGTGGTTGTGTGTGTGTGTGTGTGTGTATGGAGTGGAGTGGGGGAAGCCAGGGTTTGACTTTGGTGTTTGGTGGGGCATGTGGGTTGATAGCCCATGGCTAGGATGCCTTTTTGCTTGATGCAGGGAGATCTTTGTCTGCTTGTGGATCAATAGGTAAACGACAAGCGGATCCCCAGTTTATGGTCTTCAAAGAAAATCTTCCTACCAGCATGAGCTGGAAATGCCTTGTCCACAAGGGGGTGCTGGTGGAAAGGGCTCCCTCTTATGGTTGTCAGTGCAGGCGAGTGGGAGCTGAGAATCAGCCCCAGCTCTGTTTGCACAGCTGTGTACCTTCCAGGACCTGGAGGAAGAGACGGGACTTGCGTACCAATCCATGAACCTGCAAGGCTGAACGTGCCCAGAGAACGTACCTCGTTATAGTTTGCACATTATATACTCTGTAATTTGCACGATATTCAGCCTGTTAGCTGAGCTGCATGCCTGATCCAGAGAGGGCGCCATTTTCTAATTTGCACAAAGATGCGGTATGAGAGGCCCTGACCATTTGTCTTAATGGTGGGGTGATCTAAGAGGATTTCTGCTCAAAGCCTCCACCTCGAAAATTTTAACCTAGCTCCCTTATATTCCTCTATTGGTGCGTTTTTCCAAATGGACCCCGAAACTCATCATCTTCAAGATGAAATAGTGCTATGTGGTTATTTTTGTCAGCTAGCCCCCTCATATGATCAGTTGCAGTGGAAAATAAGACTCAGGAATAAGGTGGGCAGGGGTAGCTGGGCAGGGCAACAGTATGGCACAGAGAGGTGGGTGCTGCCAGAGTAGTGAGGATGACAAGACTAGTTCATGACTTCAGCCAGGGCTGACTCCCAGTTCCTCATAAGGCAGCCCTCAGTGTGGGCACCACACTGGGCTTTGGGCACAGCCCAGGACCTCACCCAGGGAGGCTACCAGCCCCAGACAGAAATGTGCTGTAGGAGCAAAAGGAAGAGGGCCTGTTGAGAACCAAATGGACCTGCTGGAGGACAGAAAAGTGGTGGGAGCATTGCAGCATCTCTAGGGGAGCTCACTTTAGAAAGCTGAAAAGTGAGAGGTGCTGCAGGAACCAAAAGTGTCAACAGTGACCTGAACCCAGGGAATGTGGGTAGACTGGTTTTGGGGTCCAGTCTGTGAGATGAAGACTTTCTGCTGAATGAGCTGAACTTCCCAGCATAATAAAGACACAGGTCCCAATATATCTTCTAGTAGACAAGGTATAACACAGACCCAGAATCTCTGGGTGACCAGGTAACCTGTTTGCTTCTCCAGCCTGCTAGGGGGCACAGGATAGAGAAAGCCACTGGCATGCCCTGTCTTTTGAGAGTGGAGGTTGCCGTACCTGGGGCAGTTGCTTTGCTGTTGAAGTAGGGCCATCCCATAGTTTTGGTGTTCTTGCCTCTGGGCCGTCCTGTGGCTCAGCCCCTCTTCACTTAAGAATGATGTCCCCAAAGCCACTCTCATCCATGGCCCAGCCTATTCCTCCTTACTGTGTGCTTTTTGTATGGCCTTTCCAGCCATGGTCTTGTAACTGCCACCAGGTGATGGGGCAGGACTGTGTGATAGGGTAATTGTGGTCCACCAAGGGGATTGATCAGTTTTGCCATCTCTCTGGGCTTGAAATGAGCACCCCAGAGGTGGGGAAGGGAAGAGCCCACCACCACCAAGGAAGGAGAGACCCGTAGGAGACCATGCAGTGGGCTTCCCAGCCCATAGAGTGGGAAAGCTGAATTCCTTTGGGCAGAGTCTGAGGGCCAGGGAGAAACCTACACCTGCCCCACAAATTTGGGTCTTGGCAGCCCCGACAACAGCGTGAGCCATTTCCTTTATACTGTTCATGAGTTCTATGGGACGTTGCTGTGAATTAGGGACCCCAAAGATGGAAGGGCGAGTGCTGAGGGGAGAGGGAGTATTTGATGTTAGAGATGATGGAGTGGTTACAGCAGCTTGGAAAAGCTGGACATTTGGGATATCTTTAACCTCCGCCTTATAGGAACAAGCTTTGTGCTGATCCTTAGAAAAGAAATGATTTGTTTACTCTGTTTCTGCTATAGTCTCATAGGCAATGCCAGCATTGGTTATAGGCCTGTGAGGAGGCTGTCATTTTTGTGTATTGTTAAGCCAAGCAAGCTTTGTGGCCACCCCAACTTTAGCCCCATTTACTCCAATTGCGCTTCCACCTTCTTGGTGATTCTTGATATTCCTTTCACGTGGGACAATACCTTTCGTTCAGCAGTAGAGACACGTTAGCTTAGAATCATACTAAGGGATGGATGAACACATTTCTGAGAGCTCACTGTTCTATTACTTACTTTACCTCACACCAGTCCCGATTGATAGATAGTATTGTTGTTGTATTTGTCTTGTTTTATTGGAGGTACTGAGGCTCAGCAAAGATCTTCAGTGTGCCCCAAGACACCTGGTTCACTTACGTTCTTACCTTAATTCCATGCTGTCCTTCCTTAGGGAGGTATAGTAAAACCAGTTGCCGTCAAGTCACTTCTAACTCATGAAGACCCCTTGTGTGTCAGAGTAGAACTGTGCTCCATAGGGCCTTCAAGGGCTGATTTCTTAGAAGTAGATCACCAGGCCTTTCTTCCAAGGTGCCTTGGGGTAGACTCGAACCTCCAAACTTCTGGTTAGCAGCCAAACACCTTAATCATGTGCACCACCCAGGGACGCCATTGAGGTATAGCAAATGGTATAAAATTCATTTCTGAGTGCCATCAGCGAAGCAACTGTCCCAGGTACCACAACCCCCACTCTCAAAAGACAGGGCATGCCTGTGACTTTCTTTTATCCTTGTTTATGGGAAGAACAGGGCAAAGAGCAGGGATGAAGAGAGTGGGAAGGGGAGCTGGTGCTGTGATTGTCCTCTTGGACATATTACTGCAACTTCATCCCTGGCCTGGCCAATGAGTAATACACTGATGCAATCCATATCCCCCTGCCCCTGTGCTTTCTGATAAGACTGTATCTTTTGAGGGAGAAGAAAGAATTCTAAATTCCAAAAGGCTCATATTTTTAGGAGGAGTGTTTCCTCTGGAAAGGAGAACACCAGATGTGAACTTCAAAGGGAGCGTCTAAGCTACAGGTCATCAGTTCATCACATCACACTGTAAATAGGCCTCCAGAGATGGATCTTGTAGTCTTGAAATTAATCCTGTCTTGTTCCCTTGTCCCTGCTCCAGGGAAGGGAGTGAGCAGTGGAGCCGCCCAGCATCCTGGAACTGCTAGTCCACAGGCTTTGACCTCAGCATTAACTGTCAGTAGGCCTGCCTCAGACCTGCTTTTCTGTGCAATATAATCAGCACACTCAGGTGGTAAGAATCGGGCATGATTCAGACAGGAGGGGGCTCTCTCTTTCTCTCTTGCTTCTACTCTAAGAGAAAGTCGTCGAGCGGAGAGGAGTAGATTTAATCAGGGATTAGAAAATTCTCCAGTTAGAAGAGCAATGACAAAAAAAAAAAAAAAACTTGGAGACTCTTATTCCTTATATTTTGGGGTCGCCGTTGATGAGATATTATCAGGTGGCGTGTCACACAGGTTGTGGAGTAGGAGCTGGGAACCCCTTATCAGCAGTATTAAAGAGGGTGATGAGTCAGTGACGGAACTTCTTTCAACTTGGGATTTTATGATTCTTTGACCCAAGGCTGGTATGAGAGGGGAATTCTGAGCACCCATTCTCTGTATTCAGCTTCACAAAGTTATCTCGAGTCAAAGCAGGAAGAGAGCTATTGCAACTGTTACATCTCCTGGAACCTTGCCCTTTTGCAGGAAAGATCAAGCCTACAGCAGAGAACACGGCTGCCATTGGGAAGGGATGAAAGGCAATGCAAAGCCCTTCGACCAATACATCTCCACGCATGGGATAGTGGTGGTACCTGTGATTCTCATACCATTGGTCACTTTTTGGGTTCAAGACACTTATGGCAGCTATTAAACAGAAGGAGCTCTGCTGACACAGTAGTGAAGGGCTATGGCTGCTAACCAAAAGTCAGCAGTTCAAATCCGCCAGCTTCTCCTTGGAATCCCTATGGGGCAGTTTTACTCTGTCCTGTAGGGTTGGTATGAGTGAGAATTGACTCAACGGCAACAGGTTTGGTTTTTTGGTTTTATTAAACATAAATGATATCTATGAAAAGTTATTGTAGTAATTATGTCATTAAACTTTAACTTAAATTTTGTGTGCATTGGTTCTTTAACAAGTTTTAAACAAATTCTTCAAATATCATTTAACCCAGTACCATTGAGTTAATTCTGACTCACGATGACCCTTTAGGGCACAGTAGAATTGCCCCATAGGGTTTCCTAGACTGTAATCTCTACGGAAGCAGACTGCCACATCTTTGTCCCACAGAGTGGCTTTTGGATTTGAGACACTGATCTTTTGGTTAGCAGCTGAGCACTTAACCACTGCACCACTAGGGTTCCTTAGATATCATTTAAACCCGTTGCCATCGGGTTGATTCAGACTCATAGTGACCCTATAGGACAGAGTAGAACTGCTGCATAGGGCTTCCAACAAGTGGCTGGTGAATTTGAACTGTAGACCTTTGGGTTAGCAGCTGAGCACTTAACCACGGTGCCACCAGGGCTCCAGAGAGACATCATCTGAAGGAGATGAAGTAAGTTGTTATAAGTCCTTGGTTCATCCTGCAGGTGGCGCTCTTTGAATAGTCTCCTCTAGATGCTGAGCCAGACTGAACAAAGAGCCACAATTATGGCAGCCTCAGGGGGGAGGCAGCGAGGGTCTGGGGGCAGGGGGTGTATCAGAGGATCAGCTTCTGCAGGTCCTTCTAGTCCAAGCTACTGAAATTCTCCATGATTGAATAGGAGACCTGAGTACTGGTGGGAA
This sequence comes from Elephas maximus indicus, assembly GCF_024166365.1. Classification (NCBI taxonomy): domain Eukaryota; kingdom Metazoa; phylum Chordata; class Mammalia; order Proboscidea; family Elephantidae; genus Elephas; species Elephas maximus. The sequence continues at coordinate 15,379,124 of NC_064819.1, forward strand.
CCCCTCCTGGACCTGGTAAATACTTGGCCCAAGTTGCCTGTGAACTCACCAGATGACTCATGCCATAGAGTAAGACCGATTTTAAGAGGCATTTATTATCTTTCTTGTGGCATATTAGGTGTCACTGGGGGTACAAACAAGTACAAAACGCAGTTGCTGCCCATGATAGCAAAGCTGTCAGGGAATAGATGTTTCCGTATCTGCCAGGGGGTGGAATGGGACATGGCGCTGGCATTCTCTCCCGCAGCCTCCTGAGATGTTCGCTCTCACTTGCTAGCAGAGTGCTCGAGTGCCTGGGGTGTAGACGGCAGCTGTGCCTGCTCCGGTACTGTCTGCTTTACGGCCTCATTATCTGAAACAGCAGACACTCTGTGAGCTAACTTACTCAAAAATTAGCAAGCTTTTACTTTCAAATATATATATATTTAAAACCTCAAAGCCCCAAATCACATTTTAAGAGCCGAGCATATTAAGGAGCATTAGTGTAACATCTTTGAAATAATAGACTGTTTAGAGAAAGATTTAAAGAAATACAAAAACAGGCACAATTAAATGCTTTATTCAGTAATCTTTGGGTAGTTGTTACCTCACTTGAACTCTGTTTTTTTTTTAATCTCAAACTTGAACAGAACACAGTTTAAAAAAAAAAAAAAAAACATTCTGAGTCCAGGGTAAAACAGGCAAAAATGGAGAGCATTTTAATGGACATTATGTGATATTCGTGAAACATATTCAGCTAATCTACCACAGTACCAAGAAAAAATAAACCCAAGAAAACCAAACCCGGTGCCCTCGAGTTGATTCCGACTCAGCGACCCTATAGGACAGAGTAGGACTGCCCCGTAGAGTTTCCAAGGAGCACCTGGCAGATTCGAACTGCTGACCTTTTGGTTAGCAGCTGTGGCACTTAACCACTACGCCACCAGGGCTTCCCCAAGAGCAGACAGAGTAGGGTAGTTCGTAGAGTTGGCAGCCTGTGCTCTCAAGGCTGGACGGCAGCACTAATCAACCCCCTAGTCCTGTCAAGTTTCTGTGTTGGGCACTGTGGAAAATGAAAGAGTTACACAGCTTCTATCTTGAAAAATTTATAATCTAATAAAAAAAAAAAACATGTGGCACACATATTTTAACCCTCTAAAAAGTCCTGCAATAAGAAAAGAGACATACTTTTTGCTCTTTGGTGAAAGCTAGGAAAAACAATTAATTCATCGGAGACCCAGTGAATATGCCTGCCAGGGAATGGCGTGGTGACCTTTGGAGTACGTTTTACCTTTCTTTTCTTGCCTGAGATGGTGACCACAGTTATATCAGCTGCAACTGCAAGCAGGAGGAAAAGATGAGAAAGCTTAAAGAGATGCTTTTCTACCCTCCATTTTTTTTTTTAATTTTTATTGTGCTTTGAGTGAAAGTTTACAAATCAAGTCAGTTTCTCATACAAAAATTTATATATACCTTGCTATATACTCCTGGTTGCTCCTCACCTAATGACACAGCGGACTCCTTCCCTCTACTCTCTTTTTTTGTGTCCATTCGGCCAGCTTCTGACCCCCTCTACCCTCTCCTCTCCCCTCCAGACAGGAGCTGCCCACATAGTCTCATGTGCCTACTTGATCCAAGAAGCTTACTCTTTACCAGTATCATTTTCTATCCCATAGTCCAGTCCAATCCCTGCCTGAAGAGTTGGCTTTGGGAGTGGTTCCAGTCTTGGGCTAACAGAAGGTCTGGGGACCATGACCTCTGGGGTCCTTCTAGACTCAGTCAGACCATTGAGTCTGATCTTTTTACAAGAATTTGAGATCTGCATCCCACTGCTTTCCTGCTCCCTCAGGGGTTCTCTGAATGTGTTCCCTGTCAGGGCAGTCATTAGTTGTAGCTGGGCACCGTCTAGTTCTTCTGGTCTCAGGTTAGTGTAGTCTCTGGTTTATGTGGCCCTTTCTGTCTCTTGGGGTCATAATTACTTTGTGTCTTTGGTGTTCTTCATTCTCCTTTGCGCCAGGTGGGTCGAGACCAATTGATATATCTTAGATGGCCACTTGCTAGCATTTAAGACCCCAGATGCCACTCTCCAAAGTGAGATGCAGAATGTTTTCTTAATAGATTTTATTATGCCAATTGACTTAGATGCCCCCTGAAACCATGGTCCTCAAACCCCTGCCCCTGGTACAATGGCCTTTGAAACGTTCAGTTTATTCTGAAAACTTCTTTGCTTTTGGTTTAGTCCAGTTATGCTGACCTCTCCTGTACTGTGTGTTGTCTTTCCCTTCACCTAAAATAGTTCTTATTTACTATCTAGTTAGTGAACCCCCCTTCCTCCCTCTCCACTCTTGTAACCATCAAAGAATATTTTCTTCTCTGTTTAAACTATTTTTTGAGTTCTTATAATAGTGGTCTCATACAATATTTGTCCTTTTGCAACTGACTAAATTCAGCATAATGCCTTCCAGATTCCTCCATGTTAGGAAATGTTTCACGCATTTATCACTGTTCTTTATCGATGGGTAGTATTCCATTATGTGAATATACCATAATTTATTTATCCATTCATCCATTGATGGGCATCTTGGTTGCTTCCGTCTTTTTGCTATTGTAAACAGTGCTGCAGTGAACATGGATGTGCATATATCTGTTCGTGTAAAGGCTCTTATTTCTCTAGGATGTATTCCAAGAAGTGGGACTGCTGGATCCTATGGTAGTTCTATTTCTAGTTTTTTAAGGAAGCGCTAAATCAATTTCCAAAGTGGTTGTACCATTTTACATCCCCACTAGCAGTGTATAAGTGTTCCAGTCTCTCCACAACCTCTCCAACATTTATTATTTTGTGTTTTTTGGATTAGTGCCAGCCTTGTTGGAGTGAGATGGAATCTCATTGTAGTTTTGATTTGCATTTCTCTAATGGCTAATGATTGTGAGCGTTTCCTCATGTATCTGTTAGCTACCTGAATGTCTTCTTTAGTGAAGTGCCTATCCATATCCTTTGCCCATTTTTTAATTGGGTTATTTGTCTTTTTGCTGTTGCGTTTTTGCAGTATCATATAGATTTTAGAGATCAGACACTGATGGGAAATGCCATAACTAAAAATTTTTTCCCAGCCTGTACGTAATCTTTTTACTCTTGCGGTGAAGTCTTTGGATGAGCACAGGTGTTTGATTCCACCCTCCATCTTCTTAGAGAAAATTAAAGATTCTTAGGCAGGATAGAAAAAATAGCGAGGAAGAAAACCAGGAAGATATAGAGAAATTAATGTCATGAAGAGGGCAAGGGGAAAAATGTGAACTAGTAGAGAAATAAAGGACAGTCTTACCCTTTGAATCTTGGCATGACAGTCTTCCTGGGCATTCCCCCCATGAAGCAGTAAGGAGAAGTTACTGGCAGGAGCTGATGGGAAGGGTCTTGTGGCCACTCCTAGGAAAAAGGTAGATGTTATCTGTGCTGGGAGACTCCCAGCCAAGGGTTTTGAAGGTCACTTGTGTAGATCTGATGTGGGAAATTGGGAAGGGTAGGAACTGATATCCAAGATATTATCGTGAGCATGCCAACAACCTCTGATCAGTTTCATAAACTGTCCCTCATCAAGAAGAAACTGAGGCTTAATTCTTAATGACTTTGAAGTTCTGGGTAGCAAACCGACAGACCGGAAAGCACAGGTGGTGTTTTTATCTTTTGTTCCCTGTGATGGCACTGACTAAGGAAAGAAGGAAGGCTTTCAGAACCAAATGGGTGCCTGTGTAGATGGTGTTTAAAAAGTTTTCTGGACTATGTCCTACAGAGCCAGGATCATGGGCCTCTGGCAAGGGGTGGAGTGCATCTTATAAAGATTGGGAAGGAGGTATGTTGGCAGATCTGACCTAGAAAGATTTAAGTGAATTTTGAAGTAAAGGGAGAAAATTATCCCAATAAAACCAAAACCAGATATGTGAGGCTCCACACGGGTGACATAAAAAGAAGCACCTTGTGAAGGAAATGCCCTTACATAATCTTAGATTAAAAAACTCCAAGAATACAGATTACAAACAATATTTATGGCCTTCCTTATCTATAAACCACTAAAAAAAAAAAAAAAAAAATTTTTTTTTATTATCTATAAACCACTAAAAGGCATGTGTAACAAGCAGTGCCACTTAAACTTTTAGCACTGGAAGATAAATATGATATAATAAATATTCCTGAGATTTTAGAGTATTGAGCTCATAACCAGAAAATGACAAAGGAAGAGAATTCTTTGTTTAAAGAACTTGTTCCAATAAGAGGAGTGAGGGTGTAATACAGTATATCAGAGGGATTCACACCTATATAAAGTCTACAAATTTGAGGTAGAGATATGTAGAAATATTATGGAGATAAAAGGAGATGGAAGAGAAGAGCCATCATGTTACTGGTGAATATCATACTCTGTTCCGTCAGATGGAGGAGATGGAAAATACTGTCCTGATAGGATTTTGTTTCTCGCTTAAGGAAAGCTGTGGTGGTGATAGGAGTCCTCTTATTTCCTGACATCTCCTGGAAGTTTTATAACACTGTTAATAAAATATTAATAAGTTGGTGAAAGTAAAGGATTCCGCAGGGTGGAAAGTTTGTCGTACTGTGGTGGCTTGCGTGTCGCCATGATGCTGGAAGCTATGCCATCGATATTTCAAATACCAACAGGGTAACCCGTGGTAGGCAGGTTTCAGCAGAACTTCTAGACAAAGACAGACTAGGAAGAAGGACATGGCAGTCTACTTCTGAAAAAAAGGACCAGTGAAAACCTTATGAATAGCAGCGGAACATTGTCTGATATAGTGCTGGAAGATGAGCCCCTCAGGTTGTAAGGCATTCAAAATATGACTGAGGAAGAGCTGCCTCCTCAAAGTAGAGTCAACTTTAATGATGCGGGTAGAGTAAAGCTTTCGGGACCTTCATTTGCTGATGTGGCATGACACAGAATGAGAAAAAAAAACATCTATAAACATCCATTAATAATAGGAATGTGCAATGTACGAAGTATGAATCTAGGAAAATTAGAAATCTACAAAAATGAAATGGAATGCATAAAGATCGATATTCTAGGCATTAGTGAGCCGAAATGGACTGGTATTGGCCATTTTGAATCAGACAATCATATGGCCTACTATTCTGCGAATGACAGATTGAAGAGGGGGGCCATTGCATTTATTGTCAAAGAGAACATTTCGAGATCTATCCTGAAATACAACACTGTCAGTGATATGATAATATCCATATGCCTATTAAAAAAAAAAAATCTTTTTTTTTTTATAAGGAAGACCAGTTAATACAACTATTATTCAAATTTAGGGACCAACCACTAGTGCCAAAGATGAGGAAATTGAAGGCTTTTATCAACTTCCATAGTCTGAAATTGATCAAACTTGAAATCAAGATGCATTGATAATTGCTGGTGATTGGAATGCAAAAGTTGGAAAAGAAGAAGAAGGATCAGTAGTTGGAAAATATTGCCTTGGTGGTAGAAACAATGCCAGAGATTGCATGATAGAATTTTGTAAGACCAACGACTAATTATGGCAAATACCTTTTCTCAACAACATAAACGGTGACTATATGCATGGACCTTACCGGATGGAAAACACAGGAATCAAATCGACTACATCTGTGGAAAGAGACAATGGAGAAGCTCAATATCATCAGTCAGAACAAGGCCAGGGGTGGACTGTGTAACAGATCATCAGATTGCTCATATGCAAGTTTAAGCTGAAGCTGAAGAAAATTAAAACAAGTCCATGAGAGCCAGAGTATGACCTTGAGTATATCTCACCTGAGTTTGGAAACCATTTCAAGAATAAATTTGACCATTGGACGCTAATGACCAAAGACTACATGAGTTTTGGGATGACATCAAGGACATCATAAATGAAGAAAGCAAAATGTCATTAAAAAGACAAGAAAGAAAGAAAAGACCAAATGGATGTGAGAAAAGACTCTGAAACATGCTTTTGAACATAGAGTAGCTAAAGCGAATGGAAGAAACAATGAAATAAAAGAGCTGACAGAAGATTTCAAAGGGCAGCTCAAGAAGACAAAGTATTATAATGAAATGTGCAAAGACCTGGAGTTAGAAAACCAAAAGGGAAGAACACACTTGGCATTTCTTAAGCTGAAAGAACTGAGGAAAAAATTCAAGCCTCAAGTTGCAGTACTGAGGGATTCTATGAAGAAAATATTGAACGATGCAAGAAGCATCAAAAGAAGATGGAATACAGAGTCACTGTACCAAAAAGAATTGGTCAACATTCAGCCATTTCAGGAGGTAGCATATGATCAAGAACTGATGATGTTGAAGGAAGAAGCCCAAGCTGTACTGAAGGCATTGGTAAAAATAAGGCTCCAGGAGTTGACGGAATACCAACTGAGATGTTTCAACAAACAGATGCAGCGCTGGAGGTGCTCACTCATCTATGCCAAGAAATTTGGAAGACAGCTACCTGGCCAACTGACTGGAAGAGATCCATATTTGTACCCATTCCAAAGAAAGGTGATCCAACAGAATGTGGACATTATTGAACAATGTTATTAATATCACACACAAGTAAAATTTTGCTGAAAATAATTCAAAATGGTTATAGCAATATATTGGAGAACTGCCAGAAATTCAAGCAGGAATCACAAGAGGACATGGAATGAGGGATATCATTGCTGATGACAGATGGGTCTTGGCTAAGAGCAGAGAATAACATTGTGAAGAATTGCAAGTGCAGAACACTTAATTGTGCCATGCAGAACTTGTACATAGAGCAAGAGGCAGTTATTGGAACAGAAAAAGGAGATATTGTTTAAAATCAGGAAAGATGTGCATCAGGGTTGTATCCTTTCACCATATTTATTTAGTCTGTATGCTGAGCAAATAATCCAAGAATCTGGACTATATGAAGAAGAATAGGGCATCAAGATTGGTAGAAGGCTCATTAACAACCTGCTATATGTAGATGAGATTCTGCTTGCTGAAAGCAAAGGGAACTTGGAGTACTTATTGATGAAGATCAAAGACTACAGCCTTCAGTTTGGATTATACCTCGATATAAAGAAAACAAAAATCCTCACAACTGGATCAATAAGCAACATCATGATAAACGGAGAACATATTGAATTTGTCAAGGATTTCATTTATTTGGATCCACAATCAATGCCTGTGGAAGTAGCAGTCAGGATTTCCAACAATGTATTGCACTGGGCAAATCTGCTGCAAAAAACCTCTTTAAAGTGTTAAAAAGCAAAGATGTCACTTTGAGGACTAAGGTGTGCTTGACTCAAGCCGTGATAGTTTCAGTTGTCTCATATGCATGTGAAAGCTGGACAATAAGTAAGGAACACCAAAGAAGAATTGATGCCTTTGAATTATGGTGTTAGTGAAGAATATTGAATATACCAGGGTCTTCCAGAAGAACAAACAGGTCTGTCTTGGAAAAATTACAGCTATGGTGCCCCTTGAAAGCGAGGATGGCGAGACTTCATCTCAAGAACTTTGGACATGTTACCAGGAGGGATCAATTCCTGGAGAGGACTATCATGCTTGCAGAAGTAGAGGGTCAGTGAAAAAGAGGAAGACCCTCAATGAGGTGGATTGACACAGTGGCTGCAATGATGGGATCCAACATAGCAATGACTGTGGGATCACACAGGACCAGGCAGTGTTTCGTTCTGTTGTACATAGGGTCACTATGAGTCAGAACCAACTGGATGGCACCTGATAACATCATCATCAACAACAACAGCAATTTAGTTTTTGACTTAAGGAAAGCTATGGTGGTAATGAGAGTCTTCTTATTTCCTGGTATCTCCTGGAAATTTTGTAACACTGTAAATAAAATATCAATAAGTTGGTAAAAGCGAAGAGTTGTACATGGTGAAAAGTGAATCATTGTAAAAAAAAAGCTGGAGGCGGCGGAGCCAAGATGGCGGACTAGGCAGACGCTACCTCCGATCCCTCTTACAACAAAGACACGGAAAAACAAGTGAATCGATCACATACATAACAATCTACGAACCCTGAACAACAAACACAGATTTAGAGACGAAGAACGAACTAATATGGGGAAGCAGCGATTGTTTCCAGAGCCTGGAGCCAGCATACCAGTCAGGTATGGCACAAGCACAGAGAGCTGCTCCACCCCCCTGAACTAACCCCAGGAGGGGGACCAGCCGGTTCTACGGGCGGCGTGGGACGCAGCCGGTAGGAGAAGTCCCTGGGAGGCAGTGACTGGTCTTGGAGCAGAAAGAGCAGCGTCCGAGCCGGGGAACCATCCTGCAGGGATTTGGACTGGACGCAGGTACGGCATAAACACGGAGAGCTGCTCCACCCCCCTGAACTAACCCCGGGAAGGGGACCAGCCAGGTCGCGCGGGCGGCGTGGGACGCAGCCGGTAGGAGAAGTCCCCGGGAGGCAGCGACTGGTATTGGAGCGGGGAGAACAGCGTCCCAGCCGGGACACTCGGTCACGGCACAAGCACGGGGAGCTGCTCCACCCATCTGAACTAACCCCGGGAGGAGGCCCAACTGGTTCTCGGAGGCGGCACGGCCACGCGGCTGGAGGGACGAGAAGTCCCCGGGAGGCAGCGACTGATTTTGGAGTCGAGAGTGCACCGTCCCAGTAGGGGAGCCTTGACGCTGGGCGTGGGGCTGGAAGCGGAGGATCTGACCGTGACTCCAGTGGGCCAGACCCCCCGGGGGCAATCTCCACACAGCCAGCACACATAGGTGACGTGCCCGCGGGAATCTCAGATGTAATAGTCATTCCAAGCAAGACAAGCAACTCAGGCTGTATTCTGAGGTGCTACTCTCCTATCTCTCTGTTCCCTCCCCCACCCTCCCCAGGCGGCTTCATTAACATCTGAATAGCCTGAGCCAGAGGGAGAACTCTGATAGGGATCTGACTGCATTTTTTTTTTAGCGGATTTTCTGGAAAAACTAGTTTCCCAGTGATGGCTCGGAGACAACAATCCATATCAAACCACTTAAAGAAGCAGACTGTGACAGCTTCTCCAACCCCCCAAACAAAAGAATCAAAATCTTTCCCAAATGAAGATACAATCTTGGAATTATCAGATACAGAATATAAAAAACTAATTTACAGAATGCTTAATGATATCACAAATGAAATTAGGATAACTGCAGAAAAAGCCAAGGAACACACTGATCAAACTGTTGAAGAACTCAAAAAGATTATTCAAGAACATACTGGAAAAATTAATAAGTTGCAAGAATCCATAGAGAGACAACATGTAGAAATCCAAAAGATTAACAATAAAATAACAGAATTAGACAACACACTAGGAAGTCAGAGGAGCAGACTCGAGCAATTAGAATGCAGTCTGGGACATCTGGAGGACCAGGGAATCAACACCAACATAGCTGAAAAAAAAATCAGATAAAAGAATTAAAAAAAATGAAGAAACCCTAAGAATTATGTGGGACTCTATCAAGAAGGATAACCTGCAGGTGATTGGAGTCCCAGAACAGGGAGGGGGGACAGAAAACACAGAGAAAATAGTTGAAGAACTCCTGACAGAAAACTTCCCTGACATCATGAAAGACGAAAGGATATCTATCCAAGATGCTCATCGAACCCCATTTAAGATTGATACAAAAAGAAAAACACCAAGACATATTATCATCAAACTCACCAAAACCAAAGATAAACAGAAAATTTTAAAAGCAGCCAGGGAGAAAAGAAAGGTTTCCTTCAAGGGAGAATCAGTAAGAATATGTTCTGACTACTCAGCAGAAACCATGCAGGCAAGAAGGGAATGGGACGACATATACAGAACACTGAAGGAGAAAAACTGCCAGCCAAGGATCATATATCCAGCAAAACTCTCTCTGAAATATGAAGGCAAAATTAAGATATTTACAGACAAACACAAGTTTAGAGAATTTGCAAAAACCAAACCAAAGCTACAAGAAATACTAAAGGATATTGTTTGGTCAGAGAACCAATAATATCAGATATCAGCACAACACAAGGTCACAAAACAGAACATCCTGATATCAACTCAAATAGGGAAATCACAAAAACAAACAAATTAAGATTAATTAAAAAAAATATATACATAACAGGGAATCGTGGAAGTCAATAGGTAAAAGATCACAATAATCAAAAAGAGGGACTAAATACAGGAGGCATTGAACTGCCATATGGAGAGTGATACAAGGCGATATAGAACAATACAAGTTAGGTTTTTACTTAGAAAAATAGGGGTAAATAATAAGGTAACCACAAAAAGGTATAACAACTCTATAACTCAAGATAAAAACCAAGAAAAACGTAACGACTCAACTAACATAAAGTCAAGCACTATGAAAATGAGGATCTCACAATTTACTAAGAAAAACGCCTCAGCACAAAAAAGTATGTGGAAAAATGAAATTGTCAACAACACACATAAAAAGGCATCAAAATGACAGCACTAAAAACTTATTTATCTATAATTACCCTGAATGTAAATGGACTAAATGCACCAATAAAGAGACAGAGAGTCACAGACTGGATAAAGAAACACGATCCATCTATATGCTGCCTACAAGAGACACACCTTAGACTTAGAGACACAAACAAACTAAAACTCAAAGGATGGAAAAAAGTATATCAAGCAAACAATAAGCAAAAAAGAAGAGGAGTAGCAATATTAATTTCTGACAAAATAGACTTTAGACTTAAATCCACCACAAAGGATAAAGAAGGACACTATATAATGATAAAAGGGACAATTGATCAGGAAGACATAACCATATTAAATATTTATGCACCCAGTGACAGGGCTGCAAGATACATAAATCAAACTTTAACAGAATTGAAAAGCGAGATAGATACCTCCACAATTATACTAGGAGACTTCAACACACCACTTTCGGAGAAGGACAGGACATCCAGTAAGAAGCTCAATAGAGACACGGAAGATCTAATTACAACAATCAACCAGCTTGACCTCATTGACTTATACAGAACTCTCCACCCAACTGCTGCAAAATATACTTTTTTTTCTAGTGCACATGGAACATTCTCTAGAATAGACCACATATTAGGTCATAAAACAAACCTTTGCAGAGTCCAAAACATCGAAATATTATAAAGCATCTTCTCAGACCACAAGGCAATAAAACTAGAGATCAATAACAGAAAAACTAGGGAAAAGAAATCAAATACTTGGAAAATGAACAATACCCTCCTGAAAAAAGACTGGGTTATAGAAGACATCAAGGAGGGAATAAGGAAATTCATAGAAAGCAACGAGAATGAAAATACTTCCTATCAAAACCTCTGGGACACAGCAAAAGCAGTGCTCAGAGGCCAATTTATATCAATAAATGCACACATACAAAAGGAAGAAAGAGCCAAAATCAGAGAACTGTCCCTACAACTTGAACAAATAGAAACTGAGCAACAAAAGAATCCATCAGGCACCAGAAGAAAACAAATAATAAAAATTAGAGCTGAACTAAATGAATTAGAGAACAGAAAAACAATTGAAAGAATTAACAAAGCCAAAAGCTGGTTCTTTGAAAAAATTAACAAAATTGATAAACCATTGGCTAGACTGACTAAAGAAATACAGGAAAGGAAACAAATAACCCGAATAAGAAATGAGAAGGACCACATCACAACAGAACCAAATGAAATTAAAAGAATCATTTCAGATTATTTATGAAAAATTGTACTGTAACGAATTTGAAAACCTAGAAGAAATGGATGAATGCCTGGAAAAACACTACCTACCTAAACTAACACATTCAGAAGTAGAACAACTAAATAGACCCATAACAAAAAAAGAGATTGAAACAGTAATCAAAAAACTCCCAACAAAAAAAATCCCTGGCCCGGACGGCTTCACTGCAGAGTTCTACCAAACTTTCAGAGAAGAGTTAACACCACTACTACTAAAGGTATTCCAAAGCATAGAAAATGACGGAATACTACCCAGCTCATTCTATGAAGCCACCATCTCCCTGATACCAAAACCAGGTAAAGACATTACAAAAAAAGAAAATTATAGACCTATATCCCTCATGAACATTGATGCAAAAATCCTCAACAAAATTCTAGCCAATAGAATCCAACAACACATCAAAAAAATAATTCACCCTGATCAAGTGGGATTTATACCAGGTATGCAAGGCTGGTTTAATATCAGAAAAACCATTAATGTAATCCATCACATAAATAAAACAAAAGACAAAAACCACATGATCTTATCAATTGATGCAGAAAAGGCATTTGACAAAGTCCAACACCCATTCATGATAAAAACTCTTACCAAAATAGGAATTGAAGGAAAATTCCTCAACATAATAAAGGGCATCTATGCAAAGCCAACAGCCAATATCACTCTAAATGGAGAGAACCTGAAAGCATTTCCCTTGAGAACGGGAACCAGACAAGGATGCCCTTTATCACCGCTCTTATTCAACATCGTGTTGGAAGTCTTAGCCAGGGCAATTAGGCTAGACAAAGAAATAAAAGGTATCCGGATTGGCAAGGAAGAAGTAAAGTTATTACTATTTGCAGATGACATGATTATATACACAGAAAACCCTAAGGAATCCTCCAGAAAACTACTGAAACTAATAGAAGAGTTTGGCAGAGTCTCAGGTTATAAAATAAACATACAAAAATAACTTGGATTCCTCTACATCAACGAAAAGAACACCGAAGAGGAAATAACCAAATCAATACCATTCACAGTAGCCCCCAAGAAGATAAGATACTTAGGAATAAATCTCACCAAGGATGTAAAAGACCTATACAAAGAAAACTACAAAGCTCTACTACAAGAAATTCAAAAGGACATGCTTAAGTGGAAAAACATACCCTGCTCATGGATAGGAAGACTTAACATAGTAAAAATGTCTATTCTACCAAAAGCCATCTATACATTTAACGCACTTCCGATCCAAATTCCAATGTCATATTTTAAGGGGATAGAGAAACAAATCACCAATTTCATATGGAAGGGAAAGAAGCCCCGGATAAGCAAAGCACTACTGAAAAAGAAGAAGAAAGTGGGAGGCCTCACCTTACCTGACTTCAGAACCTATTATACAGCCACAGTAGTCAAAACAGCCTGGTATTGGTACAACAACAGGCACATAGACCAATGGAACAGAATTGAGAACCCAGACATAAATCCATCCAGGTATGAGCAGCTGATATTTGACAAAGGACCAGTGTCAATTAACTGGGGAAAAGATAGCCTTTTTAACAAATGGTGCTGGCATAACTGGATATCCATTTGCAAAAAAATGAAACAGGACCCATACCTCACACCATGCACAAAAACTAACTCCAAGTGGATCAAAGACCTAAACATAAAGACTAAAACGATAAAGATCATGGAAGAAAAAATTGGGACAACCTTAGGAGCCCTAATACAAGGTATAAACAGAATACAAAACATTACCAAAAATGATGAAGAGAAACCCGGTAACTGGGAGCTCCTAAAAATCAAACACCTATGCTCATCTAAAGACTTTACCAAAAGAGTAAAAAGACCACCTACAGATTGGGAAAGAATTTTCAGCTATGACATCTCCGACCAGCACCTGATCTCTAAAATCTACATGATTCTGTCAAAACTCAACCACAAAAAGACAAACAACCCAATCAAGAAGTGGGCAAAGGATATGAACACACATTTCACTAAAGAAGATATTCAGGCAGCCAACAGATACATGAGAAAATGCTCTCAATCATTAGCCATTAGAGAAATGCAAATTAAAACTACGATGAGATTCCATCTCACACCAGCAAGGCTGGCATTAATCCAAAAAACACAAAATAATAAATGTTGGAGAGGCTGCGGAGAGATTGGAACTCTCATACACTGCTGGTGGGAATGTAAAATGGTACAGCCACTTTGGAAATCTATCTGGCGTTATCTTAAACAGTTAGAAATAGAACTACCATACAACCCAGAAATCCCACTCCTAGGAATATACCCTAGAGATACAAGAGCCTTCATACAAACAGATATATGCACACCCATGTTTATTGCAGCTCTGTTTACAATAGCAAAAAGTTGGAAGCAACCAAGGTGTCCATCAACGGATGAATGGGTAAATAAATTGTGGTATATTCACACAATGGAATACTACGCATCGATAAAGAACAGTGACGAATCTCTGAAACATTTCATAACATGGAGGAACCTGGAAGGCATTATGCTGAGCGAAATTAGTCGGAGGCAAAAGGACAAATATTGTATAAGACCACTATTATAAGATCTTGAGAAATAGTAAACCTGAGAAGAACACATACTTTTGTGGTTACGAGGGGGGGAGGGAGGGAGGGAGGGAGAGGGTTTTTTATTGATTAATCAGTAGATAAGAACTGCTTTAGGTGAAGGGAAAGACAACACTCAATACATGGAAGGTCAGCTCAATTGGACTGGACCAAAAGCAAAGAAGTTTCCGGGATAAAATGAATGCTTCAAAGGTCAGCGGAGCAAGCGCGGGGGTCTGGGGAACATGGTTTGCGGGGACTTCTAAGTCAATTGGCAAAATAATTCTATTATGAAATCATTCTGCATCCCACTTTGAAATGTGGCGTCTGGGGTCTTAAATGCTAACAAGCGGCCATCTAAGATGCAGCAATTGGTCTCAACCCACCTGGAGCAAAGGAAAATGAAGAACACCAAGGCCACACGACAACTAAGAGCCCAAGAGACAGAAAGGGCCACATGAACCAGAGACCTACATCATCCTGAGACCAGAAGAACTAGTTGGTGCCCGGCCACAATCGATGACTGCCCTGACAGGGAGCACAGCAGAGGACCCCTGAGGGAGCAGGAGATCAGTGGGATACAGACCCCAAATTCTCATAAAAAGACCAAACTTAATGGTCTGACTGAGACTGGAGAAATCCCGGCGGCCATGCTCCCCAGACCTTCAGTTGACACAGGACAGGAACCATCCCCGAAGACAACTCATCAGAAATGAAAGGGACTGGTCAGTGGGTGGGAGAGAGACGCTGATGAAGAGTGAGCTAATTATATCAGGTGGACACTTGAGATTGTGTTGGCAACTCTTGTCTGGAGGGGGGATGGGGGGATAGAGAGAGAGGGAAGCCGGCAAAATTGTCAAGAAAGGAGAGACTGAAAGGGCTGACTCAAGAGGGGGAGAGCAAGTGGGAGTAGGGAGTGAGATGTATGTAAACTTATATGTGACAGACTGATTGGATTTGTAAACGTTCACTTGAAGCTTAATAAAAGTTATTAAAAAAAAAAAAAGCTGGAGAACATAGGTTGTGTCTAGACTCTCAGGAACCTTGATCTTTAGATGAAGTCTCTAGACTTTACCCTTAGAGCAGAGAGGAATATTAAAGTCTTTTGAATAATTATGTAAATTAAATATAATCTCTAGACCAGATAACTAAAAATTTATCTATAGTACGACTGTTTAGATCACATATGGACTGTTCTGCCTAATTCTGGAAAGTATATTTTCAAAGGGATATTGACAAACCATACTGTGATTGTTGGAAAGCTTCAAGGATTGTGAAGTTGAAGTAACTAGATATATTGAGTTTGACGTGAATAATGTTTTATGAAAGTCAGAGAGTAGTGTTGTGATAGATATAATAATTATCATCAGGTAGTCAGTGGCTTCCTGTAGACAAGGTGAGGGGGGAAGGTATAGTGAAGCTGATTTTAGCTTAATTCAGGTATAATTTATAATCCATGAGTTGCTTTTTAATGAGCTGTCCAAACACAAAATGAAATGCCTTTCAATGTAGTGTGCTTGTTTTCATTGGAGATTTCCCAGTAGAGGTTACCTTTTTTTTCTCCCTTAGGATAGAAATATCTTCAAGTCTTCCCTGTCCTAAAAACAAACAAAGAAAAGCAAAGAAATCAAGAATACTCTCTGGGCCCAATTTCACTCTGTTTCTTCTTCCCTTCCAGGCTAAGTTTTTAAGAGTCTATTTTTGCCATCTCTGCTTCCATACCTTCTAAATACTTGTTCACCCTGTCATTGGGCTTCTATCCCCTCTGGTCCATTAAGGTTAATCTTACTAAAGTCTCCAGTGGAACATTTTTGTTGCTAAATCCAAAGGACACTTTTCAGATCTTAATTGGTTTTTTGAAACATTTGACCTTGTCAGCCACTTTATCCTTTTTAAGCTCTCTCCTCCCTAATCTCCCAAGACACCGCACTTTTCTGGTTTCTTTATGCCTTTCTGGCTGGTCCTCTCCCTTTTCCCCAAGATTTGTTCCTCAAATCTTCTCTTATTTCTTTATACTCTCTTCCTGCATGATTTGCTATTCTCTCCCAGTCTCACCTGCCACCTCTACTCCAATGGCTTCCAAATCCATGTCTCATCCCTGATCTCACCCTTAAGCTCCATATTCACAAATCCAGTGGCTTTCTGGACTCCTCTACTTTAATTTCTCAGAAAGTTCTCAAACTCAACATGTCCAAAATTTAATTAATCACCTCCCTTCCATCCCTTCCAGGTGCTCTTCCTCCTGTATTCCTCATGCCAGTGACGGCACTAATACCACCCAGTTGTTTGAGCCAGAAACTTGCTTGCTCCTCCCTTGCTCTTACCCCACATTGAGTCCATTGTAAAATCCTATTGATTCCATTCTTTTAATATAGCCCCTTCCTTCTGTACCCATCAAAACTGCCTTAGATCAGAGCCTCACTATCTCTGCTTGGAATATTGCAGTATCCTCCTGTTTTCCCTGACTCCAGTCATGATCACTTGCAGTCCATTTCCATATTGGCACAAGAGTGGTTTTCCTAAAATGTACGGCTTATCATGCTACTCTATTGTTTGTGGAATCTATAGATGGCTTTCCATCAAAATAAAGTTCAAAGTCTTGATCTAAAAACCTTTTATGGCCTGGCCATTGCCTTCTCTAGCTTTACCTTTTACCCCTCATGTGCTCCCTCTGCCTCACCCTAAACTCCTGATGTCCTGGAGTTTCCCTGACATGCTATGCTCTCAAGCCTCAGTGATGCCTCCTCTTGTAACCTTCCCACCCCTTTAACTGACTGGCTCCTGCTGATCTTTGAACAGTTACCTCAAGTATCACTTCTTCCAGGAAGCCTTCAGTGGCCTGCTTGGTTTGGACTGGCTGCTCCTTTTCTAGGCTCACATCCCTTCATGGTATTCTCACACAGTGGCCTAACCAATTGTGTACTCATCTCACTCCCCAGCTGACTGTGACCCTCCTAAGAGCAGGAGTTTTGTCTCATTAGTCTTTTTATCCCAATGCCTAGCACAGTAAGCCAGACATGCAATTGTCACTTGAAAAATAAATGAATGAATGGATAGAGGAGATTCCTGTGTTGGTTGGATATCAGGCCAGATGATCTCTGAGGCCCCTTTCAACTCTAAGACTAATAGGTGGAAGAGAGGTGGATTAGAAGAATATTCGTAAGAACGTAGTCCTCAGAACCATGTAACCTGGGGCCCACGGAGCACATACTAGTAGGATTAGTAAGGCTACACTAAGCTAGGGTCAGCCTGGACAGCCCCAGCCCACGGTCAGACATTTGGACAGAAGTATCTTTTGAGCCAAATTTTGAGTGGGCTCTTTGGATCCTTCTGTATTCTTTTTTTTTTTTTTTAATTGAAAAAATTAAAGAGGTATTTCAGATGAGGCCACAGCAAACTATTTTTTTTTTTAATTTTTATTTTGTTGTAGTGGTTGAAAGTATACACAGCAAAACATACACGAGTTCAACGGTTTCTGCATGTACAATTCAGTGACATTGATTGCATTCTTCTATTTGTGCAACCATTTTTACGAGAGGAAGTAGCAGTCCTTACTATGCCTATTTCCTCAGGCCCACTAAGTTTCCATTGGTTTTTCCAGCTGGGATGTTTAACATCATGGTCATGTCTGGCTAGTAGGGGAGGCTTCCTCTCGCTCTGCTAGCTTAAATGTGGGGAAGTCCTCTTTCCTTTTTAAAAATTCTGTTTTGTTACAGGTGAATAAGATTTTCAAAGGGATATTAAAAGCAACAATAAAACAGTAGGTACATTAAACAAAGGAAGTATACTGTATACTGATTTCATATTCATGTAGTATACAATTTTGAGTCCAAGACAACTCATCTAGTCACAGATGTCTTTTGATTCAATGTATCAGGTTCACTGATTGCAATTTTTTTCTTCTCCCTATTCAGGGGACCCTAATAATAACAGCAGTAATAATAATAATGTTTAATGAATACTTTCTAGGTGCTGGGCCCTGTTCTAGTTATTTTTCTTATACTAACTCATATAAAAAACTCATATAGCCCTCACAAAATCCCATGAGTTAGGTGTTTCTAATTCCCATTTACAGATGAGGAATCTGAGGCAAAGAGGTTATGTAATTAGCTCAAGTCGATAAGCTAGTAAGTGGTGGAGTTGGGATTCCCACCCAGGTATTCTGGCTCTAGAGCCCAGGTTCCCAACCATCTTGCCGTAGAATCTCTTGATTCACAAGAGCTTTGGATGTCTCTAGGATCCAGCCTGGAGGGGTCCTTAGTTCCATCTCAGAACCGGTTCCTAGTTCTTTTTGTAAGAGTGGATTCAGGTATTCATTTAGACAGCTATACATTAGTACTGCGGCCACAGGACCACTGAGTGATACCTTTTCCCATCTTGTCTCTAAGATTTCCCTTGGACTACAGGACCACCTTCTTGACCCTTCTTGACATCTTTTTAATCCATAAGGTTCAGACCTCTGGGAACCCTATTATTGCCTTTTGCCTTCTCTGCCTGTCCTCTGGCTTATCTGAAGCACAGGCATAGAGGATGGTGACAGCTGGCTCTGCTCCCTGCTATTTTACAATTGACTTGTCCAGTATCTGGCTGAGTCTTCGTTTTCATTTTCTAGCACAAAACAGTACACTACACTTGGCTCAAATCAGGACCATATTACATCCTTTTCCTTTTCACTTTATGTGAAGGTCAGGCTGTCATTAATTAAACCTCCTAGTTTCCAAAAATCCATCCCCCTTAGGAGCACCCTAAGCCCATTTTAGGCATTCCCCTTGGTTTTGATTCTCCATCTATTGGAACATATGATATAGTGAAAACAAACAAAAAAAAAGCATAGCATTTAGAGTCAGTCTGTCCCCCCCCCCCAATTATTGGCCTTAAGACCTATTGAAAATCACTTAATTTTTCCGAGCTTCAGTGTCTTCTCTTTAAAGTGGATATAATTAACACCTACCTTGAAGGGTGAAAGGAGCCCTGTTGGCACAGTGGTCAAAGCTCTTGGCTGGTAGTCGAAAGGTTGGCAGTTCAAACCCAGCTGCTCCATGAAAGAAAAGACATGGCAGTCTTCTTCCGTTAAGACTACAGCCTTAGAAACCTTATGGGGCAGTTCTACTCTGTCCTATAGATTTGCTATGAGTCAGGATTGACTCAGTGGCGGCGGGTTTTTTTGTTTTGTTTTAAAGAGTAATGTGAGGGTTAGAAATCATATATGAAAAGCGCTTAACAGAGAATTTGGCTCATGGGAGGTTCTCGATAAATGGTGGCCTTTGTGACAAGTTGTGGCTGTGGTAGTGCTGCTGGCATTAAATCTAAGCCTCACTCCCTTCCAGGCTAAGTTATCAGAAGCCATGCTGTCATCTCTCAAGGCTCAGGAAGGTATAGTCGCTTCACTACATTGGAGAGACTAGGCCTGACCTTTGAAATGGGCTAGATACAAAAGGAACAAATAGCTACAGGCACTGACAGGTTATGGAAGAGATGGTCGTCCAGTTTGGCCAGTCAGAACCAAGAGGAGCCAGTGCTGTAATGGTGTATCCTGCCCAGGGGTATCGGGTGCCCAGCAGTAGGGCATCCAGGAGCCAATGATATTCAAACATCCAAGGATGTTTGCGTTGGAAAAAGACGCAGAGCCAGGATTCCTAGGCCACCAGGTAAGAAAGAGCTGCCTCTTAGGAACATGACAGAAGTCCAGTTATTAAAACTGGGTACCAGGACAGGGCAGGATTGGAGCCAGTGAGACCCAGTTCAGAGAACTAGCTTGTTGGTGAGAGCTGTGATTTCATTTGGTTTCTGTAACTGGGCAGGAGCTGAGCCTGCCATGGGTTCCTAGAGAAGGGAGAAGAAGGAGATAGAACCAAGTGACAGTAGAGACTGTCTCTTCTAAAAGGCTCTCTAACTCAGTGGCCTTCTGTGGAGGGGTACCGAGTGTGTAACCAGTAGAGTTTCACAATTTGACAACAGACTTATCTTGCCTGGTTGTAATAATATACACGGGAAGAATATAAGTTACCATCTCTCAGAGAGCATTGACATGGTTTTAGAAGGTAAACAGGAAAAGCTATTCTAGTCCAGTATTGATTCTGAAAGCAAACCGTTTATTACTGTGTCTTCCAATAATTAATTTCAACACAGGTCAGCCTGCCCGGAACTATGAGAAACTGAATCGACTTTCTTTCTCCTCCCCCTTTCTTTCCTCTCTATGACATATAGGAAGTGGGGTGGGCCGCAGGAGCACCTTTGGTGCCGTAGAAGCCAGCATTCTCTAAGCCGAAAATAAGAGGAAGCACATGATAAATTTGCATACAGGGAGAATGTATGCAAATTTGACAATGAAAATATTTTTCCTGGATAAAAAGATTTTGCAAAGTATTTGCAAATTTTAAACCTGTGCTATAATGAACAACAAGCATACAAGAAAAAAAAAAACCCAGTGCCCTTGAGTTGATTCCAACTCATAGCAACCTTGTAGGACAGAGTAGAACTGCCCCGTAGAGTTTCCAAGGAGCGCCTGGCAGATTCGAACTGCTGACCCTTTGGTAGGCAGCCGTAGCACTTAACCACCACACCACGAGGGTTTCCATACAAGAATAAAGGCAGTAATAATAACTGCCACTTATTGACTATCTACCTTCATAAGGACTATCTCATTTAATCCTTGAAATGGCTCTGTGAGGGTAGGTATTAACACTGGTCTCATTTTACACATGAGGAATAAGATCTAGAGAGAGTCATTCAGATGGAGGGGGCAAAATCTGAACCTAGGCAGCTGATCCCAGAGCCCACACTTCTAACACACACACACACACACACACACACATTCAGAGAAGCTGAAAAAAAAAATAGAGCTTATTCAACACTCCTTTTGATTTGTTCCAAACAAAGATTCTAGTTTATTTATCTTTTTATTTTTAATTATGGAACTACACATTTTCAATATAGAAAATACAGACAAGCAATAAGGAACAAAAATAATCCACCCACTCAGTTGTCCAGCTAACTGTTGCTAATACTTTGGTGTTTATTCTTCCAGATATTTTTCTATTTATATGTATATGGGTATGTTTGGTAGCCAGCTTTCCTTATTTAGTGACAGATCCGTGGCAATAGATATATATCTACAGTGTTATTTCTCTTTGCTGGTGAAGTCTTTAATATTAAGGCTCCTTACTCTTTCCTAGATTCTAGTAACATAATTATAGGCTGTTAAAACCAGGTACAGTTATAAGTGCAAAAGGAGAAGCAAAATAAGCATTGAAAACAGAGGGCTGGGTTTAAGCCAAGCATTCAGAATCTTTTAATTTATAAACGCCCTCTCAAGCCAAAGCAGTTCCCCCTTTTAGGTGCCTGTATGTATCTGGAGGGCTGTAAGGACCTTCTGAGCCCGTGAAGCTGACCGGAGCTGGGGGTGGTGATAGTGTGTGGTGAGGGTGGATAGGAGGAGACCAGCTTCAAAACAGTAACCTGGTAGCCTCTTTCCTCCTCTTTCTCCTCCTCCTTTTTCTGGTTTTCTTTTGTCCCTTCGCGTCACTCCCATTTCCTACTGAAAGAAACTTTCCAAAAACCTGGCAATCTGCTTCTGTAAAGATGACAGTCCAGAAAGCCTTATACGGCAGTTCTACTATGTCATAGAGGTCACTGTGAGTTGAAATCAACTCGACGGCATACAACAACAGCGAGGGCCTAGGACCTAGCCCTTGGCTCTGGATCCCTCTGGGCTGAGCAAGTGTGGTTTCAGGTGGGCAGTGTTTTCCAGGAGCCCTGGTAGCTCTGTAAGGTGAGCTTTTGCTGCCTGTGGCACTCAGGTGATGGGGCACAGCAGGAGTGACTGGGATAGAGGGTGAGGCATGGTGCTTATGTCAGCTTGTGGGTGGATCAGGCAGCTGGTTACAGGTGATGACCACAAGTGACCAGAACCAAAGAGCCCTGAGTGAAAGCCCAGGGCTTCAAGCAGTCTATTATGCAAACCAAAAAATAAGCACACATCGCCAACAAAAACAACCCACCAGGGCAGATCTCTTTTTTTTTTCCTCTGCCAGTGAGCAACTGGAGGCATATTCAGTGAAACGGTTTTGTCTGAAATCAATTTCTAATGGGAGAAAAGCTCACTGCCAAGTTCTGACTAAAACAGTGTATTACATCTGAGTAACTCCACTTGGAAAGGAAGCCAGGTTTGGTGTGGAGAGAGCCAAGTTGTTGTGGCCTCCTGCGGGTACGGGGGACATCCAAGCCCTGACAGGAACTGGTACACTTACACTCTTTGGGATGCACAGGGCAGATGCCCAGGGAGCCTAAGGCACTGTGCTTTGGATTTAAGGAGAGACTGATACAGCTGCCCTACTGCAATCTAGGAGCCAACAGCACTAAACATTGGCAACCTCAGCTGTAATTACATATCTCCATGGGGTTTCATGCTGTGGGCTATTTTGTAAAATATATCTGAACCTCAATAATGTCAAGCATGGATTAAACTAAGTCTGGTGGACTTTGGCCCATCACATACCTAGAATTTGAAAATATCCTCGAGGGCCAATGAGGCAGGCTAAAATGGGAACTCTAAATCCATATGATGTGTCGTCTTTTTTTTTTCTTCTTCATGGAGCTTGGACTCTGTCTAAAACTGGGGACTCATTAGGGTCTTGGGGATTCACAAGGTCAGTCTTGTTTGCTTAAAAAAATATATAGCTAAAGAGGAGAGGGTTGCCTGGATGCAAACCTTGGGTCTGACTCACCTGCCATAGCTATCACTCTGGTGAAAATTTTACAAGTTTATAAAGTTAGAAAGGTTGTAGGTTTGGGGTTTCCTCCACGGCAGTGCATTTCATCATGGCCTCAGGTTGCCAGGTGTTACGGCACCAGATGACCTGGATGCAGGGTGATGACTCTCCTTTCCTCCCTCTGTGCCTCACAGGAAGATCACTTGAACTTCTAGTGCCATAATCTCTGCATCAACAAAATGAGAGTTAGAGATTCTTCCTCCCTTCTTCCTTGTGGGAGGCAACAAGATCCAATGAGAAGGATTCCAAAAAACCAAACCAAACCCACTGCTGTCAAGTGAATTCCGACTCATAGCAGCTCTATAGGACAGAGCGAGAAGGATAGAGACTAAAACACCTGGGTGGGCTCAGAGGTACCACCAGCTATGTGTACAAGGCACCTAACCTCGACAAGCCTCAGTTTCCACATCTATAAAATGGGAATAATGTCTCTGTCATCAGAGTTGAAGTAAGCGTTAAGTGTGATAATGTACTTAAGAACACTTGGAAGTCTAGAGCACAGACCAAATGTAAATTATCCTCATTGTTATGCTGAGGATATGGTGACGGGATGAGATCATGTCTGGAACACTGTCAGAAAAGCAGAGCTCAAGATATAGAAGAGATTGATGATATTGCCCCATACTGGGCATTTCCCAAGAGAGGGAATTTGCTGACCAGTCTCGCGTTTAACTGAACTCCTCATGGCCCCAGGCTCCTTGTACTGTCTGAGGGCCAGATTCCCATGCGTAGCCGGATTAGCTGGGAAACTTTCCACATTCTAAAGCTAAAGCTGATGATTTAACGAGGAAGGCTCTCCTTGTTGTGATGTTTATAAAAGTTTAAGTCGGTGAGACTTTGGGAGCACAAATGGTTGTCAGTGGGAGCAGCATGATGCTGCGTACTTAGAGCGCCCTCCTAATGAAAGAGGATAGCGTAGCCGTAACAGAGTGACCTGCTCAGCAGCAAGCAGTGTTGCCTCCACGCATGCCCAGCCTGGGGGCAAAGGAAGCACCTACCTCCGTGGGGTTCTGTGAAATTTTTCATGCCCTGCCAGACCCTGCCTCCTAGCCAGCTCATTCTTATTTACTGTGTCTCTGTTCACATAACCCTGTTGCTCCATTTTCCTTTTCTAGTATTGAGGGTGGGTTTCTGCTGAATTACTCATAGTTCTTGCCCAGTCTTTCATGACTGTGAGCATCATGGGTACAGTTTGTGATTATGGAAGATAGCCTTTGACCTGTGAAAGTAAGGAGCATTCAAGAGCCCCAGATAATGAGGTAAGTGATGGGATATGAGCCTGAACCCCACGACCTGTCTCATGGTCCATCTCTAGCTATGTGGATTCCGCCCTTTTCCTGAAGGACTTTGTATAGGGAGACTTGGATTTCCTGCAGATTCTCTGCCCCAGGAAATGGTCCAGCAGTTGAGTCTCTTCACTTAATCTCCTAAGGGAGAGGAAAGGGGAGAACACATTGTTCCCTTTTGGAAAGTGGGGCACCTGGGGTCTCAGAGGGACCAGGGTCTTGGCTGACAGTCTGTGGTGGATAGTCCTTAGTCAACATGTGGTGCCCCATCTCTCCTAGAGTAAACCAGCCCTGTCTAAGAAGGGCGTGCAGGCTGCCCTATTCTTAGTGTGGTCTGCTTACTGCATCTACACCCATGTCTTTCCCCTCACCAGACAGCTGCCGTTGGGGCTTGTCGCACAGTGAGGAGTAGAGGTCGGCTCTCTGATTCCTTGACTGCGTTTCTTGGTGGATGGCTCCACTCTTCCTGGAGTGCTGTTAGCCATTCTGCTGTGCTCCTCCAAAAGCTTTCCATCCACCAACCCCAGCTGGAAAAAGAAACCAGGACTCTATCCCTCCTACTCCCACTGAAGCTCTTCTGTTCCTCCCTAAGGCCCTGCATGTCTTCCCAGCTTCCACATCTGGACCTTTGCCTGTGCCATCCTCATGCCTGGTAGGTTCTTCCATTTGGCTTCACATTCTAGACTCTTTAAAGGTGGCTCCAGCTTTATCTGTCTTTCCCTGATCGCTCCTTTACCTAGTATACCCTGAGCACTAATAGCACCAATTTGTAGTATCGACACACCTCATTTCTTTCCCATCCTTGGAGAATGAACTGCTCTACATTATTTAATTTTATAGCAAACCTAAACTTAACCCTCAGCATTTCATGCGAAAACTTTTCAAATTTAAATTTCATCAATGGCAAACTATCTGAAATACAGTTTATACTCTTAATGCCTTATACACGGAGCCTTCTGTAAACATAATTCATCCTTTGTGGGAGGTGAATTATTTTTTCGGGCCCCTGGCAATGTTCATTAATTCTAGTCATGAGCAAGGCCACCCCCAGGCCACCGTAGAGGTTAAAGTTTTCCTTTTCCCTCTTCGAGGGCCCCTTCCTTCTCTGCACAGTCAGTCTAGGGCTGGCCTCCATTCAGAGGGGCCCATTAAGGGAGTATGGCCCCTAGAACAATATATGTCACTCCTTGAGGCCACCAGGGCAGCTCATGGCTAACGGTCACACTTCCTTTGGATGGTGATGGTGATATTGCTAACAGTGCCCCTGGGGAAGGGGAGATATAAATGACCTAGGCTTTCTGAAGCCATGCTGAGATCCCAGTCTCAGAGTGAACCAGCAAGACTGGAAGAGGGAAGGTGATTCTTCTAGATCTGAACTCGCCTATTATGCCTTTCACTTACGTATCATTCCATCTTTCGTTTGCAGTTAGAGCGAAAATACCCAGCTTATTTTTACTTGGCGGACTTTGGGTATTTTAGTCCATATCAGCTTGCCCGTTTCATACAGGGAGCACCCAGGGACTGGGCCCCTGCTTGTCACTTTCTGCAGCTCTCTGCATTGTGCCACGGGCATTAAGCCTTTTGATATTCATATGATGGTGATAGGGAAGCCCTTCAACGATGTATCACAGCCCCATTTCAGACATAGGCTCTTGGGGTGTTTTCCAGATGCCTGCCTCACTTTTGAGTACAGTATTTTCAAACTTGGCAGGTCTCTTCCTCCTGACTGCTGAGGAAGACAACTCAAGGTAATGGGTCGTTAATGCTGGCACAGTGCCCAGGGAGAATCATTTCTAGTATTTCGTAGGTGATTATTTTTAACTAGATCTTTTCTGCATATATGTGTCATATCAAAATCATGTTCTTTCTAAGCTATGGTGGAGTGGTGTCATGATGTCTAGACTAAGAAAGGTGAAACCTGACGGGCTACAGGGAGAGTTTACTTTTTTTGTGTGAAAGTATCATATGCATTGTGTCTTCAGGATCCCTGAAAGTAGGAAACACACCCATCTCTAGGAAAAATACATTTATAATGAAATTTATTTGCATTTTTAAATGCACTCACATTTAAATGTACTTTTGTCAACTGGCAAAAATACAGTAAACACTTTTCATTTAAAATTTACTTTATTTAGTATTTTTCAAATTTTGAAAAGAATTCCTGCTTGTTGTAATAACAAGTGAAACATTGCAAAGATATGTAAATAAAAATGCAAATTATCCCTCCACTTCCCAGTCTCACCATCCCAAAGTAATCACTTATCTTGAACACCTTTCTTTTTATGCATGCAGAAATAAGCAAACATGTATAAATAAAAAGGTTTCTGTTTATTTTTTGGAGTAATTTCTAAAGAATGTCCTAAATATAATTTTTATACTTTAAAGAGTTTTTTTTTTTTCCATATATTTTTCATTATAAAATCAATATATTTCACCGTGGAACATTTGGAAAACAAGGGAAATAGTGGAAATAAAAAATCATCCCTAATATCACTCAGAGATAACCACTATTGATATTTACTGGCAAATAGCACAGCAGAATGCCAAGACCGTTTTGCTTGGGGTCAAACAAATATGAATTCCTGATCGACAGCTGCCAAGTACCTGCTAGGTGAGCTTACTCAAGTGCCTTTACCTTTCCAAGCCTCAAGTTTCTTACCTGTAACCTGATAGAACCATGTATAATAATGCTTATAAGTACCTTCGCACCATTCCCAGCATACTGTAGGGGATCAAAAACTGACAGCCATCATTATCGGTAGTAGTATTTTAGGTAGGTAAGTAGACACATACACACACACACACGTATACATATGTGTACATAATAAAATTAGAACCATACTCATCCAGACTTCCCTAGGTCATCAGGAACATTTCCCAGGTCATTAAATATTCTTCAAAACATAATTGCAGTGATTGCATGATACTCTATCATGTGAATTACCACAATTTAGTGAACCATTTCCCTGTTGTTAGACATTTTGGTCATTTCTAGTTTTTACTTTTATAAACCACAGAAACTATATGGAAAGTGTTAAGCAATCTAACACTAAGCAAAGTGTTAGCTTGGTTACAGTTCTTAGCCGTACTCAGTTTTTTGGTCTTCAGGGGCATCACCATTCATTCAAAGGCTATGGCAATTTTAAGGCAAAAGACTAAATTTTCCTCACCTCAGAATTTCAGCCCAGTCTGTGAGCCCTGCCCTTAGATCAGTGGTTTCCACCACAGCTTCAATTAGAATCACCTGGAGTGGTGGTGTAGCGGTTAAGAGCTACAGCAGCTAACCGAAAGGTTGGCAGTTGGAGTCCACCAGGTGGAAACCTGATTGGAAAAAACCATATTGGAAACTCTATGGGGCAGTTCTACTCTGTCCTGTAGGGTTGATATGAGTCAGGATCAACTTGATGGCTATGAGTTTTTTTTTTTTTGGTTGGAGAGCTTTTAAAACCTATGGTTGCCAGACACTCCCACTCGCACCTGTTCCATTCTGATTTAAGTAATCTGGATAGGGCTTGGGCGCTGCTTTTTTTCCCCCAACTTACCCTTCACCAAGCCTCATGAGAACCACAGAATTAGATGATTCCTTAAGGCTCCCGTCATCTGAGTAAACTGAGGAAGTTGTATGGTCCCCCTCACTGGTGCTTCCTTTATGGTTTTATGGCCTAGAACAATGGTTTTTAAATGGAAGGTGATCTTACCCCCAGGGGACATTTGGCAACACCTGGAGACAGTTTTGGTTATCACACCTGGGGAAGGGGTTGCTATTGACATCCAGTGGGTAGAGGCCAGGAATACCGTGCACAGGGTAGCCCCCAAAACAGAGAATTACATGACCCAAAGTATCAATAGTGCTGCTATTGAGAAACCCCATTCATTCCACATAACCTGTGGATCAAACTCAGGAGGTTAGCTAATGTAAGAAGAGAGGCAGGTAGGAAGGGTCCAGGGTCCAGGAAGTGGAAAGTGTAAAGAGGGTCAATGACCTCTGCTCCTAGATAGGGGCTGTGGGATGGTTGCAGATCTATATAGATATGGGTGGTCCTGGTCCCCCACAGTGCTAATTGTGACCCAAAAAAAAAAAAGAGAAAATCAAACAGGGTGAAAAGACTTGAGGGAGCCCTGTGCTAACAGGGATAGAAGCACAAGTTTGGGCCAAGCCCTCTGCTCTGGTCACTCATCAGCTCACCCAGGTTTCCCTGGGTCAAACACACACACACAGCCTTTTCCTCTCTGCCCCGTCTAGGGGTGAAACAAAAGAGAAAATGAAACCTGTAAGCCCCAAGATTTTCAGTGATATTTTCAACCCAACAGTCTTGTCTCTCCAGAGCCCTGCCTTCTTCCTCTCACGCCCACTGCCTCCCACTGACAGCCAAACATAGAAAATGGAAAACAGGAAAAACAGCAACACTGCAAAATTACATCTTTTAAGAGAGAACATTGCTTTGGGTACATTTCCCCCATATCTCTTGAATTGCCAAACCCTGCAGTGGGTGGCCTTATTTGTCTTTGTTGGGGGGATGCTGTCTCACCCACTAACTGCTTATTGCTTTGGCTTTAAGAATTCCCTTTGGGAATGTGCTTCCGCAGGGCCAGGGCAAAAGGTGTTCCCTGTGTCCATGTCTGAACCCGTATGTCTATTTTCTTTACTTTTAAAGTGTTTTTTTTATTTTTCGTCCACATTTTTCTGTTGTGGTTCTGTGTTCCCCTTCGTTATTTTGCAAATTTGAGTGGAGTGAGCAGAAGGAGAGAAGGAAGAGTGTGACCAGAGGAGCAGAGATGGTGCTACCAAATTCCTGGAGTGGTGGGTTGCTTCCGTGCAGCAATGTGGATGCCAGCTGGTGACATCTGGGGGCCTGCTCAGTCTTCAGGGCTTTGTGTGTCTGCATGGAGCTCTCCTATTGCTCAGCTGTCTGACCATCTGCCGTGCCCCAGTCTGCAGCCCTGGGCCAAGCTCTGGCCTCTTGGCCATTTCCCATCTGCACCATCTTCTTTATGTTATGGTTTAAGTGCCCGTCCTGGCTCTTCCAGGCCTGGCTCACAGCCTGGCTCTCCCTTTTACTGCTCTTCATGCCCTGGAAGGGAGGAGGGACCAGGGGAAAAATCCTTCCATGTCTTGTGTCTCACCCCCTTAGGGGCAGCATGTTTTCTGGAATCTGGACTGGTCCTTGCCTACAGATGGTACCTTATGTTTTCTGTCAAATCATACCATGTAGGTTGTATTGGCAACCTCTAGGCTTGACCCTGATTTTGGTTCAGAAACATGGTGTTTCATTTTTAACTATTTTAAGTAGATAATTCATTAAGTTAATTCACAAGGTCCCTTTTGCTCTGTTGCCTAGAAGTGACTATTTCTTCAGCTTCCAGTCTGCAGCTGGGAGGAAATAAATTGCAGAGCCTTTAGAGGGTACTGTGTAAACAATGAACTGGGAGGAAAGGCCTGGCAATTTACTCCCCAAAATCAGACATTGAAAACGCGGATCACAACGGTCCGATTCGCAACTGATCATAGAGATGGCACAGGACTGGCGTTTCATTCTGTTGTGCGTGGTGTCAGCGTGAGTTGGGAGCCGTTAACAACAACAACATGTAAATGAAGAAAGAGGCTAATTAAGAATTAGAAGGGAAAGGAATGGAATCAGTAAAAGAAAAAACACCCCAGCGAAGAACAACTCCTTTTTTTCTTTTCTTAAAATTTGTCGGCCTAGGTACGTTCTTAAACACATAAAGTTAGACTGTAGGAAAATAAAATTTACTTAAAAAATATGTGGAGTTCTGAAAATATACCATTTACTGTTAATAGGAAAGGGTGCTGGCGCATTTCAGACCTAACGAGGAAAATGTTCTCCGGCAAGTAGACTTGTGTGTGAGAATGTGAGGAGGTGATGACTGCATATGGAAATGTGATAAAGTGGTATTTAGGTTCCCAGAGATCGTCTCAGCACCAGAACTATTTGTGTTGGGGTGTATTGGCATCTGCAGTGGTTATTTTTTTATCAGTCCCAATTAGTAGACTGAAGATTTGTGCAGATAGGCTCCACCTTGAAGAGCATCTGGCTAGGACTCCTCATTAGACTCTCCTCGTTTGGACATACAAATAGCCCTAATGGAGACAACTATGGTCTCCCTGACTCAGGACACCTAGGAGGGTGTTAGCCTTCCAGCAAATGTAGTGGTGTGTTAACCCATCACTGGTACCCTGCTGCTTCCCACCAAAGACCATGAAGCCATTGCCAAAGTCCATCTCTTTCCTCCCCTGCAGGAGCCAGTGGATAGAGGAATAGTGTGTTCTCAGTACTCTAGAATAAAAACTGAAAAGTTCCTATGTCACCGTGGTTGTAAATTTTGGTTGATTGTAGATGACGGGAGCACTGATGGCACAGTGGTTAAGAGCTATGGCTGCTAACCAAAACGCTGGCCATTTAAACCCACCAGCAGCTCTTTGGTAACCCTAGGGGACAGTTCTACTCTGTCCTGTAGGGTCACTGTGAGTCAGAATCTACTTGACAGCAACGAGTTTGGTTTGGTTTGGGTGTAGATGATACGTAATGTCAGTACTCTACTTTAGACATACTTTAGTATGTGCATGACTGGATTTCTTTACATTAGCCTGGGAACCTAATCTCCAGTTACATGGAAAATACATTCCCTGTACTCAATAAGTGGCTGACAAAGGAACTTTTGGGTCACTACTCATTTTTAAGCAGGGGACTACCTACATCAAGAGATAAGAGAAATGTCCATTTGAAAGCTTTACTGCTGTCCAGGTGCTAGACTGTAGAGATTTTAGACAGGATGCCCAGTGAAAGGAGAGCACTGTACACAGTAGCTACATTGATGAGAGGCTGAGACAGAAAAGATGTGGAGGCTATGACCCTTCTGAAGGAGAATGCAATTCTTTCCGGAAGGCAACATGTACACATTGAAAATGTGTTCCCGCCAAAAATGGTGAAGTTGCAAAAGAGCAATTGCGATATTATAATTTACATCAAAGGCTTTAGAGTGAGCCTTTACAAAGGCTCACTCTGCAAAGTAATAGAGAATCAGAGGAAATGGAGCATTCGCATCGAGTCTTGGAGAGGCACATAGTTCAATGAAAAGTGCTTGGAGTTTACAGTGAGAAAAATTTGAATTTGAATCATAGATTGCCATTTTCTAGCTAAAGTACATTCTTCAAACAAGTTACTTTACCTCTCTGAGCTTGTTTCCTCATCTGTAGGATGGAGTTATTAATATCTATTTTATCATTGATTCCAGAGCTTAGAGATAATGTATATAAAAGGCCTAACGCAATACCTAGCATACCAGTTAACTGATAGCTGACTTTTTTGACCCATGGGTTATTTAGAAGTGTGTTATTTAGTTTTCAACTATTTGGAGGATCTTCCAGAGATATTTCTGTTATTGATTTCTAATTTAATTCCATTTGGTCAAAGAAAATGCTTTGTATGACTTGCACTCTTTTAAGTTTATTGAGATTTATTTTGTGGCCCACAATATGATTTCTCTTGGTAAATGTTTTGTGAGCATTTGAAAAGAATATTCTGATGCTGTTACATGGAGAGCCCTAGAAATGTCATTTAGGTCCAGTTGGTTGACATGGTTCAAATCTTCTATATCCTTACTGGTTTTCTGTCTACTTGTTCTATCAGTTATTGAGATGGGGATATTGAAATCTCTAACTATAATTGTGAATTTGTCTATTTCTCTGTGCAGTTCTATCAGTTTTTGCTTATTTTGAAGCTCTGTTATTAGGTGCATCAATGTTTAGGATTCTTAAATCTTTTGACCTTCTTTTTCCCTGGTAATATTCTTTGCTGTGAAACGTACTATGTCTGATATTAACATAGCCATTCCAGCTTTCCTTGAATAGTGTTAGCATGCTGTTTTTTTCCTATCCTTTTACTGTTAGTCTGTTTGTGTCTTTACCATTAAAGTATGTATCTTGTAGGCAGCTTGTATTTTGATTGTGGTCTTTAGAACATTTACATTTAATGTGATTATTAATGAAGTTGCTATTTGTTTTCTATGTGTTCTGTTCTTTTTTCTCCCTTTCCTCTTTTTTCTGCCCTTTCATATATTTGTTGAGAATTTTTTATTATTTCATTTTATTACCTTCCTTGACTTATTAACTATAGTAACTTTAATAAGCAACTTGAAAAAAAAAACTTGACAACAATGGGTTAAATAATATATAAATGTATTTATTTTCTATTATACATATAAATACTGTATAAATAGTAGCTACATACACATATAATTCTTGAAACACATGAAATACAGTTATAGTAACCATTTTAAAGTCCTTGTCTCATAATTTTAACCCCTGCATCAGCTCTGGATGAGTTTAACTGATTTTTCTCTTCATTGCATTCCTGACAACTTTTTTATTCAATACCAGATGTTGTGATTTTTAACTTGTCGGGTACCAGATATCTTTGTATTCCTATAAATATTCTTAAGCTTTGTTCTGGGACACAGTTAAGTTACTTGAAAACAGTTTGATCCCTCAGGCCTTTTAATATTTATTAGGCAAGACTGAAGCAGTGCTCTGTCTAGGGCTTATTATTTATCACTACTGAGGCAAGACCCTTTGGATACTCTTCCTAATATCTTGTGAATCATGAGGTTTTTCTGTCTGGTGGGAATGGGGACTGTTCTAAGACCTCTATGAGTACTGAGCACTGTTACCTCTTATTCTTTCAAGTGTTTATTTTCCCTGGCCTTGAGTAGTTTCCATGTACAAAATAGATCCTCTGCATATCTTTGAGGTTCTCTCTCTCTGTAGCTGTCTCCTCTCTGATACTTTCTCCTGAGAATTCTAGCTGCCTTGGTCTCTCTGAACTCTCAGCTCCATTTCTTCCACTCAGAGAGTCAACCAGACTTCACATAGGTGCCCTTCCTGTGTTGTGACCTGGAAAACCCTCTCCGGGAATTAAGGCTGTTGCTCTTGGAGGGCTCACTTTGTTTCCCATCCCTCACTGTCCCTTGTTGCTGGATGCCTTGTGAACCATTATTTCATACATTTCATCTGTGTTTTGGTTGTTCAGATACAAAGGTTAAGTCCAGACCCAGTACTCCATCTTGGCTAGAAGAGTTAATCCTGATAGCTGCCTTTATTGTTACATCTGGAGAGAGAACAAGGGAGAAAATTTGACAGAGGAAATAGTCTGTGTCAACATCATACAATTCATAAATTCTTGGTATTAGAAAAAAACGTAAAGATCCTTTAATTCTTAGGAGGTAGTTGTCTTCAGAATATAGAACATACATTGATATTTCTAGAGTATAACTTTGAAAAGATATAAAAATGTTAGGAAATGAATTTGCAGCACATAGGGGTCAGTGTGATGGCATCCTTAAGTGCTAGTTTGAGATTGAACATAGGGACAATAGAGGACCAAGCAGAAGGGAGAGCATGAAGTTCTGCTGAAGGGAGCCTGTTCAGGCAGCTGAGTTCACTCTGTGGAGCAGAAGCAGGGTACCCAGTGAGAATGCTGCAGGGGACAAACTCCTTATTGAGATTCAAGCGTATCCTCAACAAGACCTGCACCTAAGAGGAATAATCTCCTGACTGATCCAGGGTACCTCTGCCTGAAGAGGAAGGAAGCTGTTTCCAAAGAAAGCCAAACATGAAGCCCCAACAGAGAAGTGATATCTGGGGATTCTCTTCCTGCCATTGACTAAAAAGGAAAGCACTGCAGAGGGGACAGAAGTCAGCAGCAATTCCATACCAAGTTGTAGAAACTGGGGTGGACTCACTGAATACTGTCTTAGTTATCTAGTGCTGCCATAACAGAAATACCACAAGTGGATGGCTTTAACAAACAGACGTTTATTCTCTTACAGTTTAGGTGGTTAGAAGTCCAAATTTAGGCATCAGCTCCAGGGGAAGGCTTTCTCTCTCTGGTGGCACGGGAGGAAGGTCCTTGTCATCAGTCTTTCCCTAGCCGAGGAGCTTCTCAGCATAGGCACTCTGGGTCCAAAAGACACACTTCCTCCTGGCTCTTCTTTCTTGGTGTCATGTAAAGTCCCTTTCCTCTCTGCTCCCTTTTCTCATTTCTATCCCAAAAGAGATTGACTCAAGATATAACTTAATCCTATAGATTGTGTCCTGCCTCATTAATATGACTGCCTCTACTTCTGCCTCATTAACATCATACAGGTTAGGATTTACGACACATAGGATAATGACATCAGATCACAAAATTGTGGACAATGACACAATACCGGGAATCATGGCCTAGCCAAGTTGATGGGGGGCACAGTTCAATCCATAACACTAACTCTAAGCGAACCTTGCTCTCAAGTGCTTGCTACCATCCTCCACTGGATTTAAGATGTCCACAGACTCAGTATAGTATAAATTAGTATATATTATGGCAAAAGCCCTAAAATAAAAAAAGATCAAATTTCATTTGCTTTCTGAACAATTGACTTGGGAGACAAAAGAATTGGGTTTGAGTTGTCATGTGATATTTAATTAGATATGTAGTGTTGGCAAATAATTTATTTGTACTTTAGCCTCCTCAGCTGTTACATGAAGATATGGATAAGGATAGGGTAAGGAAAGAAGGGGGAAGAGATATATTTGTCGAGAGTAAAGTACTATTCAAATGTAGGGTTTGGGGCATTACCTTGATTTGCCTGCCATTGATTTATGTCAAGTTGCAGAGACAAGTCTGTGCCTTCCCCAATGTCTGCCCCTTTTGTCTCTTTTTCCTTTAATGTTAGTGTATTTTTGCTCATTTTTCTCACTGACCATTGGTTCCAGTCATGCCAACCTGAAAAAAATGACCATTAGGAGGGAGGCTCTTTTCTGGTCCTCTGAATGTCCCATTCTCTAGTCTTTTAATAATGACTACTTTGGACCCCATCTTTCCTCATCCCAGCGTATAGAGCCAAGGATGCTAACTTCATATTACCAAGGCAGGTGACTTGACTCCAGAAGTGTTTTTATTCACCATCTTTCCAGACCTTTGCCTTCAAAAAGCATATTCCCTGCCCCTCTGCCTCATCCCAGGTGTCTGAAGTCATGCCTGTGTTGCTGGGATGCCTATATTTTCAGAGACAAGTTATCCTAGAAGGTTCTGTTTCTCATTGAGGAGAAAGAAAAAAGTAGTTGGCCAGGGCTGCAGCAGGAGAGATTAAAGTTAGACTTAAGGACTACATTATCTAGGGCATTGTACCTGATTGACACAGGAAGATGGGGACCAGAGCTCTGACTCAGAGGCTCTGGCTAACATAGGCCCTACCTAAAAGCCCCAGGGGCTAAAGGATCAATATCTGGGTACTCAAAACCCATTTGTGGCACATCAGTTGCAAAATGTTGATATAAGGGATCAAGTCCAAGGCAGGGGCTAGGAGGCTGGGAAACCAGAGAATGCCCAGAAATAGCACTGAGTGAGGCCAAACTCTGGCTCGGGGGCAGAAACTGTTGCCGATTTGGTCAGAAGGTGAGCATAAGCCTGCTGTGATCCTTTCCCCCCACTGGAGCAATGACAGAGGTACTTCCGTAATACAAGGTGAGGTCTTATACCAGGTAGCTGATAAGGGCTAAGGGTTGAATATTATGATTGGTGGGTATTATGGATTGAATTGTATCCCCCCAAAATATGTGTTGTAAATCCTAACCCCTATACTTGCAGATGTAATCCCATTTGGGAATAGGGTTTTCTTTGTTATGTTAATGAGGCCATACCAGTGTAGGGTGTGTTTTAAGCCAACCACTTTTGAGCAGATTAGGCACAGAATGAAGGAAGCATGGGGGAAGATAAATGGCATATGACATGAAGAGCGCCAAGGAACTGACCGAGAAACAGAAGTTGAAAAGAGACAACTTTCCCCCAGAGCTCACAGAAAGAGAAAGCCTTCCCCTAGAGCTAGTACCCTGAATTCAGATTTCTAGCCTTCTACACCATGAGAAAATAAATTTCTGTTCATTAAAGCCACCCACTTGTGATATTTCTGAAATAGCAGCACTAAGAAACTAAGACAGTGGGATTCATTTGTTCTTTAATTTATTAATTCATTCACTAAATACTTATAGAGCCTTATTTGGTGCCAGGCAATAAGGGAAAGAGGTGAAAGACATTATCTGCCCTCAAGAGGGCAAGAAAGGCAAACATTTGCATTGGACTGTGGCAGGTACTACGGAGGGGTCAGCACTGATCATTGGGAGCCTGGAGGAGAGCACCTAAGCCAGCCTTGGGAGAGAAGTGGTTATTAGAGTGGACTTCCTGGAGGAGGTGATGCCTGGCCTGCACCTTAGAGGATGAGTAAGAGTTGGTCCCTGGAGAAGGACATCATGCTTGGTAGAGGGTCATCGAAAAAGAGGAAGACCCTCAATGAGATGGATTGACACAGTGGCTGCAACAGTGGGCTCAAGCATAGCAAAGATTGTGAGGATGGCACAGGACCAGGCAGTGTTTCATTCTGTTGTACGTGGGGTCGCTACAAGTTGGAACCAACTCGACGGCACGTAACAACAATGAGAGTTGGTCAAGTGGGAAAGTAAGGGGAAGGACATCCCACGCAGAAGGAAGAATGTGTGCTAAGGCAAAATTCAGTACAAAAAAATGCAAACAGTTTCTTATTTTATAGTCTGTTTACAGGGGAGTAACCAAAGTTGAAGGTGAAAGGGGAAAAAAAACCCCAAAACAGGAGTCAGATGAAGAAGGGCCCTTCATGCCATGCTAAGGAGTTTTACCCCAAATGCAGTGTGAAGCCACTGAACATTTTAACTAGAAGAGAGGTTTGATCAGATCTGAATTTTAGAAGCTCTTTCTGATAGTAATGGGGAGGAGCTGGACAGCAGACAGAGCAGGAAACCCAGCTTTTAGCATTGACCCCATGTTCTATCACTATTGCCCCTTCTCGTCTATAAAATCTATCATCTGAAACTTCCCTGCCTTATCCAGGGTGATTTCTTACCAACTGCCAATTCTAGTAAGGCTGACTCATCTTATCCAAAGATGCCAGGTTCATGCCCATTTCTGTGCCTTGTTCATTCATCAAACATATGTTAATGTCTTTGTGTATATCCCGCTGTCTGACATGGAGGAACCAAAGATGAATGAGACGTGGAACTTACCTTTAAGAAGCTCACAGACCAGTAGGGAGATAGAAGGGAAATATGTTGTTACTGTGGAGTAGGACAACAGCTGCAATATGGGACAAACCTAGAGGACTGTGGACATAAAGAGAAGCGAATCCTGTCTATGAGAAGCCCTACTCTGCACTGTCCCACCAATCCTCCAGGCCTCTGCTTACACTCTGTAGAGAGGCAGGATAGTGTAAAGCCAGCAAAACTGTAATCCTTGTTCTACCACTTACCAATCACATGACCTTGGCTAGACTTCTTTGTGCCTCAGTTGCTTCATATGTAAAATGGGACTGATGGCAGTATCAACTTCATAGGGTTATTGTGAGGATTAAATTAGTTATTATGCATATAAATCCTTTCAAATTGTCCTTGGTGTATAAAAAATATTTAATAATTATTGGCTATTATTATTCCCAGTTTTCACTTGTTCTCTTCTCAGCATTTCTATTGTATAAGGAAACTTCAACAATTAAATACTGTTGTGTCGCTTGCCCTGTTTTGTGTGTTGTCATATCAGTTCTCTCAAATATGATTTTATTCTCGTTTACGGCAGAATACATTTTATATGTATCTCTACTCTTGAGATACCTACAGTGTTGGGTATGTATTAGAGTGACCAACCATCCCAGTATGCCCAGGACTGAGAGGGATCCTGGGAGACGGGACTTCCAGTGCTAAAACCAAGCAAGTCTCCTGGCTGGGCAAACTGGAGTGAGCTGCTGACCTTACATGCAGTAGGCACTTCAGTTGTGCCTTTTATTTACCTTGTATAGGTCCCAAACTTGTCTTGCAGACAAGCTCAATCTGACTTTGCTCCACCTTTTTATTGATTGGCTTGTTGTTGTTGTGTGCTATCCAGTCAGCTCAGACGCATAGCAGCCCTGTAGGACAGAGTAGAACTGCCCCATAGGGTTTCCAAGGCTGTAACTCTTTACAGAAACAGACTGCTGCATCTTTCTCCCACAGAGCAGCTGGTGGGTTGGAACCGCCAACCTTTCGGTTAGCAGCTGAGTGCTTTAACCACTGTGCCACCAAATATAAAAAAGCCAAACCCATTGCTGTCAAGTTGGTTCTGACTCACAGAGACCATATAGGACAGAGTCAACACCAGTGTTCCTTATTTATTGGCTAGAAAATATAAACCCACAACTTCTGGGTTCATGAGAGTTTCCTCAGAGCCCATAGGGCTTAAGGTGAAAGAATTGAGGAATTCCTGAAAAAAACACTGCCGTCAGCTATAGGTACATTTGTTAGAAATTGTGGGCAACCCTATGGGAGCCTTCCTTAACCTGGCCCCCAGCCCCAGAGGCCTCCCCTGCCTGTCATTCCACGTCTCTCCCTGTGCTTCCATAGACTCTGTACAGCTTCTTTAATTTGCTTTCCGGAATCAGCATGCCTTCTTTAGCTCTGTGGCAAAGCCTTTTTCCGTACAAGGCTGATCTGTTTTTCCTTGAATTTACCTGTTGGGGCCTGGGACTTTCCTCCTTTTCAGTCTCCCATCACCACCACCTCTCCTCCCCAGCGTTGGGGCAGTGTTTGCCTTGGGCAGTTGCTTTTCAGACAGCATTCTTTAAGGGGCTTTAGAGCCCTCTTTGGGGTTCTAAAAGCCATGACAACTGTTTCTGAGGGTCTGCCCACTTCCTTCAGGTTGTATGCCAGTGCAACCAAGACTCCCAGGTCTTCAGGTAAGTCCAGAAGACTCAGGGGAGATCTGGAGGCCACTTCTTCACAGGCAAAGCAAAGCCCAAGGAAGTCATAGCTCAGAAATCTGTTTCAGCCCTCTACTTTTTGTGTGCGTGTTCGATACTGACTGCTTCTGCTACCAGCGTTGCGTTGTCCACAGCAACCACTTTGTTTACCACTTTCTATGACATTGTGCAGACTCCGGGGGATGTTAAGAGATAAAGTACATCTGAGTCATCAGTTCTAAGTCAGGATATATCAGGAGGTTGTTTTGAAGGGAAGCTTGTGAAGGAAAAGTCGTAGACATGGCATATCATGTAATAACCATGATAAAGGCAATGACTCCCATCCTGATGAATAATAATTGCAAGTTGGTTGCCTTTTAAAATGCTTTGGAGAATATCACGGTGTGTACAGACAGCAGGTTGGAGGAGTGTGCATGAGTGTGTGTGTGCGCGCATGCATGTGCACGCGTTCACGTGCTGTAGCTTATGATAAACAAAATCGCCAGACTCCTCCCCAGCTGTTGTGTGCACAGTAAGCCTTTGTTGGGTGCCCAGGGAATGGCCTGCATCCCCTCCTCCGCCTGTGGCCGCTTCCTTCTGTCAGCTCCCCGAAGTTGCTGACCCCTACCCCTCCAAAGAGATAGCTCTGTTCCGAAAGATAAACACCAGTAGCTACAGGGAACTTGGGGCAAAAGGGGAAAGCAAGTCTCCAGTTCCTGTTTTCCTGCCGTTTCCACTTAGGAGCACAGTCTTTGTAGATGAGGCAGCTCTGACTCTGACAGTCACAGCCGGAGATGTGATGGCAATGATGAGTCCTCGTAAGGATGGGGATGGCCGTGGAGAGGGGAAGGGGTTCGAGGTGCTCGCGTGTCCCCGGCTTCTTTCCAGAGATGCCCCACCTCTGAGAAATCCCAGGGATGAGGCACCTGGCTGATGCCCACTTATGCTGTGTAGCCAGGCAGGCTTCTAGTTGCTGAGAGGTGGCGTATGAGCGCCACGCACAGCTCCTCTGTGCCAAAGCAGGGAGCTGTCGGCTCAGCGCCTACTTCCCTCTTCACCGGCTCTGGGAGCCCCCAGTGAGCTGGGGAAAGGCGCAACGCTTGCATTGTGGCTGCAAGTTGACTTTCCCTCACTGTTGTTGCTGGCAGAATACGTACACCAACGCGGACAAGCTCCTGGAAGCAGCAGAGCAGCTGGCTCAGACAGGAGAATGTGACCCCGAGGAGATCTACAAAGCAGCCCGACACCTGGAGGTGCGAATCCAAGACTTTGTACGCAGGGTGGAGCAGCGCAAGCTTCTCTTGGACATGTCTGTCTCCTTCCACACACACACCAAAGAGGTAAGGGGGAGCTCACAGCCAAGGGAGGGGTTCGCCTGGATTAATTTGTTCTGTCAAGGCTTGGGTTGTTTCCTAGTAAAATGACCCCCGAGGTATGACCAGGGTCTGGGTGGTCTGGGGGTTAGTAGCCTTCTAATGTTGATGATACTAAAAATTTGCTTCTGATAACCTGTACTTAGGTCTCAACCAAAACGAGGCAAATGTCTTCCCCAGCTCTAATGACAAAGGGGGCCGTGGAAACAGGTGGTTTGGGGGGGGGGTTACTGTTAGAGCGTACAGTCTGCAGCTGGAGAACTTGGGGAACCCCTGCAGGAAGGAGTGTAAGATGAGCAGAATCGCTTCTCCCCACCCTACGCCCCGTTTCCTTCGGCTGCTGACTCCTGTCAGAAATCAGAGTCCCACCAAACTTTGAACATTTTTGCTGCCAGCAAGGGGTGTACGGAGATTGCAAATGTGGTCTATGTTTTTCCTTTATCTTTTTTAAGCAGGGGATTTAATCTGCTTAATGAGGTAAGCCCCAGGGTGACAGGAAAGTGACTAGGTCCTCACCTGGCCTGACTGCAGCGTGACTGACAGTGAAGGAAAGGGGAGCAAAGGGCCCTCCACGCAGGAGGAAGCCCCTGGGGTTAAATCGGAGACTGAATCATCCACTAAGTGGAGAAGGGAGAGGGGAGGGTGGATGAGGTTGGGTGGCTGGCAGGGCAGAGGGGCCCGGAGAGGAGGAGGGCTGCAAGCCTGTGATTGCCTTTCGTTTCTGATTAGCGAGGGGCGCTCTCAGCGTGAGTGAGTGGCCATTTAGCATCTCCCATAATAACACCCTTGGCAGGTGAACTCATTAGTTGTATGCGTGTCTGTGTCCCCCAGGGATTCATTTTAATGGAGTATTAATTAAAGTTTGATTGTTACTCAGGAAAAAAAAAAAATTAACCCTACTTAATTAAGTTGATTTTTGATATTTGAAATGCCTTTAGAAGCCGGTGGTGGATACTCCACAGACTTTGCTGACACTTCATGGGAACGAATGCAAATCATCGCAGCGCCCATCAGGGAAAAACATGAAAAGATAATGTTTGCTGAACTGAGATTCCCCAGGCAGATGACAGGCTGGCCTGCTGGGCGAGCTCCCCGGAGCTGGCTCTGCTTCCTCTCAGCGAGACCCTAGCCAGTCTCTGATGAATGTCTGCAAAGCAAGGGGATTACCCTTAATCCAGACTTTCCTGCCTGGTTGTCTGCTTCCTTCTGGCTCCTCAGCTTCCTAATGATGGTTTCCAACACCAAAGGCACATGTATTCCCTGTAATTACCAACCTGTGGGTGATGGAACCTGAATGAAGAGGAGTCACGCTCCTTGTGAGGGCTGTGGGGGAGCTGGCTGCGTGGGGAGGAGGTAGCTGAGGCCAGTTTCCATGCAAGTGGCTTTTGGTTCTGACTTCAGCTCCCTGGAGTCAATCTTATCTGAGTTGTGAGGGGTGGGGCTGGGAGGAGGGGGCAGGGCTCTGTTTCTCCTTTAGGAGACTTCAGAAAGAGTGACCCTGGCTTCCAGGAGCCCTGCCTAGCTACATCTCCCGCCTGCACACAGCGCCGGAAGGCTGGGAATCTAGTCCAGATTCTGCCACCAAAGAACCCATGTGAGCTCATGCGAACCACTGTGTCCTGGTCCTGGGTGCCTTCATCTGTAAAATTATGTGGGGACCCTAACGGTTGCTGCTTACCATTAGTTACTACTAACCCTAACAGTTAGCCCTTAACAGTTCTAATGTGAATCCAAAGATTCACTTCTTTTTCTTCTCCTTGTCTTCTTCTTTATCTGATTGTGGTGATAATAATTAATAATAATAGTAATTAAGCCTGATGGAGTACAGGTTATTTGCCTAGCCTACTTGCTGATTGATTATAAGTGTATATTAGGCAATTTTTTTTTTTTTTGGTATTGGGTACCTACTACTTGTCAGACACCTATCATTTTATGTAATTCTCATGGTCACCCTCTAATTTTATTTTATTAAACATATTTTCAAATGGGGAAACTAAAGCTCAGAAAATGACTTGTCTAAGGTTACAGGGCTTCTCAATATTACCGCTGAAATTTTACCTATCTCCCTAAATACTATAGGGTTACTATGAGTCGGAATCGACTCGACGGCAGTGGGTTTTGGTTTGGTTTTTTTGCCTAAATACTACACTCAGATTCTTTACAACTACCCCACGCCATGCCCCATTGTTCCTCTTGTGTCTCTTCCAT
The DNA here is from genome assembly GCF_024166365.1 of Elephas maximus indicus. Taxonomy (NCBI): domain Eukaryota; kingdom Metazoa; phylum Chordata; class Mammalia; order Proboscidea; family Elephantidae; genus Elephas; species Elephas maximus. Next base: position 15,421,777 of record NC_064819.1, read on the forward strand.
TCACCTGCTCTTCTTCCTTTATCTTATTCTTCTTTTTCCTATTTACATCTTAAACCCCAAAGCAGGGAGATGGGAAGGTAGATCTTGGCTGAGAAATATAAATGCTAAGCATTGCCTGAGTGGGGGATGTGGAAGACACGAATGGTCAAGGCTGAAGTTACTAACCGTTATTTTCCCAAATACCTCTCAAACCTTGCTAAGCTTGGTCTTATTTGGACCTGAGACTTGTTTCCCCACTGGCACTCAGCTTATAAAATCACATTTATATAAAATAGCACTACAGGGAGTAGTGTGATACTAGAGATAGGCAAAGAAAGAGAGAAGGGAACAAACATTTATTTAGTATCTACTGTGTGCTAGGCTATACATACGTGTATGTGTGTATATGGTTGATAGCATGACAATTGTGATTTTTAAGTCCCGTTTTACAGATGGTAAAACCAAGGTTCAGAAAAATTAATAACTTGCCCAGCATCTTGTAGCTAGGATGTGGTAAATATAAGATTGATCCCAGGTATTTCTGATTCCAAAACCTGTTCTTTTTCTCCTTTGCCACATGGGCTTTCGTATAAAGGCCAGTAAATAGAGACTTAGAGGATTTGTCTCCATCAGGGAATTTATTAGAACAAGAGGCTATCAGGAAGAAGCATAGTCTCTTTCCCTGTTGTTTGTTGTTAAAAAGAAAAAGGTGCCATCAAGTTGGTTCCAACTAATAGCAACCCAAACACTACCCAGTCGTGCACCATCCTAACAATCGTCATTATCTTTAAGCCCATTGTTGCAGCCACTGTGTCAATTCATCTCGTTGAGGGTCTTCCTCTTTTTCACTGACCCTCTACTTTACCAAGCATGATGTCCTTCTACAGGGACTGGTTAAGGGGCATTCTGGCTGTACTTCCAAGACAGATTTGTTCATTTTTCTGGCAGTCCATGGTATATTCCATCTTCTTTGCCAGCACTGTAATTCAGAGGCATCAATTCTTCTTTGTTCTTCCTTGCTCATTGTCCAGCTTTTGCATGTGTATGAGGTGATTGAAAATATCATGACTTGGGTCAGGCGTACCTTAGTCCTCAAAGTGTCATCTTGTCTTTTGCAGCAGATTTGCCCAATGCAATGCATCATTTGATTTCTTGCCTGCTGCATCCATGGGTGTTGATTGTGGATTCAAGTAAAATGAAATCCTTGACAACTTCGATCTTTTCTCCATTTATCATGATGTTGCTTATTCGTCCAGTTGTGAGGATTTTTGTTTGCCTTCCCTGAAATTCCAAAATAAGAGAAGGAAATGAGAAGCAGTCCTGCCTGGATGCAGAGGATTGTGTAAATGTGATATCTTTTTATTCAAAAGAATAACTTTCAAGTCAGCCAGATTCTGGCCTTTTTTCAGGATGGAAAGAAAAGCATCATTTTCAGCGACTGGGTGGAGGAACTGTTCCCAGGGGCCATCCAGCAGGACTCTATATACGCATGTTCCTCTCAGTCTTCGTTCCACCTCCCAAACAGCCTAGCTGAGGCTTCTTTTAAATGTTTTCCAAGACAGTATAGAGAAGAAGCGTATGCATGCATGCATGTATACACACACGTGCACGTGCACACATACATGTATATGTATACATACATACATGCACACATACGTTAAATATAGAAAGGTCTTGCATACCAGGGAGGTCTCATTTCCAGATCTTTATTGGGCATGCCATGTGCCTTTGGGAAAATCATTTAATCTGTCTTTTATTTTGTAATATTTACGGTGATAATTATTACATAGCACCTATTTTTTCCGAGTAGAAAAGTCCCTCCCAAATTTATTCCTAGAACATCTCTAAAATAGGCTTAGGAAGGAACTCGAAGACTCAGCTCAGGCATCATTGTTCCTTAAAATTCTTCTCTGGGGCTTCCAACTTCCCAGCCCAGACTGGACTGGTACACTACGTGCATACCTCCATCCGTGGTGCTCAGATCATACTGAGCTGTGATCATCTCTTCCTCACTAAATTGAGAGCGCTCACATATAGAATACACATGCAGATGTAGATGGGTGCATGTGTATACTACTGTATACACCTGCCATTGTGTCTGATACATAGAAGTACTGAATAAATATTGAATGAGTGAGTTTACTTTATACTGGGAAGCTAGTAGTTCTTCTAAAAAAAAAGAGGGGGGAAAAAGGAAAAAGCCAATTCAACTACATCTTTTATCTACTCTAGTTCTTTAACTTGAGCTCAGCAGGCAGTGTAAATAGAGGAGGCTGGGGTGGGGAACCTGAATTGCCTATGAGAGCGTTCCTCCAGGATCTGTACAGCAGGTAGGAATGGATTATTAGATGGGCAGAAAGTGAGTATCCTTGAATGAATTAATGAAGTGTCTCCTGTGATTTGCTCTTTCTATGTTATCTTTAATACCTTTCAAGACTCACCACCTTTCAAACTTTGCTAAATGTGGGTCCTATTTGATCCAGGCCCCTTTTACTCCTCTTGACTCTCCATGCAAACTTCTGGCTTTTTATTCAAGGCAGGAGTAGTAGCCAAGTCTGAGTCTGCAAGTCTGCTCAGGAGTTTAGAGTTGCTGGGGTTTTCCCCCTCTTCCAGCGAATGTAAATAAGTGAATGAAAGGATGATCTGCTCAGCTTTGCGAACGTGGCCTTGAGTGGTATTGGGCCTGCTGATAAATGTTGTCCTAGAGCTTTTCTGCCTAGTTATGGCTGACTCCCTCCTTCGTTTTTTTCCTTTCTCCTTTCATTCTTACCTACCTATAATCATTTGCTGAAATTTTGCATTAGTGCCAACGGGTAGCAGAATGTCATTGTAGGGTACGACTTCGATGAAATGAAAGTTGCCTTTCTAGGAGATTTCTCAGAGTCAGCTGAACATCCATCTGTATAAATGATTTAACCTAGACTTCTTGTGACTCCCCAGGCTGAGGTTTATCTTTCCTTCTGTCCACTTCCTACATCAAAAATTTACACTTAACTTGCATCATAGGTAAACAGAAAGAAGAGAGGAAAAAAGGTGACTCCCAGGCTCACTGCTTCGGAAGATTGAAGAGTCTCTGTAATCCTATTGGCCCTGCCTTGTGGAGGAATTCTTGGGGACCCTAGAAATTGAAAAGGTTAAAACCTCCTAACCATTTCATCACAGTTATTCATGATCATGAAAAATTAGAGGCCCTCTAAACATTTGACATTGGGTGATTCATTAGACAAGTCAAAGTGCATCTGTATAATGAAATATTATACAGTCATTATAAATCACACTGCCAAAGACCATTAATGGCATGAGGAAGGGCTTATGGTCTAAGAGATTAAACAAAACAAAACAAAACAAAAAAACCCTGTATCCAGCATGACCAGTTTTGACCATTCCTACGCAGAATAAGGACTAGAAGGAAATATATCAAGAAGTAAGAATGTTAGGGATGGTTTGATTTTCTTTTGTATATTTTCTATTTTACGGGTTGTCCTCAATGATGATTTTTCCATTTATAACCAGAAACAGTCCCAATACATGTTGTTTCACAAAAATGAAACAATTTTTCATCTCTACTTAGAAGAGATACTCAATAAAGAGAAGTGACAAACATGGGCTTGGGACCTCCTTATGCATTCAGAGCCTCAGCTTTTCATACAGATTGTACTGAACTTTGAAATACCTTCTTTTTGCCTGGGGCCAAGAGGGCAGACAGCTCTGTTTGCTGGCTGGGAGAGCAAGGGAGGATGTAGGGAGAAGTGTTGACCTGAGCCATTTTCTGTGTCCAGAGACGAGGCACTTGGCATTTGTAGCAAGTGGCAAATCTGCTGAGATTGTCCAGACAGAACTCTCTTTCCTTGCTGTTTCCATGGAAATGTTGCAATTGCTGGGCTCTCAAAATATCCATTTTTAGATACTTTTGTTAAGAATATGAGAGTCACATTAACTAAGGAAAGTGGCCAAAGTAATCAACCTCAGCTCTTTATTAGACAGCTTAATTAAATGCCCACTTCCATTTGTGTCTAACCTTGCGGAATCATTCTTCCATGCAGTTCCCTGCCCCAATAGGCGTATACAAACATGTACCACAAACGTATCACAGGTACCACAAACACATGTACACATGTTCCTATACCCACTCTCCCTAGACCAAAACTAAATCAGTCTTTGTCTTAGCCATCTAGTGCTGCTACACCAGAAATACCACAAGTGGATGCCTTTAACAAAGGGAAATTTATGTTCTCACAATATAGTAGACTAGAAGTCCAAATTCAGGGCGTCAGCTCCAGGGGAAGGCCTTCTCTCTCTGTCAGCTCCAGAGAAAGGTCCTTCTCATCGATCTTCCCCTGGACTAGGAGCTTCTCCATACAGGAACCTTAGGTCCAAAGGATGCACTCTGCTCCTGGCACTGCCTTCTTGGAGGTATGAGGTCCCATCTCTCTGCTTGCTTCCCTCTCCTTTTATCTCTTGTAAGATAAAATGTGGTGCAGGCCACAGGCCAGGGAAACTCCATTGACATTGAATCAGGGATGTGGCCTGAGCACAGGTGTTATATCCCACCCTAATCTTCTTCAACGTAATCCAATCATGCCTCATTAACCACAGGCAGAGATTAGGATTTATACCATATAGGAAAATTATATCAATCACGAAATGGAGGACAGCCACACAATACTGGGAATCATGGCCTAACCAAGTTGACACATATTTTGAGGGGACACAATTCAATCCATGACAGTCTCCAAAACAGATATGGTCTCAAGAACAAGCTAGCTTCCTGTGGCACGAACGGTTAAGTGCCCAACTACTAGTCAACAGGTTGATTGTTCGAACCCACCTAGAGATGCCTTGGAAGACAGGTCTGGTAAACTGCTTCCAAAAGATCACAGCCTTGAAAACCTGATGGAGTGGTTCTACTCAGCACACACAGGGCCTCCATGAGTCAGAAGTGCCTCCGTAACAACTAACAACGTCATGGTATTTACTTAAGAAATAAAAGCTGGTGGTCAATGCCAAAAAAAAAAAAAAAAAATGTCTTCGAGAGAGGGGAGACTTACCCACGGAAATAGCGCTCCTTTCAGTAACCCTAGAGCTCAATCAGCCGTATCAGTACAGTGGCTGTCAGGGCTGGGCAAATGGAACAACCAATGAGCAGGAGAAAGTGATGAGGTAAAATGGCCTCTTTCCTTGACCGCTCCTCCGTAAGTCTCATTATGTCTACAAACCTCCTAGTTTCTTCTTTCCTTGTGCCCTCCCTTCCTGTCTTTTTCAGTTGCTCTTTTCTCGGGCTGCCCAACTTTGCAAGCGGGATAGGGTCTGGGGGCCGGCCACTCCTAACTGCACACTTTTACTGTTGTTGTTAGCTGCCATCAAGTCAGACTGAGCTTATGGTGACCCCATGCACGGGGTTAGGGTTAGGGATCCACAGGGTTTTCACTCGCTGATTTTCGGAACTAGATCACCAGGCCTTTCTTCTTAGTCCGTCTTAGTCTGGTACCTCTGCTAAAACCTGTTCAGCATCATAGAAACATATCGACCTCCACTGATAGGTGGGTGGTAGCTGTGCACAAGGGTCTCCTGCATGGAGGGTGAGCATTTTACCACTGAACCACCACCGTGTCCGTGGTTTCAATATTAAGGCTAACCTTATATATGGCAATGAAAGGTTTCCTTAGATGTACCTCTGCCAAAGTACCAGAAATTCTCAAATTAGACCCATTTTCTTGGATTAGGTATCTCTGGCCACAACCACATGTGTTCCCTGAGGGGAAAAGCATGCAAAGTCGTCCAGGTTTATGCCTCCACTTGTACTAAGTAATCATGGCCAAGCAGAGTGCAGAACCCTGAAAGAATGAATCACAGCACAGGTGCATTTTGACCAAGAGGAAAGGGTCTGGAAATGTCTGAAACATAGTATTCTCTTGGGGAGGAAGAGGGTTAATGGAGAAAGTGTTAGACCCTCGAAAAACAGAAGGTAAAGAGGATGACCCAAGGGGAGAAAAACCAAAATGGAGAACAGTAAAGAAAAAAACACATGGGGTTCCTGCCAATACACGTGTTGCTAAGATACTCCGTGATTTTACCTAATTAGCTCTGGCAATCACTGCCATGTGGTATCTTGAAGTGAGAGGAGATCATTCTAGCTGGGTCTCATTGACCACCTGATAATTAGTAAACTGTCAGTAAAAGTATCTCTCTAATCTGGACTGTTTTCAAAGCAATCTAAACGTGTTCTTCAGAGCTAAGTCGGATGAACACACACACAAATGAGATCGGTAAGACAGTCCAACAGCAGGACAATTACAGCCTAAGAAAAGGATGGAATGCTGATCCTTACTCGTGGTTTGGTCATGTCAGTATTTGTTTCTGACTACTCAGAATTGACTCGACGGCACTGGGTTTAAGGTCCTAAGCCTCGGAGGTGCTTATTCAAAATTCTGAGCCTGCAGTTTTAATACTGCTGCCACCAGGTGGTGAGTGTGTGCATTGGCTTTGGGATTTCACAAGTGGCACTCAAGCTTTTCAGATTTTAAAGAGCATCTTATCTTGGTATCAAAATTATACTTGAAGTGGTGTAAGCTCTCTGGACTTTGGATGTCTTGGTGTCAAATCCATGCTTGCAATTTTTCACCTTTAAGAAGTGTTTTTATTACTGCCCTCTTCTGCACGTCGGCCCCTAAAGAGAAACCATAACATGTTAGAGCTGGAAGGGATGGTGGAGACAAGCTAGGGAAACCCTGCAAACACGTGCACACACACATGCGCACACGCACGCACACACACCTCTCATTTTATATATGAAGTAATTGAATCCCAGAGAAATAAGGTAATTTGCCCAAGGTCACAGAGCTAGCTAGAGAACGAAAGAATCAAGAATTATCCCCAGTAAATTTCGATTTCATTAAAAAACTGCACCCCAGTTTTTTTGTTTGTTTTCTACAGAAGGAAAATAGAGGAAGATGTCACCAGCCCTTTGTCTCTGGTGCTATAACGTCCTTTTCTATTTCTGAGTCAATTCTCTTCAATCACTGACGATTTTTATTTGATATTTTATCCTCCAGAAGAGAGAATGGTGCTCTTCATTTTGTTACCAGGCTGTTAACCACTGGACTGAGGTTTATCTTGCTTAGTTGTTATCTTTTAGCTGATTTTCCTTAGCAGTAAGTTGTAACTATTTTAGACAAGAGTTTCTTTATAATATAAAACCCCAGTAGAATATAAAAACAGAAATCTGAGTGAGAACTCCATTTCAATTCAGTAATCAAAGAACATTTGGGAGGAGGACACAATTTTCTAATAAAATTGAGTTCAGAGGTTAGGGTATACCCTCAGATTTCCATGGTCTTCCTCTGGAAACCCTCATGTTTGCAAAGCTGACACCTCATTTTTGTCTTTGACTATCCCTACAATTTAGCTGCATGACCAGATGGAGGGAGTGTCATGGGTCCTGGTAGACTGCCTCAGAAAGGAATAATGCTGACTTTCTTCCTTAGACTTCAACACTTCGAGCTGTTCAAGCTTTTATTGAGAAAAAAACAAACAAAATAGACCCCTAAACCTTCGAGCCATTAAGATAGCGTAAGGGTAGTACTTAGAACAAAATTATTTTGATTATTTTAGATAAAACGAAATCCTTATCAATAAACTTCTCTTATTTTTCTCATTTTGCGGATGAGGAAACTGAGGCCAAGAAAGGTTACTCACCTATAAAGGAAGGAAATTCTTTACACCCCATTATTTCCTAGAATAACAAAGAATAACTTGTCGGAAATTTTGAGGAGTATTATTGTCTCTATTGTTTCTTTTCTGTATCCCTATTGCAAAAGCTATAACCTGATTTACTATACTGAGAACTAACTAGATGAAATAATATTCTTGAGGTATTTATCCACATTCTTAACTTGGAAGACTTGTAGAATGTTAGAACCAAAAGGTAACGAATCATTTTACTTTGTTTTCCCTAACCTATTTTACACATGAAGTCCCTGAGAGCAAAGGATATGGTGATTTGCTCAAAGGCACCCACAAGCTCTGGGAAGAACAGGGACTAAAATACACATCTCTGACTCCCAATCAGTTTTCTTTATCTACTGAACATTTTTCCTGCTAGCCAGGTAAAGCCTCCTGGTTTCAAAGCAAACACCAGGCTCACCTTTCCCACCATCATTTATAAAAATGCTCAGTACGAATAGGCCGAAGTAGAGCCCTGTGTCGTGGCACTGGAGACCTATCTTCAGTATGAGGAAAAAGGGCTATCATAAAATGAATTTTCAATAATTCAGCCCAATTCCTCCACATTTTCAGTGCTTATTTCAGTTCAAAACACTATACTTAGTTCTTTTAAAGTTGTCTAACCAGTAATATCATCCTGGCTGCATTTCATCATCTTGAATTATTGTTGGTGTTCAGTGCTGTCAAATCAGTTCCGACTCATAGCAACCCTACGTACTGCCTATTCCTGCCCCATTCTCGCAATCGTTGTTATGCTTAAGCCCATTGTTGCAGCCACTGTGTCAATCCATTTCATTGAGGGTCGTCTTCTTTTTCACTGACCCTCTCCTTTACCAAGTATGATGTCCTTCTCCAGGGACTGGTCCCTCCTGATAACATGTCCAAAGTATGTGAGACAAAGTCTCACCATCCTTGCTTCCAATGAGCACTCTGGCTGTACTTCTTCCAGGACAGATTTGTTTGTTCTTCTGGCAGTCCATGGTATATTAAATATTCTTCACCAACACCGTAATTCGAAGGCATCAATTCTTTTTTGTTCTTCCATATTCATTGTCCAGCTTTTGAATGCATATGAGGTGATAGAAAATACCATGGCTTGGATCAGGGACACCTGAGTCCTCAAAGTGACATCTGGCTTTTTAATCCTTTAAAGAGGTCTTCTACAGCAGATTTGCTCAATGCAGTGTGTGGTTTGATTTCTTGACTGCTGCTTCTGTGGGAGTTGATTGTGGATACAAGTAAAATGAAATCCTTGACAACTTCAGTCTTTTCTCCATTTTTCATGATGTTCCTTATTGGTCCAGTTGTGAGGATCTTTGTTTACTTTATGTTGACGTGCAGTCCATACTGAAGGCTGTAGTCTTTGATCTTCATTAGTAAGTGCTTTAAGCCCTCTTCACTTTCAGCAAGCAAGGTTATGTCATCTTCACATCTCAGGTTGTTAATGAGTCTTCCTCCAATCCTGATGCTGAGTTCAGCTTCTTGGATTAAATTTTATTCATAATTTTTATGATCCACACAGTCGAATGCCTTTGCATAGTCAATAAAACATAGGTAAACATCTTTCTGGTATTCTCTGCTTTCAGCCAGTATCCATCTGACATCAGCAATGATATCCCTGGTTCCACACCCTCTTCTGAATCCAGCTTGAATTTCTGGCAGTTCCCCATCGATATACTGCTGCAACCACTTTTAAATGATCTTCAGCAAAATTTTATTCACATGTGATATTAATATTATTCAATAATTTCCACATTCTGTTGGATCACCTTTCTTTGAAATGGGTACAGATATGGATCTCTTCCAATCAGTTGGCCAGGTAGCTGTCTTCCAAATTTCTTGGCATAGATGAATGAGCACTTCCAGCAATGCCTCCATTTGTTGAAACATCTTAATTGGTATTCCGTCAATTCCTGGAGCCCTGTTTTTTGTCAGTGCTTTCAGTGCAACTTGGACCTCTTCCTTCAGCACCATCAGTTCTTGATAACATGCTGCCTCCTGAAATGGTTGAATGTCGACCAGTCCTTTTTGGTACAGTGACTCTATATTCCTTTCATCTTCTTTTGATGCTTCCCACATCCTTTAGTATTTCCCCTGTAGAATCCTTCAGTATCACAACTTGAGGCTTGAATTTTTTCTTCAGTTCTTTCAGCTTGAGAAATGCCAAGCATATTCTTCCCTTTTGATTTTCTATCTCCGGGTCTTTGCACATCTCACTATAAAACTTTCCTTTGTTTTCTCAAGCCGCCTGTTGAGATCCTCTTGAATACCACAGGGGAAATGTTTCATACTTGTACTAAAATTAAGGCAAGCTGTATCTTTAGCATTCCACTTTCCACCCAACCCGGCAGCCCTGAAAAGAACAAGATAATTGAACGTAGCACAGATTATGCTTAATAATCTCCATTTGGTTTTTATTGAGCAGCATGTGCTTTGTTGCGTACTTAAAATCTCATGATAATTGCTAGGAATCAACATCTGGCTGCCCGGAGGACGGTGTGCACAGCCTTCACTCTCCTCCTTTTTGAAAAGATGCAATGATATTCGTCCACGCTCTAAGATGACACCTGCAGGTTTTCTCAGACCTCAGGGCAATAAAGTCACCTTTAGGAAATGCCAGTTCTCACGGACTAAACTTAGTAAAGATCAGTAATGAATATAAGTATATAAACACAAACTGACTCCTAGGTGTGCTGGTGAGAAAGAATAGGTCTGATGTTGCACTGAGTGGTTGAGGATAGTTTGGGTGACCCCAATCAGGCTTCCTTGTCCTCACCCCAGCCCTGGTGTCTCCTTTCTTCTCTGAGTCGAGTCTCTGCTCTCTCCCCACAGTTGTGGACATGGATGGAAGACCTTCAGAAGGAGATGCTGGAAGATGTCTGTGCAGACTCTGTGGATGCAGTCCAGGAACTGATCAAGCAGTTCCAGCAGCAGCAGACAGCCACTCTAGATGCCACACTCAATGTCATCAAGGAAGGCGAAGACCTTATCCAGCAGCTCAGGTCAGCGCCTCCCTCCCTGGGGGAGCCCAGCGAGGCCAGGTCAGCATGGCAGTGCTTTCCAGTGGGAAATGCCTCGGGCTCGAAGTGAGATAAGTCCTGTCCCAGTCTTGACTTAGCCATGACCAGCGTTGTGGTCTTGTGTGAGCTTCAGTTTCTCCATCTATAAGATATAAAAACGCCTGCCACCATACTTACCTTGAGTTTGGAGTGAAATAATAAATGTGAAAGCTTTCATGTTTCAAAGCATCATTTACCATTTAAGATGTTTTTCGGCAATGAATAAGTAACATCATTAAGACCTATGGCATCTGTGGCCACATGGAGAAGTAGCCACTATGGAATATCATGTTATTTGGCTGAACTCTAAACTCCTGTGCCCTAGTCTGCAATGTAACCATTTGCTGATGGTTGGCTTTGACCCCATGAAGATGTAGAGAGTTTGTGAAGTTGTCAGCTTAGCTCTTCATTCTCCACTTATGACCTTTCCACCATCCCTCCATGCTGTCCAGAAAATAAACTCCCTCTGTATCAACCTAAACAAATGTAACTAAGAAGGAAAATCCTGTCTAAAACCTTACATTCATTTGAAATTACCCATCATTGTCTCATTTTTGTTGGCATCAAATCTAAAGTTTCCCACCCCTGACAAGGGCACCGACTCCTCAAATGAAGGTGTCATGAGCCCTTGAGCAAGCCCCCAGCAACCAGCCCTGTCCCAGGTGTTGCATAAATAGGATTTGATGGTGCTAATGATGCTTGTCTGCAGGGACTTGTTTCTATCCCAATATCACTGAGTGCTGGGACCTGTGCCAGCTGTGGGCAGAAATAATCTCATCAACAAGTCCCAGGCCAACCTTGGGGCCTGGGGGAATTAATTCAATTGAAGAGGGCTTTTTTCCCCCATACCAGTTGTCCAATTAAATAAACAATGAGAAATTACCATTAGAAGGCACTAGCATGTTTTTCTGTTGGAAATTAGTAATTTCTATTCCAAACACATACATGAGATGTCCTGAGTCCTCCTGCTGCATACTAACAAGGCAGATTCTTTCTCTTCTTCCCCAATTCATCTTCATGAATATACAGTACATGACAGTTCTGTCTGCCTACGTAGGAAACTCCACTGTCATTTGCTTATGAAGAAAAACCCAACCAGTGGGCAGTCACTTAACCTCTCTGGGCCTCAGCTCAGCTGTTTTATCTGTGTAATTAAGGGGTTTGCTACGGGAGCTCTGTCAGCTCGCGAGTTTAGTGTTCTCTCTCCAAATACTTTTCACAAGCTCAGCTGCCTTCACTCCCTGTGGGGCTGAGCCTGTGTAGATGCCAGGGGGCTTAGGGTTACTCAGTGATGGTGAAGGCAATGGTGTGAGTGATGCTTGTTCTACAAGTTTAAGTTCCGTGGATTTTAGACAGGGCCACAGACGTGTGACCAAGAGCCACCGGTGACCGTCCGTTCCTCCATTAGCCTGACCCTAGCTTAGGTTCCTGTCTTAGTTTGCTAGTGCAGCTGTAAATACCACAAATGGGTAGCTTTAATGAAAAGAACTTTATTTCTGCACATTTTATGAGTCTAGAAGTCCAAGTTCAGGGCATCAGCCCTAGGGGAAGACCTTCTGGCCACTTGGGGAGGGAAATCTTTGTCTCTTTCAGCTTCTATTCTTCAGTTCCTAGGTGATCTGCAAGTGTCATCTATCTTTCCCCCATTTTGTGCTTACTTCTCTTTCTGTCTAATCTGCACTTTTTGTATCTCAAAAGTCATTAGGTTTAAGACACACCCTGCACTGATATGGCCTCACTAACATACAAGAAAACCCTATTCCCAAATGGGATTACATCCATAGGTATAGGGTTGAGGATTCAAACACATATTTTGGAGGGGACACAATTAAGTCCATAACAGTGACCCTCCCTGACTTCAGGACCAAAGAGAAAAGGAAGTAAATGATGCTTAGTGGTCATTGGCAGTATGCCTCACACACACACACACACACACGCACACACATGATCTCCATGATTCTTCTGGCACTCATCACTGATGTTCTTAAGGTGGTCTCTGCATCATCTCTGTGGTTCCTAATGAGCGTGACACTGACATAGATACTGCACAAAATAGTCAGAAATCATTCTCTTCCTTCTGGAAACTGTGTGCTGGAGAAATACTGAGATGAGTAGTTCAAAAAGACAATTATATCCCAGCAGCTAAGTCCTCAACAAATACATAATGGACAGTATTGTGTGCATCTCTTAGGTTCTTTTCGCAATTAATGTATCTGTGCAATAGCTATCCAGGTGGAGAGGAGCCATGCCTGTTTCATGCCCAAAGAGGCCAGGGTGTGAAGGTAGGAGTTGGGAGCTCTCTAAATAATAGGAGAGGGACTTGACAAACTGGCCTTAAGGTCTCCTCAGAAACAGATGGTATGAGCTCAGATACCATTGCTTCTGAGGCAAATAAGCCAAAAGGTCCAGGCATAGATGGGGCTGAAATGGAAAGACGTCTTAGTTATCTAGTGCTGCTATAAAAGAAATAACACAAATGGATGGCTTTAGCAAACAGAAATTAATTTTCTCATAGTTTTGGAGGCTTGAAGTCCAAATTCAGGATGCCAGTTCTAGGGAAAGGCTTTCTCTCTCTGCAGGTCTGGAGAAAGGTCCTTGTCTCTTTGTGCTTCTGCCCGTGGAACATATTCATGTGGCACGGTGTCTGTTTGCTGGCTTGCCTGTTTAATCTTTTATATCTCAAAAGAGATTGACTCAAAACATACCCTACGCCAGTCCTGTCTCACTAACAAAGCAAGGACAACCCACTCCCAAATGGGATTAAAACTACAGGCATAGAGGTTAGGATTTACAACACATGTTTTTGAGGGACGTAATTCAGTCAATGACAAAAGGCTTCCAGAAAACCTGCTGGTGAAAGGATTCAAAATCACACCCATTCCTTACTTATTGACATGGTTAGGCTCCAAAGACTGGGTCGTTATGAGAAAAAGGATATTATTTGAAAATAGAGGATGACCACATCAGATCACAAAATATTATGTGGGACACTTATGTCCCTCTGGACCCTTGAGGCAGAAAATGTAGGTGGGTGCTGCCTGTCCCACTGATCATGAAAGGGTTACTGCCAGACATACATCATTAATGTCCAAAGTAGTTGGATGGTAGATTTTTTACTATTGTTGTAAGTATGAAATATCAGATAATGAGATAGTCATAAGTAAGGAGTGAGTGTAATTATTTTCCCCTTGCCTTCAGACTCCTTAAACTGCAAAAGAAACCAAGAAGTCACAAGATAATGAATGTACCAGTTTATTTTAAGTGCTAGGGCTCCAGTTTACTGAAGGCTTTATAGGATCTAAACTTCTTAACTTCAGTGGTGTTCCTACCATAATTATCTCTTCGCAGGTCTCAGCACCACCTCACTTCTCTGAGCAGGTCAATCCATTTATCCCTCATTTCTCTTCTACAATGGATCACCTCCCACCACTATTTTTATACAGATTCTCTCTGCTCAGAAAGTACACCCCCTCCCATCTTGCCTGTGTTCATTCTTTTCTTCAAACCCCAAATCAAAACTAACCTTGGAAACTTTTGTTTGTTGTCCCAGTCTGCTGTGACCTAGCTTTGACTCTGTGCCCCAAATGGCACTTGAAATTTCATTTGTAACCTTTCAGAATTGATAACCATTCATACAGCATGTTACTGGTCACAGAGCACTTTCACACGCGCTGTCTCATTTGGTAGTAACCTGTGGAGTGAGAAGGGCAAGGTTATTCAGTCCATTTTACAGGTGAGGAAACTGGGGCTCAGAGAGGTAACTTCCTAAGGCCACCAGCCAAAGCATGTCAGAACTGAGACTTAATCCAGTTTGCAGAGTCCAGACCCAGTGCCTTCCTAACTAGCTTAAAACTTTAACACCAGTCCATAACTTTTGCATACGTTGCAAAGTGTATGATGAATTTTGGCAGCCATGATCCTATCTCATTTTAACAACAATCCTGTGAGATAAGCTAGGAAGGTTTATTTTTTATGTGCCTTTCATTTGTCTCCCCATATGTATTGTGATATGTGTATGCATGAGTATATTAAGACTGTACATATGCATGGAACCATCCCATTTCTCTAATATGTTATGCCTTTTAGAATCTTTTCCTATATATTATTTATTTAATCCTTTTCACAGTTCTGGAGCCCTGGTGACACCAGAGTTGGCTGCTAACCAAAGACCAGCAGTTGGAATCCACCAGCTGCTCCTTGGAAGTCCTATGGAGCAGTTCAACTCTGTCCTATAGGGTCACTGTGAGTCGGAATGGACTCAACAGTGATGGATCTGAGTTTGGGTTCACAGTTCTGTCTGAGGAGTAGAACAGCTGGTTTTGGAAATATGCTGCTGTGAACCCAAAGGAAGATGCATATATCTTTGGTTCACCCGTTTAGCAGATAGTGCCAGGCTCACAATAGGAGTTTGATAAATGCCTGTTGATTGAATGACTCAGCTGACTCTCATTCACCTTAATCAGACACTGAAAGCCCCTCTTACTCTGTCATTTCTAACATGACAAGGCCCCTCCCTCCCTTCTTTTCTCTCCACTGTGCCACAGGGACTCAGCTGTGTCCAACAACAAGACGCCCCACAGTAGCTCCATCAGCCACATAGAGTCGGTCCTCCAGCAGCTGGACGATGCCCAGGTGCAGATGGAGGAGCTGTTCCACGAGCGGAAGATTAAGCTGGACATCTTCCTGCAGCTGCGCATCTTTGAGCAGTACACCATTGAGGTAGAGGTGGAGGGGTAGGGCTGGGGGGCGCCAAGGGGAGTGCTGGGGAGGCTACGGAGTGGTCTGCTTTTTAGCCAAGGGCACCGCGCCAGGAATGGGGCAGTCGCCTAAGGAGTTAGAGGGGAGTATGCATCAAGGTGCTGCAAATGGTTAACATTCTTGGCTGCTAACCAATAGGTTGGAAGTTTCAATCCATCCAGAGGTGCCTAGAAAGAAAAGCCTGGTGATTTACTTCCAACAAAATCAGCCATTTAAAACCCTATGGAGCACAGTTCTACTCTGACACACGGTCACCATGGGTCGGAACAGCAATTGGTAACCGATAGGCGTCAGGGGTGCATTTTAGAAATCGACAAATTCAGATACAATCGTGTTATAATCCTTCTTGTTCCTCTGGCCCCTACTGCCAGGCAGAGCCTTCTCTTTTGCCTTCTGTCTGGTGATTACTTCATCGAGAAGGTTTTTATCACACTTCATTGGACTCTTATTTAGTACTTTGGTTCCTGAAAGACCATCGAGTTGGCTGTTTGGTGAGGTAGAGTCATGGAGTTCTATAGCTTCCTGAGTAGATAGTTGTTCAAACCAGGCCGCCTCGTCAGCTGAGGAATACAGGCAGTCCCTGGGTTATGAACGAGATCAGTTCCTAACGGTGTTTTTAAGTAGAATTTGTAGGTAAGTCGGAAGAGGTACATACAGTTCTTATTTAGCCTCACGAATGCAAGAAAAGGCTCGGAGCCTTTTCAGTGATTTAAAAGCTGCAAGTGCAGCAAGTGAAAGTGATCATGATGAAGAATTTGTTGTGAGTAGGGATTGGTTCAGTCGTTTGAAAGTGAGAGCAAGGTTACATAACTCTAAAGGGCAAATGCAGGTTGTCTGTAAGTCGGAATGTTTGTAACCCGGGGACTGCCTCTATATAGATCAGGGCTTAGATGACATCGCACAGCAACCAGGAAGTCAGGAGTAAAGGAAGGAAAATGGGTTTCTCAGTTTGCTTTCTGCTTATTAAGAAAGTTAAGCCTGTGCTAAGACCATTTGTTGATCCATTTCACGGGCTCTTCAGTTCATTTTTGGAAGGTAAGAAATGAATGTTCTGTTACATTTATGTCCCCTTTGTAATACCAACTAATAATGTTGGCTCCCACATAATATACACCTTCTATTATTTTTTGCTTTGAAGAAGTAATGCTAGACCAGCAGGGTTTATAGGACATGAAGCGTATCTAACACCAAGGCATTTTGTCTTTTCAGGGCTGGTTAAGGTTAAATTGAAGGCGTTGCCTTCTCTTTGCTCCTGGCCGATTGTCCATCCACCATTTCTTTTTAACCTTGTCTTGCATTCCAACCGTCTTCGTATAGTTGGGGCTTCTGAGTCTCTGGGGACTGATCTTTCCAACAATATCTGTTTTTAAAAAATGTTGAAAGCCCCAATGTCCCAATCCTCTGAGAAAACTCAGGAGTAGAGAACTATCCTGAAAACAGCTGCCCTTTCCTTCAGTCCTAGAACCAAAAGTGTTTATATTGAGAATCTGAAATGTAAAATAAAAGCAATCCTAAAGGTCGTCATCTTCCTGTCTCCTGATCCCATATGATCTTTCTCCTGTTATAAACACACCTCTACCCCTGCCTCCCAGGGAGCCATTGTAATCTGTTGCTTAAAGATTTCATGCTCAAAAGGGTGCTTACTAGACAGTTTCTGGAACAAAGGAAAAGATGTCTTTAAATCTAGATCTCAATTATCCTTCCAAATGATTCCTATAACTTTAGGTGATTTTATTTATAATTTATTTTTAATCTGCCCTCAGAAGGGTTTCAGATGGCAAGTAGTATTAAAACATATTGAAAAAACAATTAAAATGCCAGAGGGGAAATAAAGATATTGGCATGCAGGGGAGAGTGAGTCTAGTGAACTTACTAAAGGTGGGGCAACAAGGGTAATAAATAGAGGAAAGAGACAGGGTAGAAGTTATTATTCCTTGGTAATTGCCAGTGAGACACAAAAATAAAAAGAGGTTGCATTTGATTATAGTGGTCCAGGCCCCAGACAGCCCCGTGTTCATTCCTCTGCTCTAGTTTGCCCACTGGGAGTAAATATATCCATGCGGGGAATTATGTTAGCAGGTGTGGTTGTTTTGTTGTTATATTCTTTATTTACTCTTCTGTCATTCCAAGTCCACATCAATAAAATGCTTAAGGGGAGAGAAACCATACAAAGATTTGGATGTTTCAGCTTTATTTCGTTAGATGGCATAGTTGAGGTTAGGGTTGCTGGTTTAGTTCCATGGATTACACCCCTGCCACAGCTGGGGGCATCACTAGGGTGTGTTCCACCTGCAGTGATTCTGGGCAAATCCATTTTTGTCCCTTCAAAACAATCCAAAGCATAGGGGGAAGGTGTCCTTACAGAAAGGTAAGTGTAGATCAAGTAGTTTAAAATCAGATCCTGTTTAAATGCAGCAGTAGAGGATCGTGATGTTTAAATCGTAGCACTTGCATTCTTCAGCCTTCGCATGTATGAAACTCCTCCTCCCGACCCTGAGTAATGGACAGCTCAGACAACTTGGTGTGCAGCGGACACCTCGGCAGAAGCGGTGAAACGGCGTGGGGCTCGACTCTACTGAAGCAAAGGAAATAGAAACGCTCGGTTCTGCGTCCTCTTTTAGGCAATGACATCCAGGTTTTAGAAGAGGCCTTGTTCCTCATCTGGAGGGGTAGCCCCAAGCTTAGGAAAAATTCTGCCTTTAGTCTTAGAAATTGAAATCCTGCCATATCCACAGAAAATCTCTGCTTCAAGTCAGATCGTCAGAGTGGTTTTTGAGCGTGTTGGGATTCTTTCAAATACCAACCACTGTTTAAATGTGAGGACGGAGAGCAAACTTCCACAGAAGCTTCAGAGTGTGAAACTGAGGGTGCTTTCTATAATGAGAGGCAAGTCAGAGCTGACATAAGCCAGGGTGGGTTATGATTGCAGGGCTACAGTTGTGGTTTCCTTTACTGAAAGAAGGCATTTGGTAGACATACTCCAAATTCCTGTGCATTACTGAAAACCAGAGCAGGCTTGCTATCCTGAGATTTGGGGAATCTAAGCACGGCTCCTTAACCGTATCACTGATGGCTGCGATGGGCTAATCAGTTTAAAAATGAAGATAACACATGAGTTAAGAGTTGCTGCACCAGCCTCCTTTCACTCAAATAAAATGGTGTTTATGGCTCCACAGTATAACCTGGGCACCTTCCCTGAGAGTGAAACTTACACAAAATTGGTTAGGCAGGATGTTGAAAACCAAGACTGCATTCCTGACATACCTTCCTCCGTTCCACAGAGAGTAGACAAAGTGGTCCACAGTGAACTGTGATAGTCTACAAAGTTTCTTTCCTCTTGGTTCAGCCTCCTTCTATGAAAGACATTGTATACGAACTGCTTATGAGTGAAGAGACCCTTTACTAAATGCTAATAATGTTTATTTTGCGGTAGTAAGAACATGGGTGATTTTTTTTTGTTTTTTCAATACCTCATTGCATTTCTAAGTTTTCTACAATGAATTGGAATAACCAGAAAGAAAGAAAAAATATTTTAGAAGCAAGAATAGACCAGTTTCGGGTTGCAGACACTATCAATAAAATATTTTTGAACTTGGAACGCCTACATATGCAGATATGTTTGTTTATGAATTATCTACATTTTCTCCTGTCACTGGTTAATAATCTCAAAACTCAACATGCCCTTAGGGTGATGTTTAGGTTTTTTCAATACAGTTGTGGCTCCATGTCCTCCAACAGTAGTCTTAAAAAATTCCAGTTATTTTTCTGGATTCTTTTTTGGCAGATCTGCTTAGATTGTGCGCGTTTTTTTATTCCGTAACGTGGTCAACAGATAGCTCAGAATAGAAGTGTCCACGCCCTTCTCTCTTCCTGGTGCTTTCATGATTAGTATTATCTTCACACTGCAATTGCTCTTCAGGAATCTTGTTAAGCCACACGTCCTTCTGTGAAGGTTAAACCAAAAAACCAAACCTGTTGCTGTCAAGTCAATTCCGACCCATAGTGAACCTATAGGACAGAGTAGAACTGCCCCATAGGGTTTCCAAGGCTGGAATCGTTATGGAAGCAGATGGCCACATCCTTCTCCTGCAGAGCAGCTGGTGGGTTCCAACTGCTGACCCTTCGGTTAGCAGCCAAGCGCTTTAACCATTGCACCACCAGGGCTTCTTGAAGGTTAGGTTAGTAAAAACTCAATAATAAATCCGTTTCACTGGGCACATGAAAAGAGCACTAATTTGAAATATGCTGAAAGCCACAGAACAAATGAGCCTCAGTCAGCCTCTACAGTGGGGAGCTCCTGCCGTCCCGAGGGCTCTCCTCCCACAGCTGGCGCCATCTGCCATGTAATCAGAGGGAAACACTAGCACCAGTCCACCAGTAAGAGCACTTTTTTTTTCCAGTTGCTGTCAAGTTGATTTTGACTCAGGGGAAGTCTAGTGAAAATTTCTTTTTTGATTTGATGAAATATGTATATGTATAACACACATATATGTGCACACTTATATGTATATTTACATAAAGAGAATTTTCCTCTCTATAATCAATGCATAATCTTGGTTATTGAAGTGGCCATAGCCGTCTTGGTATAAACACCAAAAGATACTCCATAAATGAGATTTTCTGAAAAATATGGGCCGTACTTATGGCCTTTCTTTTAAATCCCTTAACTCTTACAGTTACAATCAAAGTTTGCACAATTCACCTGAAAATTAATCTGAGTAATTAAGCTGAGTAAGGAATTGGTTAAGAGTTCAAGCTACTAACCAAAAGGTCAGCAGTTCGAATCCACCAGCCCTTCCTTGGAAACCCTATGGGGCAGCTCTCCTTTTTTGTATAAGGTTGCTATGAGTTGGAATTGACTTGATGGCGACGGGTTTGGATTTTTGTTTTTTTAAGGAATGGAATATCCAACTATAAATCTATGAGGTTCACATTAGGATGAGTTGGAGTCAGGCTAAGGCTGGGAGGAAATGGCCTTCAAGGAGGAAAGCTCAGCCTGGAGAAGATAAAGCTGGTTGTTACTATTGGTGGTCTCCAGTCTTTAACTGGTGGTATGTGGAAACTCTTAGCATTTTATATTCAGAAGTCATTCATTTCAGCCTTTCATCTTGTATAGAAATTCAACTCAGATATTTAGTGAGCACCTACTGTGTACCTTAAGTGATGGTAGATATTGCTCTAAGGGGGTTCGTTGCGGAGAAACATCATACCGTGTAGAGATTCTATGACAGATGCTCACAGGACGCCGAGGAGACCACTGAGGTGTTTGGGGTGGTGGTGGGGGGGGGGTACACTTAGCCCAGTCAGACTGCCTGTGCAAGTTGCCCAGTGAGATTATACCAGCAGGAGAGGTAAAAGTTGGCAGTCAGGATTTTGCGTCCCTGGAGGTTGCTGTTACGAATTGAACTCTTTGAATTCTGTCTCCCCAAAATATGTGCCAATTTGGCTAGGCCGTGATTCCCAGTATTGCGTCATTGTCCACTATTTTGTCATCTGATGCCATTTTCCTATGTGTTGCAAATCCTAACTCTACGGTGCGGCAGGATGAGAGGCAGGACTCAACCTACAGGATTAGGTTGTATGTTGAATCAGTCTCTTTTAAGATATAAAAGAGAGAACCCAGCAAAGAGGAGAGGGACTTCATACCACCAAGAAAGAAGCACTGGGAGCAGAATGTGTCCTTTGGACCCGGCATCCCTGCACTGAGAAGCTCCTAGACTAGGGGAAGATTAATGAGAAGGACCTTCCCCCAGAGCTGACAGAGAGAAAAAGCCTTCCTCTGGGGCTGGCACCCTAAGCTGGGACTCCTAGCCTCCTAGACTGTGAGAGAATAAATCCTTGTTTGTTAAAGCCACCCACTTGTGGTATTTCTGTTATAGCAGCGCTAGATGACTAAGACACACGCCATCCAGCCTCTAACAGAATATGTCCAGAGCCTAGAAGTGGGGGCGGGATGGAGGTGGGATGAGAGGAGGGAGCTCAGGATTTCACTATGTCGAACCAGAATCTCTACCCTTCCACACTTTGGTCCTAGTTCTTCTCTCTGGAACAGAACAAATCTGCTCCCTCTTTTATTTGGCAGCCTTAAAAATAATTGAAAATGGTTATCATAAACCTCTTTTCCCTTATCTGCAAAATGGTGAGATTATATAAGCTATTTTTTTCAGTCCCTTCTTTTTTGAAAAATTCTGTGATTATTTCTCCTCTCTGTCTGTTAGCTCTTTTCTCAGGTGTATATCCCTAATTTATTTACCTCTTTCTGAATATGACATGGTTTCCCCGATACCTAACCCTTCTGATCAGCTCTGATGAAGGGTCTCTAATTAGCCATGCCCCGATGAAATACATTGCCCTTGGCATGGAGTGAATAGCAGAGCATTCTGTAGCGACCATTTCCCATGATCCAACACGAGTACTCTGCCAGTGCAGCCCAAGAGATAGTAGCCTTTTCAGTGGCTTTCCTGGCTCATCCCCTGTCTTGTCTAAGTTCGTGCTCTCTTAAAAGCCCCTGGTTTGTTTCAAGATAAGTGCTTCCAATGCACGGACTTTTTTTTTTTTTTGAAGCTTAAAGAAAGGCTTTTATATTTTTCCCCTTCAAATTTTACCCCCCTCTTTTTTTTTTTTTTTTTGGTTTAGTTCTTCAGCCTATCAAAATAAATTCAAATCGAATTTATTACTAACATTGTAACTGAAATGTTGGACAGGTCAGGCAAAGCCCTGTGACACTTCACTGGAGTTTCTCCTTTGGGCCACACAGAACTGGGAGCCAGCATAGCCAGTATGTTGGCTGTGAACGGTCTAAGGGCACCAGCATCCAGCCCAACATTACAGCCCTTTCTTTCATCGATACAGTATGAGACTCTGCAAAGCCTTGCTGTTCTCCATGTTTGTAACACGCCTCAAATCCACCTTTACAGTAACTGGATCGAGAAAGGAAATGAGATGTTTGAGATGAATCTTTGTGGATTCCTAGTGATCACTGCAGCATTTTCAAATTACACCTCAGATCCTTTGGAAAGGAAGTGCAGAATAAGTACAACAAAGTAGACCAAAATCCTTACCAAATACTTATTTGATAATGTCTTCTAGACTTTTTGTCAAATTAATTTCAGAATCATTGGGAGGTCTGTCCTGCCATCTCTCTCTACCTCTCCTGCTTCTGTGCCTCCCTCCTTTCTCTCCTCCCTTCCTGTCTTCCTCCTTCCTTCGTTCCTTTTTTAAATCAGGATACTTACACAGCTTTAGTATTCTGGCAAGATACCTGTTTTCACTACGTTTCTAGAAATCCCACTGTAATGGGATAGGACCAGGGCTATGGACCTAAACTCAGGTGACATTATCACGGTTCAAATGCTGGGCACTCCTGGTTTCTGGTAAGGATGGAGAAAAAGGAGCTGTATGTAAGATAGGGCACAGGGCATCAAGCTTATACATTCCAGGCGCTCAAGCCTTGGTAGGTACCAGAACAAATGAGTTCATTCTGTTGTAGGAGTTCGTCAGCAGTAGAGTTCCTTTGTAAACAGATTTCCTCAAGTCTCAGATTGATTAAGATGGCAAAAGGTACGGACAAAATAAGATCCCCTCCAACTCTAGTAATGGACAAAAGCATGATTATATCAAAGGCCCCTATTTTAATCATGGTGACAGTGCAGAAAATAACATGCCATTGGCCAGAAGAATGACTCAGTTACCCAAATTATCCAATTGGGATGGAAATTAGGTCATTGAGCATTGAAATATATCAATTACAGTATTTTGCAACTTTTTTTTAATTTAAATATTATTTTACCAAAAACTAGAAACGACTGAGTAGATTTCTCTATTGTCAAGTCTCTCTGATTTACTGGACAATTCTAGAGATATCCCCAAAGGTCTTTACATACCTCTTAAATAAATATTTTAACTCCTCAGACAGATAATATGTATTTCTAAGATAGAGGGAAATGCTATGCTGTTTTTAAAATAATCTCTTTTAGAATTCACTAACCTCGTCATCTTATAAACTGAGTAACAGAAAAGAACTTAGTATGAGACTAGACAAGAAGAGTAAATGGCTGTGATAATTTATTTTCACAGTGGTAACCTATATCAACACACAAATCCATCATGAAAAAATAACTCTTACATACAACAAGTCTGTCTCTTCAGCGGCAACGTGTCTTTCCCTGTCATCTAGCATTTGTAGGTCAGTGGGGAATATTCAGCTTTCACTTTTCTCATGTTACTAAAAATGATGGCATCATAAAATAGGAAGATACCATTTTGCAATCAGCAGCCTATGCATTTTAGTAGCACCTCATTGCAGTTAAATGTCCCGGACCCTCCCTCCGCCCGTTAGCTGGAATGGGATTGGACCTTGATATATGTAACGTGGATAACCAAACCAAAACTAAACCCACTGTCGTCAAGTCAATTCCGACTCATAGCAACCCAACAGGACAGAGTAGAACTGCTCCGTAGGGTTTCCAAGGAATGGCTGGTGGATTCAAATGGCCACCCTTTTGGTTAGCAGCCAAAGTCTCGACCACTGTACCACCAGGGCTTTTCATAACATAGTGCTGATTGATATCTATAAACACCATTTGTTAAGAGGTAATTTTTTTTTTTTTAATATAGTGCAGTGAAGGGAGCCCTGGTGGTGCAATGGTTAAGTGCTCGGCTGCTAACTGAAAGGTTAACAATTCAAACCCACGCAGAGGCTCTGTGGAAGAAAAGACCTGGCACTCTGCTCCTGTAAAGATTACAACCTAGGAAACCATATAGGGCAGTCCTACTCTGTCCTAAAGTTTTGCTCTGCGTCAGGATTGACCCGACAGCACACAACAACAACATAATACAGTGATCAAGTGTGCAGTATTTTGAGTTAGACTGCCTAGGTTGGGAACCTGTCTCACCAGCTTTACTAATTATGTGACCTTAAGCAAGTTATTTAATCTTTGGAAGCCTCAGCCTTCTCATCTGAGAAATGGGGATGAGAATAATGATTCGTAGCCCATAGGGCTGTTGTGAAGGCCTAAGGAGTTGCCACATAAGATATTCTTAGCAAAGCTAAGCACTCGATACAGTAGTTGGTAATGTTACTATTTATTATTACTATTGTTGCTATCATTACTGTTGGAATCTCTGGGTGGCACAAATAGTTATGCCCTTAGCTGCCAACCAAAAGATTGGCAGTTTGAACCCACCCAGAGGTGCCTTGGAAGAAGAACCTAGTGATCTGCCATGCAAACCCAATGGAGCACATTTCTTCTCTATAGCACATGGGTTGTCGTAAGTCAGAATTAGCTTGACAGCAACTGGTCTATTTTTGTGGTTGTTACTGTTATTATTTGTGGTATGTTTTCATTTCTTATATATATTTGCTTTCAAATTTTAAGCAATAAACATCCCATCTTACCTTCCCCTGTTGTTTCTCTACGAATTTGCTACTGAGTCGTGTTAGGAGATCGCTGAGAGTTCCTTCCGAGCAAAGCTGAGGGAACCAGAGAATTGCTGTTGCCATAAGTCATAGAACCCACAGGGGCCAGGTTACACTTCTGTTTGCTGCAGCGTCGGTCCCTCTGTTCATACCCCAAACTGGATTGCAGATGTGTCCCTGTTTGTAAGGAAAGTCCCTGGAGAGCCAAAGAATTCTAGATAGATTATTATTACCTCTATACTGAGCAATCTGGCAGAGTCAATTTTTTTAAAAAGATAGAAATACCAGACTCGTTAAAAAATATATCCTATTGGGGGAAGGCAGTGTGTTTTCTTACAAGGTTAAATTATGTTGACATTTATAAAAGGACATCGAAAACACATTTAATTTATCTAGCTGTTCAAAGAACACATGATCAATTTGAAAAGTTCTTATGAAATAAAGAAAACTGAGTTGTCGTAGTTTTCTTGAAGAAGAAGAAAATGAGAGGAAGGATAAAACACACACTTCTCTGAAATGAGAATAATAAAGGGAAGGATATCTCAGAAATCAATTCTGGGGACAGCCATCTTGATGTAACACTGTGGTTAAGAACATTGGACTTTGTGATTGAATGCTGAGCTCTGCCATTCGCCTACTCTGAGACTATGGGGAAAGTGACTTCTCTCTGCCTGACCTTCTTTTTAGCATCGTCAGGAGGATTAAATAAGAGTCAAATGCGTAACATACTGCCTATTCCATAATAAATGCACAGTATGAGGTAAAATATAGCCTTCTTCAACCATACCATCATCTTCATCATGGTCATTATCTGCATAATCGTCATCAGCATCAAGAAATTATCTGAAGAAAACAAATTATCTGAAGGAAAGGACTGTTGTTTGTTGCCTTCAAGTCTGTTCCAACTCACAGTGAACTCGTGTACAAAGTAGAATTGCTTCATAGGGTTTTCAAGGTTGTGACCTTTCAGAAGCTGATTGCCAGGCCTGACTTCCTAGGCGCCTCTGAGCAGGTTCAAACTGTCAACCGTTTGGTTAGTAGTTGAGCACTTAACCATTTGTGCCTCCCAGGGTCTCCTACAGAGTGAGATTTCCAACTTTGCGGGTGATAATAAGAAGCTAAGTTGATGGGAATAGACCATAAGAAGGTCAATACAAGTTGAATGAAAAGGGGCGAGTGATTCAGGCAAATTACAGAGTAAAACATTTGTGAGGATTTAACATTTTCTCTATGCCTAAATACTGGGGAAGACCCAGAAAATGGGAGGAGCCAACAGAGCTGTCTGAGGATAGAGCCCAAGGTGGCTGCTTAGCCAAGTTTGTCGGGTCAGTTTTTGGCAGCAAAACACTGGATTGGGTAAATTTCGTCTCGCAGGAAAGTCTTGGGCTTCTTTTTTAAAAGAGCTGAAGCCTTCCTATTTCTCAATGCTTCCTACCCTTTCTAAATTTTTCAGCTCCTTTTCTGATTTCCCTTATGGCTGTGTCTTTAGAGTAGACAATTGTTAGAACAGAAATGTAGCCAAGGTATTTCTCAAAGAGGTCATCATATCCCAACACTAATTAACTCAGGAGAGTGAGGGAGATACAGGCCACTGGAGCCAAGCGAGGAACTGAGCAGACCAGGAACTGAGATGGAGCTAGTTGAGAGAAAGGCAAAAGCAAAATAGGTTGATTGAAAGCTGAATGCCCTGTAGGTTCATCATTCATTCATTTGGTGCAGGCCCTAGTTTCTTCCCTGAACAAATTCTTTCCAGATTTCTTTACCCAGTGGAGTTAAATCACTTGGTGAAGGTTTTTCTTTTCACAGCCTTGTCTCTATATTAGCAAACTAACCCATGTCCCATGCTAAGTGATAGATAGGCCAGAGAAAAATATATGGGCCTGGGGGTTGTCATCAGGGTCAGATTACGCAGTAAGTGGTAATTTGTCCCTGTCAGGGATTGTAAATTTGAATAGAGGCTTTGATTCTGTGGAGTGGTGCTGTGGAGTTAGGAGAGAGAAAGAAGCCAGCCATACCTAGACACAGAATTTTTGATGTGGTGAAAAATGTGAAATTGTTCACTATAGATGACCTGGAGCCCTGGTGGCACAGTGGTTAAGAGCTCGGCTGCTAACCAAAAGGTCTGCAGTTTATAACCACCAGCTGCTATGGGGCAGTTCTACTCTGTACTGTAAGGACACTTTGAGTCAGAATTAACTCCACGGCAATGGGTTTGGGTTTTTTTGTTTTTTTTTTTGTATGGATGATCTGGCAAGCAAGATAAGCACTGTGCTTACTTTGCATTTTGGATAATCTCCTGGTTGTTGTGAAGCTCCTCATGCAAAAGGGTTTACTTTGAAGGTGGTCGGGACTTGACCAGACTGAGAGGAGGGTCAAGGGCATTTCAGGGCATTGGGGTATAGGGTCGCTATGAGTCGGAATCAACTCAACGGCACTGGGTCCTGGGTTGGGGACCAAGGAAAGAGGCTGGAGAGGACAGAGCTAACCCACAAAGTCATTGAGTAAACTGGCTGACTGGGTTCATGGGACAGAAACACGTGAGCTAAGGCTGGAAAGCGAGTTGGTTCACCAGCAGTTAAGGTAAGCTTCAGGTCTGAAAACAAAGATTTTCCTTTGAAATAAATGAGCCCTGCTGTGTGCCAGCCTTGTACCCCTAAAAAAAGGTAGAGAGGAGAAATGCAATGAAAGAAAGTTCCCTGAGGAAACAGAAAATACCCAGGAAAGAAACTCCAGGAAAACATTAAGAACACACAAATCAGACTAATTACAGGCTCTGGACACCAGTGATATGGGGGAACAGGAAGGGAAAGCCAGACACAGAGGCAATAAAGAGCATTTAGACCCAGGGGAGGGCAGCCTGAGGAACGAGTCTAGTCTGTTGAGTAGCCCCTACAATGCTCTTTCTTTTGGCACAGCTCTGTCAATTTACAGTGTCACACAAACTTGGGCTTCTCAGCATGTTGGCACCAGGTGGTGAGAGTGAAGGAAGGTAGGAAAGGGGGAAGAGAAGAATATAGAATCCTGGACATATTTCGCATTCAGTTTAGATTCAAATTCCCAAGATACCAGACCCCGGAGCCTCACCCTTCCAACTAAAACTGTTCAGCCTTACTCTGCTCCTTCTCTCCAGGACCCCTAACACTTCCCTTGACACTTTGCGGATTCCTGGCCTTGGGACACCTCTGGGATCTTCTGCTGCAGACAGACCCACAGGACCTTATAGCCTCAGTTTCATGGGAACAAAACAAAAACATAAAACAGAAATGAAGGCAAACTCTTCCTTTCATGCTTGTCACCTTAGTTTTATTGTAATTTCCCTTAAGTTGCAGGCAAGGAAATTGACTAAAAAATTGTGGTTTTGGCTATTTGTAATATCATACCTGGTAGAGGGCTTGCATCCACACTAATCTACAACCAAAAGATAATTAAGCCACTTTAAAAAAAAAAAAAAAAAGGGCAAAAGACTTGAAAAGACGCTTCACAGAAGTAGCTATACAAATATCCAATAAAAAAAAAAAAAAAACCCCGTTGCCGTAGAGTTGATTCTGACTCATAGCGACCCTATAGGGCAGAGTAGGACTGTCCCATAGAGTTTCCAAGGAGCACCTGGTGGATTCGAACTGCCAACCTTTTGGTTAGCAGCTGTAGGTCTTAACCACTATGCCACCAGGGTTTCCAAATAGCCAATAAGCACATGAAAATGTACTCAACATCATTAGTCACTGGGGAAATAAAACGTAAAACCATAATAAGATATCACTCATCCCCACTAGCCTGGCAACGATGAAATAGACTGACAGTACCAAATGATGGCAAGGCTGTAGAGCAACTAGAACTTCCCTACGTTGCTTTTGGGGAAGTGAAATATGATCATTGCTTTGAAGAACTCTCTTGGACAGCTTCATATAAAGTTAAAATCTACCCTGTGGTCCTGCAATTCCACTCCCACATAAACAAAAACCTATGTCCACAGAAAGACACATACAAGGGCTTTCACAGAAGCCTTATTTGTAATAGCCAAACACTGGAAACAAGCCAGAAGCCCATCAGTGGGAGAATGGATAAACAAATTACAGTAGATATGTGTAATGGAACACTACTCAGCAGTAACGAGGAATGAGCTACTGATACACACGACAACGTGGGTGAGTCTTAAATACAGCATGTTGAACAGAAGAAGCCAGACATAAAACAATGCATTCTGTATAATTTCAATTGTATGAAATCCAAAACAGGCAAAACAAAGTTCTGTGGTAATAGAAGTCAGAAAGTGGTTGCCTGCAAGGCAGGGGTCAGCAGTAGATTGACAAGGGACATAAGTGGACTTCTGGGGTGATGGAAAAGTTCTATATTTCATTGTGGGTGGTGGTTACACAGGTGTATAAAATTGTCAAAACTCAGAACTGAACACTTAAAATCTGTGTACTTTATACTTCATTTTAAAAAATACAGGAAGGAAGTATGTTTTTATAGGACTAGTCCTATAAAGA
Source organism: Elephas maximus indicus (assembly GCF_024166365.1). Taxonomy (NCBI): domain Eukaryota; kingdom Metazoa; phylum Chordata; class Mammalia; order Proboscidea; family Elephantidae; genus Elephas; species Elephas maximus. The sequence goes on from NC_064819.1 coordinate 15,451,203, forward strand.
CGAATTACTGTTACTTCTCTTATTCTCCTCAGTTTGCCTCCTTTCTCTAAGTTAGAGAATGAAGTACTTTCAAAAGATGTGGCCACAACAAAAGCCTGTTTTTCCTGCCAACCCACTGGCTCCCAGATCCCCCAGGGACTCTCCACAATAAGTAGATATTGGCTGTTTCGGCTGAGCTCAGTGGATCCCTACGAGCTGACCTGAGAGGATATGGGGGCATGAGGTGGGAACCCAGGCCACTGAGGGTGCTCTTTTTACAGTTCTCCCACTTCTGCTTCAAAGATAGATGCTACACTTTCATCTGTTTATGCTGTGCTTGGAGAAAGTTCTTACTGTTCAACAAAAAATGGAGTCCTGTGCTGCAGACAGCAGCCCCTTGTGAAGTACAGCTTGTCTTTCCCGTCCCAGCCTGAATGGCCCCCACACAGGACCTAAGAATGCCAGCTCCCAGCTGCCTCAGGCTGGTCTTCTCCTACCCTTCATCCCCTGGTGCTCCTGGAGCAGCAGTGTTGGGTAACTGGGAAGGCCGTCTGACATGCCAGCCGGGATGAGATCTGGCATCACGATAATCCATAAGCTAGGGCTCTGAGATGTGTGTATCGGCTGCCCCAGCCACTCTGTAGCCACGTGACCTCTTCTTGAAGAGGATGGCCACGCCCATGCTATCATCCACCTTCACAGGCTTATTGTCAGGGTAGCATGAGATAACAGATCTGAAAACTACACGAGTTTTAATTTTGAACAAGATACCAGATGGAATCATTATCCGGTTTGTAAGTACTTCTGAGTTCCCACTCTGGATGACTGCAGATTGAAAGGCAGTCTCTCTTTGCAGTGAACTGAGAGTAGACTGGGGGAGGTTATGTGAATTAAGATGTAGAGCAACGAACACAGCAAATTCATCTCAGGGCACTGTTTCCATTCTTTCCATGCTTCGGTCATCACGAGAATCAATAATGCCTTTCAATAGATTATGATCTGCTGGGATTTCTAGAGGTATGCTATCCATTTACACCCTGTTCAATCACCATTCCCAGGCATCGGCCTTCGTAATAAAGAGAGAATCCTGTGCAATAGAACATGGGAACGGGACTCACATCCCTGGGTAGAGAAAAGAGTTAAGCACTCGACTACTAACCATAAAGTTGGCAGTTCAGACTCACCTAGAGGTGCCTCAGAAGAAAGGCCTGGCAGGCTACTTACAGGAGGTCACAGCCTTGATGCCTTTATGGAGCACAGTTCCATTCTGCACATACGGGGTCTCCATGAGTCAGAATCGACTCAGCCGCAACTGGTTTGGGTTAGGGCTGATGTCTACTGGCACTTGAATTGATTGTGTTCAAGACTAACTGATTAGCCATTCACCAGGCTTCTCTAGCCCTCAGTTTCTCCCTCTTGAAAAGAGACTAGATATTTCGTTTCTGAGGACCTGTTCAGTTATGAAATGCCTTGAGAGCAATAGTTGCAGGATGGTGCACAGAGTCTTTGCAGTCAGTAGAAGAGCTAGCAGGATGAACTTAGGGCAAATCACGCATTGTCCAAGTAAGGATCAGCTTCCTCTTCTATAGGATGAACTTGCCTGCCTTTCTGGGGATCAAATAGGATGGAGTGTGCAAAATTGTATAAAATGTAATTCTTCATAGAAAGGTCTGCTGTTGTTCCTTTGCTGGTGCTATAGAAATCGGAATACATGGAGAGAGCTTTAAAGCCATGACTAAGTGTGTGCATGGCAGTGTTGCTTAAATATGGCATAAGGGTCAGAGACAGAAAATAGAGACCGATCGGAGGGGCAGGTTAGTTAGAAAGGCTTGGAATCAGTGAGGTTCCACATTGCAGTCACCCATGAGTCCCGGGGGCCTGTATTGATGGTCCTTCCCTCACAGGTGACAGCAGAGCTTGATGCCTGGAATGAGGACTTGCTCCGGCAGATGAATGACTTCAACACAGAGGATCTGACCCTGGCGGAGCAGCGGCTGCAGCGCCACACAGAGAGGAAGCTAGCCATGAACAACATGACCTTTGAGGTCATCCAGCAGGGCCAGGATCTGCACCAGTATATCATGGAGGTCCAGGCCTCAGGTAGGAGATGGGACCTCTGTCATTCTCCTGGCTGGGGAGGTGATGGGAATGAGAATAGCAGCTTGCCTGTAACGAGCATTTCCACTCTGTGAATTTACTTTATTCCTACAGGAGAAAGAGATTTTTTACTCCCGTTTTAAAGAAAATGAAAGGGAAGCCATGAGAGCTAAAATCACTTGTCCAATATTGGTTGGGTAGGCTCCATGTTGTAAAGATGGGAATAGGACCAGGGTCTCCTGGTGCTGCAGAGAGAATGGGAGACCCAGTGATGGACATTTGCACAAATTATAAGAATGGTGGCCTGGGAGAACAAGCCAGGTTGGCACCAGTAGCAGACATTCACGGGAACAGTATTCAAATATGCAGATGTGTCTCCCCCCTCCCCCCTCCCCCGCCCACACCTTCCCCCACCAAGTCCTGCCCTCCTTGTCTCCAGTTCATTCCTCTCAAAGTCCTGTTTTTTATCACTAGTCTGTGGGTAAGTATAAGAAATGCTGATAAAAATTTATGGCAAGGTCATATAATTTTATAACCTCTCAAAAAATATGGTTGAGTTACTCGGTTTTGACTCCTTTTCCTGCTTGGGATTCATTCAATATCTGGCCAACATATATTTGAGCCATTACCGTTATACCTGCCACTCACCTTGGAGACCCCCAAGTCCAACTGAAGCTAGAGACTGTTACAAAGCCCAGGAGAGCTAGAAACCAGGCCTCCTGTCACCCATACCACACTCATTGCCCTCCCACCCTGATTTTACCCTAAGTACAGGTTCCCTCTCCTCCAGGACAAGGCAGACAGGGTCTTAGGCCATCAACTCCCTAAAACTCTGTTGGTCCATGTCACTGTTGATCATGAAGGATATTTAGAATCATAAGATCATCAGGTGGACCTTAGCAATCATACCAAACTTTAGGGTAGTATGTTTCTTTTGAGGACCTCAAAGGATTCAAAGGAACTTCACTTCTAAGTGGAGAAACAATTAGGAGTGACAGCCTAGGTGTTTCTGTTCACTTTTGTCAGCATCATCTTTCCTTGAGTTTTTGTGTTCTGAACATGCTACAGGCACCTCTGAGACACAGGTTTGCTTCTGGCTGCACAGACTGTGCACTGCACAGCCCCAAGAAGGACCATCCACACTGCAGTCTATCTGGGGATCTTTTTAAAATGACAATGCTCAGTCCCCACCTCCAGATATTCCAATTTCACTGGTCTGGATAAGACTTGGGCATCAGCAAAATGCTTTTTAGGTGATTAAGACAGCGTGGCCAGGGCCGAGAACCACTGTTTTTCATCACGATAATCACAGGAGCTGACATCTATGGCATGATATAGGACAATGACTAGATCAGGCGTTGTCCCCAGACGGCAGCGTCAGCATCATCTGAGAACTTGTTAGAGATGCAAACTCTAGGGCTCACCCTGGACCTACCACATCAGAATCTCTTGGGGTGGAGCCCAGAAATCCGTGTTTCTGTAAGCTCTCCAGGTCATTCTGATGCACCTTGCTACTCAAACTGGTCCCTGGACCAGCAGCACCAGCATCACTTGGGAGCTGGTTAGAAATGCAGAATCCCAGACTTGTGAATATGAATCTGCATTTTATCAAAATTTCCAGGTGATTCATGTGTACATTCAAGTTGGAGAAGCAGTGATCTTGGATACGCCCTGTACCTTTTCAAGGCCTTACTAGGGAAGTGAGCTTGGACAGTGATCCTTTCTCTATGATTGAGAACCTGATGTGTTCACGGTTTAGCCCTACAGCTTGTCCTCATGATGCTCATGATAGCTGGCTATCGAGCTAAGGCTGGGAGTCGTGAGAGGATGCAGACATGGTACCAAGTAGAGAGGCTGGGACAGAGAAGCTATGCAGGGATGCTCAGTCTCGTCCCTCGGAATGGATGTGTCTAACGGGAAAGAGCCTCTCTGCCTGGAGACCTGCAGCACTTAGTACCTCAGTGCTGGCGTGACCTTGGACAAGCCAGCCTCTGTCCCAAACGCCATGTATCCATGGTATCAGAAAGACTGCTGGGAGCTGGCAGCCCCTGAGAACTGCTTGTAACTGTGGGTTGGCTGTGCTTGGCGACCACATTAACCATGAGGGCTGAGTGGGTGAAAACACCCTCCCGGCAGATGGGTTGTCTACCCCCACATCATCCTGTTTAGAGATGAGCTTCGTCAAGAGAAGGTTGATTGGCCCCTTCAGCCCTCTCTGCTGAGACTAGCTGTTCCCTTGTTCCTGCCACAGCTCCTGGCATAGCCCACGAGGCTTCAGAAGGAATGGACCCAGCCAGGGGTTTCAGGGAATCCACTGCCTGTCTATGGCTGAATGCCTGGTTCTGCAGAAGAGGCATCTCATCCCTGGAGTGGAAGTGGGAGGACAGAATCACACCAGAGCTGGAGGCGGGTGGAGGGGGAAGAGCACAGGGTGGGCGTTGCCTCCAGGTGGCTGAGGAATACAGGACTTCTGAGATGCTGATTGAGACCATAAATGGCTTGGGCATTTGTAATGTATAGCTAGTAACACACTCAGATTAAAGGTAAAATAAGCTGTTGTCTTCATGAGACTATGTTGGCATCTCCTGTATAAAGGGGAGTGAAGGGTAGAGGGGGTTAGAAGCTGACCGAATGGACACGAAAAGAGAGAGTGGAGGGAAGGAACGTGCTGTCTCATTAGGTGGGGAGTAATTAGTATATAGCAAGGTGTTTATAAATTTTTGTATGAGAGTCCGACTTGATTTGTGAACTTTCACTTAAACCACAATAAAAACTAAAAAAAAAAATAATAATCTGTTGTTTTAGAGAAAGGACAGTTGGCAAAATTACGGGTTTGGTTGGTATTTAGCTCTCCATGTTTAATTAAGGACTTATGCTTTGATTTTACAATAGTAAATGGAAGTTACTTATTTTCAAGTGTAGGGTTTAAGACATTAAACCAGGTTCTCCTAAATCCTTCTGGTGTGCCAACAACTCTGGAGCAAAAGCCTCTGCTTAAATGAATTCCAGCCTTAGAAGTAGAAGGCAAAATAGGAACAATTTCTTAATTTGTTCATGTTCTTTCCTCATTATGGAATTATCTATTTGAGCCTTAACTTGGGAGGTGATAGGTTTTGCTGGTAGGAGCCAAGTTATGGAAAACCAAAAAAACCAAACCCAGTGCCGTCGAGTCGATTCCGACTCATGGCGACCCTATAGGACAGAGTAGAACTGCCCCACAGAGCTTCCAAGGAGCTCCTGGCGGATTCGAACTGCGAACCCTTTGGTTAGCAGCCGTAGCACTTAACCGCTCTGCCACCAGGGTTTCCCTATGGAAAACAGCCTGGCTGAATTCAAGGTCCAGCTGCACCACCAACAAGCAGTCTGACTTTGGAAGTCACTTTTGTCTTTAGACCTTAGATTCTTTATCTGTCCAGTGTTATGGATGGGCCTTGATTGCTAAAGTTCACTGCGGTTCTCGCTGTCCATGCTGTAGCCTAACCATCCTCATTGGTTATGTGATAGGTCTTTTTTTCATTGAAATCTGACCTTGTGACTATTACTCTTGACTTGAGGAGCAAGAGCTGCGTATCCTGTGGTCGTATTGCTTTTGTGGTTTAATCGAAGCATCAAGTTCTCTCTCTATGCAAAGTTTTTAAGTGAAAAATCTTTGGAGTCTGTAGCATTGAGGGTTAAAATTGACTGTGCCTGGGAAGAACCCAGCCTAAGCGTTTGAAAATAAATAAATTCTAAAAATAAATTGTTTTTTTCATTGGGCTTAGAGGGTAAGAGTACTGAGACTCTAGAGGCTCTCTGCCTGGGTCCTGGTGACACCGCTTACTAACTGGGTGTCCTTGAACATGTTACCCAACCTCTCTAAGCCTCGCCTTTCTCTGAAAAGTGTGATTTTAAGAATGTCTACCATGTAGCCATTGTGAGGTTGGAGTGGGCTAATACGCCTAAAGAGCACGGTAAGGGCTCAATAAAGCTTGACTACTCTTCCATTTTATACTGGTATTCTGGCACATACCACATTCCTTCAGGGTGATTTGCGTTCCTGTAGCTTCTCCAGCAGCATGAAAGCAGGGAGTTTTTCTTCCCCCTCTTTACAGTCCCAGCATCTGGCAGAATGGTTCTGTCTCACACATGGCAAGTTCTCAGTAATGTTTGCTTAATTAATCGAGAATGAACATCAGTGTGGGTGGTGCAGATGTAGGTAAAAATAATAGAATACAAATAGGTTTACTCATGCCATACAAGGAAAGCAAAGGTTTGTGTTTTTCCAAAATGAAAGCCATTCTGGGGTTAATAGGAGTGTTAAGAGGAGTGTGGAACTGGTAGGAGCTAAGGGGTGGGGAAGTGAGCCTTGATGTAGCACGCTGGTTCTCAATCTGGTTATTTATTTAGAATCTCCTGGGAAACTTCTTTAAAATACCAATGTCTGCCCACCCCGCTCTTCAGAGATTCATATTTAATGGGTCTAGAATGGGCCCAGATTTCTTAAACTTCTCAGGTGATGCTGATACACCGTCGGAGTTGAGAACGGTGATCTAAAAACCCGATTAAAGGGCTTTGTCATTTCTGAACTGAGTGTGGTATAGAGGGGGTGACAGAGAAAGAGGCATGGGGAGGGGACAAGAGAAAAGATGTTCTCCGTCTGAGACAGACATACTCTTTTAAGAAGACACAAAGAGTTAAAAACATGTTACAAATATGGGCAGCAGAGCCAGGAATACCTAAATCTTACCCTAGACCACAGCTACCCCTCTCCTGGAGAAAGTTAAGTACCCCTGGGCCTGGCGACAAAAGAAAACAAGCAACTTTTTATTATTATCTGTCTGGCCTTGAGTCCTAAATAAACTCCAAAGCAGAGCCCTCTGGCAACTGAGTGTAGCTTAAGGAACGCCACTGTCGCTCAGGTTCCTGGCCATTGTACCATCTTAACAAGTGATTCAGAATCTTGTCTGCATGTTGGGATCATCCTGGGAGCTGTAAGAATTACTGATGCCTGGTGGCTCTGTGTTTAAGAGCTATGGCTGCTAATCAAAAGGTCGGCAGGTCGAATCGCCAGGTGCTCCTTGGACACCCTATAGGGGCAGTTCTACTCCTATAGAGTTGCTATTAGTCACAATAGACTTGACAGCAGTGGGTTTGTTTTTTTTGGTGGGGGGGGGTGTCTCACCCACAGAGGTTATGACGTTATTGGTCTAGGGTGTAGTCAGAACATGGCGAATTTTAAGAACTCTCCAGATGAATCTAATACAGTAAAGCCGGAAAAAACCAGAACCTATGTAAGGCAGAAACCTGTCAGAGAAGGAAAACTCAAATATTTTCCACTAAAACAAGCAATAGAAAAGTGGTAAGACTTCACCCTGTCAAAGGCGAAAAACTGGAGAGACCTGGGAAAAAAAGGCAGTGCTGTCAAGTTCCAGCCCTCACAGGTGTCGCTGAATGAGCCGGAGCTGAGAGCATTGGTCCTTTAGCATCCAAACCAACTGAGTTTCTAATGATAAATATTGAGTGAACACAGAAACACCTGTCAGTAAGATTGTATGTTTACATCATGTACAAGCCATCCAATAAACCCATCAGTAATCAATAATGAGTAGGTTATTTCCCTAAGGGAAAGAAAATGTGGGAAAATGAATATTTCCTGAGCCAATAAATGCCGGGGACTTCATTTACCCTTTCGCTTAATCCTCACAACGTCCCTGAGAAATAGTTGGCGATTCTCATTTCAACAGGGAAATAAATTCAGGCTCAGAGAGGGTAAACAGCCCAGCGTCTCACAGTTAATAGTTTGCCAAGAGTGGATTTAAATGAGTCTCTTCTTCCCCACAGTCCACATGTACTTCCCACCATAGCACATGATCTCAGCTCCTCCCTAAAGAGGCTTGTTTGTTCATTTAATAGGTGTTTATTGGGTGACTCGATGCAGAGATGAATCAGACAGACATGGCCCTGGTTGTAGGGAGCCCACGGTCCCATGAGAACACAGACTAGTTAGCAATCAGCCAGCCTCAGAGGAAGTGTTATGGTGAGGGTGAGGATGGGCACAGAGCATTGTGGGAGCACACAGAAAGAAACCTCAATACAGCTTTTTTAAGAGGCCGGCAAACTGTTTCGTTAACATACGATTTACTACTTGATCGAAAGAGCAAACGTGCCTTTGAATATTTCTCGCAGCCTCTGAGGAGGAAGAGAGTTCAGTTTACGATTAGGTTGAAAGCAGTAATGTCAACACAAGCAAACGCTACTTCCTGTTAACTGATGGATACTTACTGGTTGGTGGGTTTTCCTGGGCGCCTGTCAATGTGTTTGGGGGCAGTGGGAGAGAGAGGAGAGTTTCTGTTTTTCTAGATGGGGCTGGAGTAGGTCTTCAAGCCCTTCGCATTCACTCCGTGCTTGTCACAGTGTGTTGCTGAGGAAGGCTGAGTGCAGGAGGCATCTTCCTCACCCGTTTTATTTCCTGTGTTCATCTCACATAAAACAGTACCAAGTAAGACAGATCAAGCTGAATGGCTGTCTTGGGGCAGGCTAGGAGCCTGTTCTCGGTGATGCCCTAAGCAGGGGGCTGGCCTCCTTGATGAGTTACCAGGCTTGGAAAACCCATTTACATGCAGTTTGGTAGAGGTGAGCCATGAGCCTCACATAGGAAGACACTTTGCCCCAACCCAGCATACTAAACACCAGAGACGCATGCAGAATGGAAACGAACCGGAATAAATCCACGTTGTGGCTGGAAGCAGGAAAGAGTTTCCACTTCTGCAGATGGATTTTAAATTACATTTCCAGAAAATAAACATAGAGGTCAAGGGTCATTCCCCTGTGCTGCGTACCGCAAAGGTGGACGTTTTTGTATTTCTTATTTTGTATTTTAATCAAGAAGACGTTCTACACCTCATCCTGTTGGTAATTGAAAATAGCAACTAGAGGGAGTTGACTGCCAAAAGAACAAGCCGTTCTTTTCTCTGTCTCCCACAGACATTTCAGGAGCCGGAACTTGAAATTATGAAACTTACAGAAAAAATAAACATGAAAAAATACTGAAATTATTACCCTATAACACCAGAAAAAAACTTTTCCCACTCTACCATATTGTCCTTACATAAAACACTATTTTTGCCTCCAGAAATGCATTTTCTTGAGCATGAACAGACTTTCCTCATACACCCCCGACTACATGCTGCCAGTACGTTGGTGGTGGTGGCAGTGGTGCTGCTGAATTTCTGATGGTGTGAGTCAGAGTAATGGGGAAGTCTCCCAAAGGAGATTTATTTTTTAGGTGCCCATTAATCGAGATTGGTAGGATCCTTTTAGTTTGGTCCCCATGGAAGTGTACCACCCTTTGCTGACTTATTTGCTGGGCTGTCAAGTCTGAACCCCATTGTTGATTGGGTCCCTATTTGACAGCGTCCCAGGCAAGGTGCAAGCATCAGAACCACAGCTGTATTGGGTCATAAATTATAGGATGAAGAGCAGGGGAAGGATTTGGACAGAGAAGCTGCAGTACAGGTAGCCACTGACTTAGGATGCATTGGAGTTACAACAAACCACACATTTACGCCCGTCATTCTTTTTTGTTTGTGTACATCTTATTGTTAGTAATATGTCTGGTGGCGTAGCGGTTAAGTGCTATGGCTGCTAACTAAAATGTCAGCAGTTTGAATCCACCAGGCGCTCCTTGGAGACTCTATGGAGCAGTTCTACCCTGTCCTGTAGGGTTGCTGTGAGTCAGAATCGACTTGACGGCAACAGGTTTGGAAACCCTGGTGGCATAGTGGTTAAGAGCTGTGGCTGCTAACCAGAAGGTCGGCAGTTTGAATCCACCAGGCGTTCCTTGGAAACCCTATGGGGCACTTCTACTCTGTCCTGTAGGGTTGTTATGAGTTGGAATCGACTCAACCGCAGTGGGTTTTTTTGGTAGGGTCGCTATGAGTCAGAATGGACTCAACAGCGGCAGGTTTTACGGTTTTCAACATTGCAGTGCATAATTTGCTGATGTTATTATTCTCAAGCCAATCCCGAAGACAAGTAAAGATTGGATTTATAAAGATACTAATATTAAAAGGCAATAATAATGAAAACTAAAAAAAAAGGAGAAGTATTTGACTTATATCAGGACTGTACTTAGATCAGAACTGACTTACAACGGGGTCAATGGAACATAAGCTTGTCATAAGTGGGGGACTACCTGTACTACCTGGCTTTTAATTGTTTACTTTTTTTTTTAAAATCAGGAATTGAATTAATCTGTGAGAAAGACATTGATCTAGCAGCCCAGGTGCAAGAGCTATTGGAATTTCTCCATGAGAAGCAGCAGGAATTGGAGCTGAATGCGGAGCAGACCCATAAGCGGCTAGAGCAGTGCCTCCAACTGCGGCACCTCCAGGCAGAGGTCAAACAGGTGAGCCTAGCCCTTCCATCTTCAGCCTGGGTTTCCCAGCCTTCTGAGTCGGGCATGGGGTCAGTTTCTGGTAGGACCTGAGGCGTACAGAGCCACAGGTACCTCCCTTTATATAAGCAGAACTTAGAAAACAGGTAGGTTATAGACTTGGTTGTATTGGTTTCAGAAGGCTAAACAGTTATTACAAATAGACCCAGTGGTACAGTGGCTCAGGCTACAAAACGTTGTTTCTCTGTCTCATAACCATCTGAGGAGTGCATTCCAGACTTTTCCAAAGTTTTCCTCATCATTGAATCTATGCTTTTTCTATCTTTAATCCTGGCACACTGTCCATGAGAAATACTTCCTCAAGAAACATATCTGGGCTTTATCTTCAGGATTGATTCATTTGGGGCACCTGTGTGCCTAGTGTAGTGCCTGACACATAATTGATAGTCAATAAGTAGTAGCAATTACCAGCATTATTTTCAGTGTGTGTGTGGATCTTACAATAAAACTTTCTTTCCATGTTAAAGCTGATTTAAAAAAGAAAAAAAGCATTCTTGTTTGCATAAGACTTTATACTAGACATTTTGTCAAGGGACATACCCAGATCTTTGAGCATTTGACCACCAGGAACAGACATACAGTGACCAATGGGATATTTTAAAAATATTGTGTATTGATTAAGTGATAATTATGATTAACATAATAGGGATTTCATATTTAGAAAAAGTGGGGTTGAAGAAGTAAAAATATACAGTTCCATTTAATGAGCTATGTGCCATTTACTCACATCTCAATCAATCCTCACAACTACTCTCTGAAACAGATGTTATTCCTATTTTACAGACAAGGCAGCACTGAAGCTTAGGTTATCAGACAACGGTCACACTGAAAAAAGAATACAGCACCGCTGTCCACAGGTTCAGGAGGCTTTCCCGGCAGGGCAGATACCTATCACTTCAGGGGTTACTCCTTTCTGCTCCACGTTCTCCCAGCAAACCCATTCCCCTGCTTCGACTAGGCAGAGCCCCGCCTAAAATATCCCAAGCAGAGAAGCACCCTCCTCTTTTCAGCCATTTTCTCTGAGGTACACTGTGGCCGCTGGAGCCTTTGGGTTTGACTTCAGCCTCATGATTTAGCACCGAGAACAAAAATGTCATTTTTAAAATTTAATTATTGCTTGTTCCTGTATATTCAGGGAAGCCCTGGTGGCGCAGTGATTAAGAGCTCAGCTGTTAACCAGAAGGTTGGCGGTTCAAATCCACCAGCTGCTCCTTGGAACCCTTATGGGGCAGTTCTACTCTGTCATATAGGGTCACTATGAGTCAGAACTGACTAGATAGCAACGGGTTTGGTTGGTTTTTTTATATTCAGGGTATCTCTCATTAATGCCTCTGTCTATTTATTGTATTGTTATGTATCGTAATGGGAAAATTATCCTCTCCCACTCCCTTCCTCTTCCAGTCAGTCCTTAGCCAGAGCCCACACACGCTATGCTAAAAATCTGTATTCGATGAAATCACTGAGCCCCAAGCAAGGCCAGATCGCGCTGCTGCCATACAGGTTGTTTTAGCATTGGGATCACACCTGAATCTCTGGAGAGACATGTTATTCACTAGGACGTGGTGGGAATTCTAGCAGGCCCAGAGCAGTAATGATGGTAAGAAAAAACAGACTGTCTTTTCGTATAAGAAGTGCTTTCGCATTTATGATGTCATTTTAAGAGTAAAACGAGCCCATAGGGGAAAGTAGTGTTATGCTTATTTTACAAATGAGGAAAGTGAGGCACCATAAGGATTAATGCTCCCCAGGGCTTCTTGACTAATTAGCTGAAGCTTGAGCCTAGGCCTCCTAAATCTAAAGCCCTACAAGTTGCCTCTACTGGGCCCCACTCCCATCCTGGGATTTCAGGAGAAATAGGAAGAAGGCCTCCGGCAGGGCACAGTCTGGGATTTTCCTGACTTTCTCAGCAGCACCATGACCTAGGCTTGTCGGAGTGTGGCACCTATCTGATAGGCCAGCTGGGGTTCCAGTAGCTTGTCTGAGTCTCTTCTGCTGTTCATACTTGGTTATTTCTGCCAGTGGAAGATGGCAGGAATGATAATCTAAACAAAACAGATGACGGGAAAATCCTTCCTATATGACTTAAAACATATAGTTTTGCTTTTGTTCCTGGTTATGTACCGTGTTTTTATGCAAATAACGCACACCTTCTGCGTTTGTTTGCCAGCCTTGCCTTTCCTACATGAGGATCCTCACAAGTGCTACCATGCCAATCCTCTTCCACACGTTGCTGTAAGAAAAGTAAGCATAGCGTGCTTATAAAAATACCTCGAGGCAGGGAGGTCACTGACAGCAAACAAACGCAGAAGGTGCGTGTTATTTGCATAAAAATACAGTATTTATTTAGCTCCAGCCTCAGTAGTAGAGTCATCTCCCAAATTATGTTTTTCTTGGCTGATACTAAAGGGAAATGAATTTTTATTCTCTAAGTACACATTCTTCGTGGGAGGAGCGCTGGGAAGATAGGCAATCTGTTCAACAGGGAAGTAGAAAATCCATATCTGAATAATCCAAGGTTGACTAATATCTATACATATTTCCATTCAGTATTTCATGAGTTGGAGGACAATAAAATAATTTTTCTGTGTAGATGGGAAAATTCCTTCTCCCCACCATGGTGAGAATGACACAGTGGAATTGTAGCTCAAGATTGTATGGATTGTTTGAGTCAGACTCTTTAGGAAACCAATGAAGGCCTTTGCGAAGGGCAGCAGTCCTTTGCGATACCAAGGGACTGCTGTTTGGTCAGCCACCATGCCTCGTTAGATAGACTTGTTTCCTTTGTCAGTGTTGGCCTCCTTCTTTGGGGAGTTGTCTGATCCGGTTTCAGAGAAGGCATTTCTATTTGATGGAAATTGGTGGAGCAGGAAATATTGATTTGGAAGCTGTTGACACTTCAAAAGAGGTAGTTAATTTAGATGTCAGTATTGATCAGTGGGGCTAAATTTAGACACCAGCTTGAGAGTTTCCCTTTAGAATATACTCTCAAAAAAAAGAAAAAAAGGGGGGGAACAACTTAACTGAAATGCCATTAATGAGGACAGAAAGGGAAAGGAGAATAATGTCCTCTCTTTTGAGCTCATAGATTAAAGGTTTAGATTTGACCATGTGGCTACCATAACCATAAATGAAGTTACACCACAATTACATTAAACCGAAGATTTAAAGATTGAGAAAGCCACAGAAATTATAAACTATTCAGAATAATGAAATTGATTAATGCAACTGATTTTCTAAGGGATTTCATAGAATTTTGTATCAAAGATAAATGGCCCAAACACCTCTGTAAAAATGGTCGACCTTGAAGGGAAGTCGTTCTCCGGATTAAGTCTGTGGTTCAGGCCTCTAGACCACACAGATTTCCCTTTCTTCTAGAAAAATTGTTCTCTAGACCCCGCAGAATGCTCTGATTGCTCTCCAGAGAAATGAACACCCTGGTAAAGATGACCTCAAATCTACTTCAGAAACACTTGAAAAACCTACTTAATGGGCATAAAATTAAGTAACTTCCCATATGGATTTATACAGAGCAGTGCATTTAGCAGAAAATAGGCCCAAATGAATTTTTATAAGATGTTGGGGCTCTAAGCTAACTCAGCCATGACCCATTGCTGTTGAGTTGATTCTGACTCATAGCAACCCTACAGGGCAGAGTAGAACTGCCCCCATAGGGTTTCCAAGGCTGTAAGTCTTTACAGAAGCAGACTGCCACATCTTTCTCCTATGGAGGAACTGGTGGGTTCAAATCACCAACCTTTCAGTGAGCAGCCGAGCGCTTAACCACTGTGCCACCAGGGCTCTAAGCTGTGGGAAAGAAATCATACTTATTTGTCTACTAAAGACATTGTCTAAATTTGCCCCTTTGGAACAAATGCTGGCCAAAATTTGCATATAATGGACAATTCAAAACAAAGGAGAAAATACTATCTTGTCCTCATACTCCTGTCAAGAATACTGTGTTAAGTTTATTCACTGTACATAAAAGTTAGAAAGGAGTTGGAGTAAAATCTGAAAGAGGGGCAATCAAAAGGACAAGTACCATCTTTTTGTTTCAAAATGGTTGTAATTAAGAGGATGTATGGCCACAGTTTAAAAAACTATGAAGGATGAACATGTACAACCTCACAAATTGTAGAGCTCTAGAACTAAGGGAAGCTGGAAATTTGGCAGGCTCCCCGCTACCATCTGAGAAGCAGACGATTTTTCCTATGGCTTGAGTTTCAAAAACAACTCTGCCTTATGATAAGTCATCTACAACAGCAGGCCTTAGAGAAAAGCGCCTTGGCCGCAACCTAATAACTTTATTGTAGGTCTGACCTAGAGTACACAACCATATACAGGTGGCTTCACCAACCTACATGGTTACAGGGTCTGGCTTGCCTAGCTTAGACGGCCTTGTCATTTGTAGGCATCCATGTCCAGTTACTGAAATCTAGCCTTCTTCTGACTTGGAGTTATCTGAGCTCGCGTGGCCAAAGGAAGGTATAGATCTCAATCATCACCTTCCCTTCTCAGCTCACACTGAGCTGAATTTCTGGCTTAGCTCCTAAATTCCAAAAGGACAATACACTTTCAGTCCTTCATTTCTCCAAAACTAACTTTTTCTGGTGTCCTATGATACCAGAAGGGGCACTCTTAGAATTTTGAAAGAAGGGTGGAATGTTAGATTTAGAAATAACCTTTAAAGATCATCTAACCTATTAAGAAAACTGTTGCCTAAGATATCAACATTTTATGATTTGCAAAATACTTTCATGTTATTTTCTCTTTATCCTATGACTTAAACAAGGAAAATATTCCCATTTTAAAGATGAGAAAACTGAGCCTTAGAGATTTTAAATGATGTTTCCAAGGTTACACAGCTCGAGATTAGTAGAACCAACATTGTCTCATTTTTATTACCCACACATATTTGGATGCTCACAGAAGAATAACCAGTTTTATGAACCAGAAAAGTAAAGGACCCCAGTAAAAGTAAATTATACCAACAAGAGTTATCATTGGTTAGAGTACAAAGAAAGATGATAACGAATTAGCATACCTGTATCATATCAGGGGTACCAATAAGCTTATATAAATACTGTAATAAAAATGGAATCTTATAATTCTTTCTCTTCTCATCGGGAGAGGTATAAATAAAGAATCACAGCTTTCCTCCAAAACTAAAAATCACTCACCACTGCCAACATTATTATTATCAGGCTTTATATTTTACAGCATATTGCATCAACCCTGTAGTACAGAAAGGGAAGGAACTATTATCCTTATTTTACAGATGAAAAAAAAAAAACAACTGAGGTTCAGAAGGGTTAAGTGATTTTACCAGTTAAGTA